>NC_142115.1:3294285-3620000 GCF_056152115.1 Neolamprologus brichardi | reverse complement strand
ATTCATGTCTGTCATATGACAAATAAGCCGATCATAGTCATTTGGCATGGATGAAAAGCAGAGGGATGAACAGACAAGAGACACATGAAAGAATGGATGTCTGGGTGAGACTCGGTTCGATACTGCTCAACAAAAGGATTTCTATCTATCTATCTATCTATCTATCTATCTATCTCTTCAGTTATATACCAAAATAACAGTAGTGACAAGATTAAAAATCCAAATAATAAAAGTGTAACCGAATAAAACATTCAGGTATATTAACTGAATGTGAAAGCTTGACACAGTGTCTTATTAAAGGGAAGTTTTCCAGAGATAGCTAGCAGAACGACTGTAAGTTACTGTCATGGAGTGAAAGTTTGAAGATGGTAACATAAGCTGATTTCTGTCCCCCGGAGACACGGATCTCAGATACAGCGCTATCACATGAGATGGATTTTCAACACTTTTTTTCTTTCCGTAAACGCAGACTTATAATGTGTTATCACCTGTCATCGGTGACAGGCTGTTGGGCCTGATTATCTCTTTCTAAAATGACGTGCAGCGGCAGTGTTTGTGGAGACCTCCGGGAGAATGTCACGGCTGCACGGGAATTACAAAGGGCGACATGCAACACTTTATACAACACACACTGAACTTGTTTGCATGTTATTTTATGTCAAATGTTTGCACATATATGTGCAAAACAGGGCTCACTGTGCACACTGTAGTTTGGTGGGATAAGTCTTTATTGTTGAGGTGCTGAATACTTTTCTGTGCTTCAGTGTACTGCTGTCATACTGACTTGACACCTAATTTAACGATGAAAGAAAACCTGACAGTCATAAATTTAACTTCACTTTTATTTATTATATATTCCTCTTCTTCCTTTGCCTCTGACATTTGTGATATTTTCACCTGAACATCCTGAGAAGGAATAAAGGCTACAGTTCAGGAAGAGAAGAGTGATTTATCATAGTGAACTGGAATCCAATTTAAAGGGGGTGGGGTGGGGGGGTTGATTAGCAAATGTTCCCAGAAAACCTCACCACTTCAACAGGATGACATCCTCACAGGAGAAGCTGGACCTGCTGGGTCCATAATCTCCACGTGACATAAAGCGGTGTGAACGCAGGAGATGGAATTGAAATGAGCACCTCAAATCCCTCAGGAAAACTCTAATAAGAAACACCCCAGGGAAGTTAGACAGTTGGGGCTGGTGTCTGCGTACGTGTGCAAACGGTGGCAGCCCTTATGTGGGCTTCGAAAAAAGCACAGAAGTGGCAAAGCTACTCTGACAAGGAGGACGTTTAAGTTCAGAGCATGTGAGACTTGTCCCGTCGAGTGAAAACAATTGGCCAGGCCCAGCTCCAATTCATCAAAGTGACAGCACTTGGCCACGTGGAAATGAATGAATAAATAAAGGAGAATGCATTCAGTGTGCAGATAAAGAGTAGCCTGCTGGGTAGACACTGCCAGAGAGGACTGTCAGTATATATACCATTCAGCCCTTGTTGGCAAAATGACATCCTCCAAGAATGAAACACTTGCATGAGCTTTCCTGCTCCCTGCTACACATGACATGCAAATGATTTGTGACAGTGGAAATAAAATGTAATCTCTACAATTCCCGTTTTGCTGTTCATCCGCTGATACCGTAACCCCTGCAGCACGGCTGCTGCTTGTTGTCATGTGGAGTAGTTGACCTCGGAAACTCAAGCATCAACATCCTCTCCTTGACTTTGACTATTAAAAGAAAAAGGGGGTTACCTCACCCTATCTCTCCTGCTCTTGAGCTGTGACCTGCCACATATTCATTATTGATTATCACTTTCTGTCACTGCAGAGTTTCCACGGTTACCTATAGGCTTCTGCGATGCAATATGAAGCTCCCTTTGTGTGCAAGTCAAAAGAAATAGGAGTGTCTTTGAAGGGGGAGTGGAGTAGAAACACAGGGTTCTCCTCACAGGATTCCTTGTCTCTTCCATCTTCAGGGTAAATAAAAAAGTTCTGGAAATAAGTAAAAAAAAAATCATATAGTTTTAGCATGCTGCAGCATTTCAGGAAATATGCGTATTTTTTCTTGTTTATGGTTAGATAAGAAAATAGTTTTCATAGCTTGAGGCTAAATCTCAAAGTATAGGCAGCAGACATGTGCCAGCATTGCTTAGGACGTTCTGCTCAGTACGCTGCGTTCAGGTGTGTGGCCGCTGTAGCGTACTGATGCCAGGATGCATCACGCTATCAATCTTCTCTGCTAACACTTTCCCATTTTCCCCATATTGCCAAACTATCCCCTCGTATAAGTATGAATGAAAACTCCATTTCGCAACGGAGGCCCGAGAACGTTTCTTCTGTGTCATTTGTCACTCAAAGCCACTTTAAATGCATCACTCAGTTCGAACTTTTTATGGGATTTCTTGGATCAATCCATCATCGCTCGAACAAAACAGATTTGAACAGCACAAGCAACTTTTTCCCCTCCTCCCTCCACCCTTGTGCGGACAAAAAGGCTCTTATTTTCCCCAATGAGCTGGGCTCCCTCAGCTGTGGCATATCATTCTGAGTGACACCTTCATCATAAATTACATACAGGCAGCACGATGGCACCCAACTTTACCCTGGGGTAAGCAGCGGGTGGTGCGCGAGTTGTGGGGGGAGTCTTGTGTTGCTTGGCTGCACAGGGAACAATATTGATTAACACTCATGTTTCTTTTGAATCAATCTCCATCACCTATCGGCCATTTTCTCCATTATATTTCATGTGGGGGAAGACGGATGGTGGAGGTGGGTGGATGTGTGCAGGGAGCCTATCTGTTGCGCTGCAGAGATTCCATCAGCAGATTTAGTGTTGTCTCCATCACCACCAGAATTGCCTAATGGAGGGCGGGCACATCACTGTCACTACCTGCATCCCCCTGCATCCCCCCCACACACACTTCCATCTTCCCCATTCTCACCCTCCCTTAACCTCCACCCTTGGGGATCCAGAGGCAACATTTACTTTGGCTTATTAAAACTCCTGCCACATAGGACCTCGAGGCACAGCGCGACGCCTCCCTGACAGGTGGACGTGTGGTTTTTGTCTCTAAATGTACCCAAAAACAATACATGTGTTACTCTGTGCATGTATATTTGAAGTGAAGGAATAATTCCTAGCTTGCTGTTGCTGTCTCCGTGAAGCACAAATAAAGTGGCTGGTGTGGATGCTTCGCCACTCATATTTTAGTTGATGCATCAATTCTTACCCCGGGCAGATTCGAAATAATGGAACATTTTTCACGTCAATCAAAGTCCAAAGATAATGAATATCCTTCCATATTTCTTTATTTATTATTTGACACGATATTAACTCAGAAGCCATATTTTGTACCCCCCCACCGCCCCCGCTAACCCCCACCCGAGACCACCGCCACATGGCATATTTATCCTCAAAAACAATCTAAGTTTTGATTGTTCCCCGATAAGCCCTGAGCTGCTGGATGGAGCCTCTGCATGGAGCGGATCTCACTCAGCTGGTGTCAGCCAGATTTATTTTTCCTCCCAGCACTGGAGCTTGGTTGGCGCTCAGCTCAGCCCAAACCCCCTGGCACTCTAACCAATCTATCAAGTCCATCAGTGTTTCATGTAGCCTAGGGGACACTGGCTGGCAGCCCAAATGAGCTCACTCTTCCTCTTCCTGCTCTTGCCATTGCCTGCTCTCCCTGCTAAACATATCTGAGCTGTAGATGCCTGCTTAACTGCTGGCTGTCTGGATTTTACTCCTTGGCTTGGTTGTGACAGCACCAAGTAAAGTTTACCAACCGCAACACTGCCCTCTTTTAAAAATAGAATGGAAATAGGTAAGACTCTCTTTCTTGGTGATTACACAGATCCTAGTGCATGCACAGTTGTCGCATATTAAATCTTTTTGTCTCAATGTTTCCGATATGTGTCCATGTTGCCCTTTTAAGAGAAAATAAGGCCAATGAGAGAGAAATGCAAATGACTGAAATTGTTTTTACAGAAATATATTTATTAGCCATTATTCAAATGTCTCTAAAGTGATCAGAAACAACTACTTTTAGCAGCTTGAGAAGACAGTAACAGGTAATTAACAGGTAATAAAAAAATTTGCCACAGAAACACGCTACAAGTATAACAGCATTATATCACCACCCATATAGTTAGAAAGCTAGGATAATAGAAGAATGCTTATTTATACACCCAGAGGCTATAATAACACTTATGGATTGTTTTTATAAAAACATTTTTAAACTCTGTTTTGCTTCTTAACAAATTCTGGTGGCTGTTGAACTGCTATATATTTTTTGCTACAGTGGACGCTCACCAGCTAGCTGCTAACCCTGCCCTGAGGTGCAAAACACAACAGTTCACTCCAATGTGATGTCGCTACCAGCCACTCATCAACAATAGCTCTTTCAAATTATTCCCCACTCTCCTGGTATTTTCGAGGCTGTGCTATTGTGGAAAATTAAATTGTAGGATTGACTCTAAAAAAACAAATAAAACCCAAAACAATAAGCATGGTGCACTCCACTTCACTGAGAAATATTCTGTGTTGTGCACTAAAATTACCTCGTAGTTAGAATTGCTCTCAAAAGGCATCCAGCGAGGCATCATGTGCATTTGGCTTTGTTGAGGAATATGGGCCGATGTGAACACATTGACTTGCCAGCTGAAGATTGTGTGTTGTAACTTTTTGTGTGGCTGTGAATTACCTGGAGTCTAAATGTATTATTTAGCAAAAACAAGTTGTTTATTGTTGTGTATCCATATTAGGATCGCAGGGGCCTATCCAAACTGCCATATGGCAAGAGGCAGAGTACTCTGCTAACACAGAGAGATGACAAGCATTTACACTCATAAGAAATGGCAAAGAATCACCACTTAACCTAACCACATATCGTTGGACACGTGCATGGGAGTGCAGACATGAGATGCACATTGCTATTTACTACATGAATGAATGAATAAATGAATGAATGCTTTGTTGACCATATGCAGGTTGCCCCGCAGAGGAATAGGACCCCCCCCCCCCCCCCCCCCCCCCCCCCCCCCCGACTTACACACACAACAAAGACATCACATGGGAATACAGTCGGAGATCGGCAACGTTACAGAGGAAACACTGAAAAAGTACACAACAATGGGAAAGTACAAGAGGAAAAAAGAGACCTCTACTCATGCTGGGCACCTATGGGAGGACAGCATGAGAACAGGAAACAAAAAAAACATGTACCTCTTCTTCAAAAAAACAGTAATATAGTAACTGCTCGCTGTTTTCTAAAGGCATATTTAAAATGTGCAGGTTTCTCGCATATAGTGTATGACATAACAGCCATTTATGAAGCAAATTACACAGAGAATGATTTTTGTTCTGAAGACTGAATGAAGTCTTGATAATCTATCTTCGCTCAAGTCTTCATGCCTGGATGATAGATGAGGAAAACGGTTAACTGACTGAAGTTGGGCCAGACTGTGTGCCTCATTTTAGACTGTAGAAAATTAAATCACAGGAGAATACGCAGATATGAGAGCTCGATGATCATCAGGCAAAAAAGAGCAGTGGCCATTAAGCTGCCTGCTGCCTCTGGGAATCGCAGTGTTTTTGACAATTTTCCCCCAGATGAAATTGTCACAGTCAGGCTCAAGGCGGGTAGATGAGGTACGTCTGATCACGCTGACCTTGTTCACAATATTTTTCACCTCAACCTTCGGGGACTCACAGACAGGAAGTTTTCAGTTTTTGTTCGGTCGGTTGTCTGGACACAATTGTTTTATTTTTGTTTCTCTCACACAGGTTGGACATTTACAGGCAGTGCTTTAAAGCAGTGGTATCCAGTATTAGCTCATCATACCATCCCTGGGCAACAAGAGAACTAATAACTTACAGCCGTACAACTATATACACACATCAACAGAGTCGTGGGCTAAACAGTCTTCCACATTAAGCAAGAACATCAATCTGCTTTTGGTCCGTTGCTACTTGCTGCTCTCCCAGTGTCACTTGTGCTGCTTTACTGACCAAGCAGACCACGAAACACGCTATCTCCATTGTAATGACTGCTGTAATGACGATGAGAGGTGAGACATCCTTCAAGCTCTTAAGATTTAGCTCTGTAAACCAGTTATCAATTACTTTGCATTGGAAAAGTGTGTTATTAAGTTCCAGGTGGAGCATGATCTCTATCTATATGAAGGGCATCGAAAGAAACGTGTGCTTTTTAAAAAAGGATTGGAGTGGGGACCTTTGGTCAGCCTCCACGTAAAAGAGAACACATTTACACAGACTGTGATTATACTCTCAGAAGGTCATCACAGTGAAAAGTACTTCTAATCGTAGTTTAAAATCAGTGAGAAGTGGATTAGGACTATTTTAAGAGGTCCTGGCTCTCTCCATCATGCTCTTGTTGCTAAGTGACGGGGTTGCTGTGGAGTTTGTGAAGGAATGCTGACCTCTCCTACTGTCATGCCAACAATATGTTTATGTTCTGTGACTCTCTAAAGATATTTAAGATACGGCTCAGGATTAAGATGTAACAATCACACTGATTTGTGTCAAATGATCTAGATTGTAATTTTCAATTCATTTTATGACTTCAAGTTTTCTGTTATCCGTGTAACAAGAATAATGCAGTTTATTCATTTTCATAGTCACTGGAAGTGCATGAACTTCAGATATATGACTTCACACTTTGATGTAGCAGAAATAAGAAAACCGCACAACAACAGTGTCCTCAGCTATCTCACACATCAAAATATTGTAATACAAATAATTAATTAGTCATAAATTCTGTATAAATTAAAAACAGTGTGAGACTGGATTATAACGTGAGTGGAAAATGCTCCCTTTGCCCGACTACTGTACCTTTGGTGTCCCATATTCAGTGCTTGTGGTTTGGACTGCACCAAATCTTCATTTTAATGTTTACATCCCCACCAAGTTATAAAGTTATGAAGAGATACGAAGACTTAGTGGTAATAAATGACAGTAGAAACACAGTTTGATTTGATGACATACTCACAAGGTGAAATCAACGGGGATACAATTTGAGGGGGGAATTAAATTTAAAACATCCTCGTATCCGTACAACATTAAAAAGTTTTTGCATCTCTGTGTGTGGAGTGAAGCTGTGGAACAGACTAAGTAAAGATATAAAGCAATGTCCGAGCATGGCGCAGTTTAAAAAGCGGTTTAAGGAGATGGGTACAGGGAGGAGGTAGAGATTTGATAGGGTGTTCTTGTCCAATATTTTCATGTGTGTGCGGGTGCACGGGTATGTTGGTATGGGTATATATATATTTGTAGGTTGTGTATCCTTTGAGGTGTTAATGGGGTTACTGAAAATGTGTATATGTGCGTATGTGTATATATACGTATGTATGGATAGATAGAAACATATATGTATATATATATATATATATATAAAAGGAATAATAAAAATGAAATAAATAAAATAAAATAAAATAAAAATAATACACATGACATAATGTAATTGCAAGGAGGTATTTCTGTAGTCTATTGATTACTAGATAGTGGAAAAGAGGTGGGATTAAATAAGCTTATGCTTCATCCTGCTCCTTTTTGAACATGAAAGTTATTTGTAGTTGTTTTTGCTCGTTTTCTTTTTGTTTTGCTTTGTTTGTTTGTCTCTTTTAATTCTATGTTGTTGTACTTTTTTAACATGTTCAAAATAAAGATTCAATCAATCAATCAATGTCATCTACACTGTTGTGAATGTTAACAAAATAAACTGAACGAAGAGGCCAGTGGAATAAATTTGCACCCAAAAAGATGTGAACAAGCATCAACATTTCCAAACCAAAACTGGTAATGCATTTTATAAACCTTATTTCACTTTCAGTAATGTGTTAGAGCAGGAACTTGTGTTGACGTTCTTTATTAAATTCTCAGTTAAATCAAAAAACGGGTCCAGACCTGTCCAACATCAGTGAGGTTTTGAACTAAAGTGCTTCCAGGGCTGTTTTACAGAGGGATTGTGGATCACATTTACACTACATCCCAAAAGTCTTGAGCCACCCCTCATTCTTTAGATTTTGCTTCCAATGAGCCCAACTTTTTT
Organism: Neolamprologus brichardi; assembly: GCF_056152115.1. Taxonomy (NCBI): domain Eukaryota; kingdom Metazoa; phylum Chordata; class Actinopteri; order Cichliformes; family Cichlidae; genus Neolamprologus; species Neolamprologus brichardi. The sequence continues at coordinate 3,611,934 of NC_142115.1, read as the reverse complement.
GCAATTTTCTTAAAATGGTCTTGAGTAATCGTTCTCCAGGCTTCCTGAATGTTTTTCTTTGGACGTTGGCTTCTTGAACATGTTCAGAGAAATATTTGATAGTGACCTATGATTTTGGCATAACAAAGGCATATAGCTCAAGACCTACTAACAACTTAACAAAGAACAGGCACTTTGTTACTAAGGGCCAACTGCAAAAACACATTGCTTGTTCTCATTTCTTTAGCAATGAAAAATGCAAAAGATAACACATTTGACAGGCATCACTTGGTATTCCTGCACCAACAAGGTGATTCCCAAAGCGCTATTAGGTGAAAATTTAACATATCTTGGCGTGTGTGTGCAGTGTAACCTTAACAAAACTGAGGAAACTGGACAAATGCAGGACAAAAAACGAAGTGTTAGACCTAAAAGACTATCTACAGTGCAGGAGCAGTGTCTGAAATCGCAACCTTGGTCGTTTAGCTTAGCTTAAATTAGCTATTCTGTGTGCACATTTTGAAAACCTGATGGAGTCCTGAAATCACGCTTTAAACAAAAAAGTTTAATGAGGTAAGTCTGGACAAAACCTCAGCAAGTCAGTGCACCAATATCTCACATTGCTACACACAGCAAACTAGATAGTGTACGAGTACTTCCTGTCTTCCTTTCCTTTTTTAGCCTTTGTACGTAGATAGCTAGTTGTTTACCCATTTTTTCTATATGCTATGCTAACTCTCCGCTGGCATATTTAGCCCCACAGACATGAGAGCATTTTCAACTTTCACATTAAGAAAACTAATGTGTGCATTTTGCAAAATGTTTATCTAATCCTATAATCTTTCCGGCATCCCACAATAAGGTGCGAACAAACACACTCTTTTATCGTCACAAAAACGCTAATGGGCCAACACATCATTAAATTCACATCATCATGAAATATATTAAAACTCCATAAGTAAGAAGCTAAATGGTTCTCACTCAGGGTTATTTTTTGATAATGCCCAACTGCCCCCATGGCTGAAATTAAACAAAAACATTAATCTCTCATAAATAGCTAGAGAAAGCCGAGCTCATGCCTCAAGGCGTCGAGCATGCAGATGAAAAGCAGGACTACAGTAAACTAAAGGAGTACTCACAAATAAAAGTAGGAGGCAGAATTCATAATTCTGCATTACAGTTAATCAAACAGCATAGAAGCAGTTTATGGATTATGGAAAAAAAATCACAGCATTTCTAGTAAAAAGAAAAAGACAATTAGCACAGCACAGCCTTTATAAATTAAGTGAGCTATAAATATGCATATGTCCCTAGGTAAAGTGTAAAATTAAACCTTAGATGCTTTGAAAAGTAAACTTGCATTAACTATTAACTATTGTTACTTTTTGCTGTTCATTGTGCGTGTGTGTGAGTGTGTGTGTGTGGGCGGGGGGGATGATGTTATGGTCCTGAATCACTGCCATGTATTTAATTCTGGTAAAGTTTCTTTGCTGATTGCACTTGAAATGCATACAGTGGAAGCAAAAATGCAAAGATTAATGGTCATCAGTTGTGGCCTATAGGCATAAAGCATGTCTCCCCCTCCTCCCATTAGTCAACACCTGTAGCATGGTTACCTGATCCAGTCCTATCAAAAGTTTTAAGCCTAAAACAAAACAACCCCTTTTTTACTCTGCATCAGTTTTGGTACGATTTGTAAACAGACGGCAGTTCTGCAGATGAAGAACAGCAGGGAGCAGGCCGACGCTCTGATAAAAAAGCATCAAAGCAGCTCTGAATTGAAGTGACAGGTGTTAGATCCACATAACCAGACGCACAACTAATCATGTGATCCCAGGTTCAACCAAATCTGCTGAAAGAATCAAAATTTTGGATTAGGAAAGACTGAGATAGGCCGTATTGGCAAGTGTGCCCGCCACTATAGCACAGGCTTGCTCATATAAACAAAGTCTGAGGATGATCTTGGTTTAATGGATCAGAGAGCTGAGATGGGATGCTAGCTTAAAATGGCACAAACATTCCTCCCCTCAGGCAGTTATTTTCCAAGCAGCCGCACGCTGCTCTCTCTTCCCTTTTAAGTGGTTCTCTCTATCCATCAAGGGCATACTTTTAGAGCCAAACATCTCTGAGACAGTCACACAGCCAGTCAAAAGTGGATTTCCTTCATCTGGTATATATCTATATATATATATATATTAGGGGTGCAACAATACTCGTATGGATATTGAACCGTTCGATACAGTGCTTTCGGTTCGGTACGCATATGTATCGAACAATACAACATTTTTTATTTATTTTAGCAACTTTTCTTCTGACGATGCTGTCTGTGTTGAGCGCTCAGTGGATCTGCATTCAACTACTCCGCCTAGGCTGCACTGTCGAGTGCAGATCCACTGAGCGTAGCGCAAGCTAGCAAGACAGAAGCTAAGCTCGTTGCAACATGGCAAATTGAACCTCCCCCACCCTCATTCAGATCTGGCGTTTGGAACTATTTTGGTCTTCATGTGAAGTATGACCCTGAAGGTAAGCGCGTCATGGACAAAAGTGAAACAGTATGTTGGATGTGCCAGCAATGCTCAATTACATTGGTGGGAACTAGTGCGTTAGCGCAGTTAGCTTGTTAACATGTTGACGCCGTCCAGCCCCACGCACGGGGCGATCCGCGGTAACTCGTTAACGGAGGTTTGCCGCGTTATGGCGTTAACGTCATTTCAGATTAACGCTGACAGCACTAGTGGGAACACAACGAATATGACTGCACATTTACTCCGACATCATCCTAGTGCAAAGACAAGTGGAAGCAGACAAAAACAACAAGCACGCATGCTACAAACTTTACCCGAGTCATTTAGACAGCCGTTAGCACATGATTCTCCTTATGGGGACCTGATATGTTTAACATGCTGCTGAGAATATAGCCCAGAAGAAGCGTATAGTATAGCTTTTATTTTGGAAAGAGACATTTCTCTGTAATAAACTCTCTTTTCCTAATATGAGGGATTTCTCCATCAGATAGATTTATTTTTTATTACTTTGTTGTTTCAGCAACATTAAATTTAAAAACTGTACTTTTGAGTTAAAATATATATTTATAATTTTAATAAATGACAAATTAAAAAGGCATGAACATTTTTTTGTATTGAAAAAATATCGAACCGTGACACCAAAGTATCGAACCGTGAATTTTGTGTATCGTTGCACCCCTAATATATATATATATTATATACTGTAAAGATATTTAGCACAAGAAGCAGAGCTTCAGTGCAGAATACTCAATATTCTCACTGTGTTTGTGTTTTTCTTTAATAATGTTCAGCTGTGCAGAGATGTAAACCACGATGTTCATTTTAGAGAGAGCAAACAAACTGTGGATGCTGTAACAGTTAAGCACAGTAATCACGAAACCCCACTGCACAAATTATATTGCAGGCTTTTGCTTCCTCTATTCAGTGCAAACTAAGGTCCCTGCTTTCTGCAGTAAAGCACCACTTCTCTCTCTTTCCTTCAGTTAATCCCAAGCATGAATCTGAGTATGACTATCAGCAATTATATCAAGTAAAGCTGATATACAAAGACAAAATGTCTAATCTTCGTGAATGAGAAAGTTCAGTCAGAAATAAATACACCATTGAAAATTGGCTTAGGAAACACTGAGCATGGCTTTTAAGCTTTTGTGTCCTTTCCCCCAGTTCTCACTGTGTACTGCACATTAAAAATATATATTTTCTCAATATTAATTCCTGAAGGAAACACCGAAGCGTGCCCAGAATTAATATTGTATTTTACTTGCATAATAAAGAAAGCCCTCATTACAGCTATGCATAGTGGATAATTGATGATCAGATGTCCTTTTCCCCCAAGAAGCAGCTCTATGTACGGTCAGTGTTCAAAAGATATGAAACAAACCAGAAGCTTTCTTGAAGCTTTATGACTGGGTTTCATTCATCATTCATTTCATTCTTTTTTTTTTGTATGAATTCTTTATTTTTCTCCCAAATTGCCATCCCCTTGTTTTACCAAATGTTCTTCTGAATGATGTTACTCTCTTTACCAACAGCAAAGCAAAACATTAACCATCAATATTTTATTTGGGTGAAAGTATTTTCTGTTCTCAGTATCAGCCGTAGCTGCACTAAAACACGTCAGTGTCTGTCCACTTTATATTTTTAGAATTTATTTCCTCGGCCCTTTCAAATAACTTTAGAAGTGTGCCGCAGTGGCTTTTAATATTTCATAGCAAACCGAATCAATCACTGACAGTACTGCGCACAAGTCATCCCTAGTTTATTATATTTTGCTTCCAGATTTTCCAGACTTTCTGAAGGTTTTTCAGAGTTTTTCTTTGGACATTGGCTGCTTTTTCACTCACTTTAGAGTGACTGACCACTTTCTGAGGATTGTTAAGCCACTTAACACTGAGCTGTGAATCAAACACAAAATGCCCAAAAAGATGACAGTTTGACAGCAAACAACTTACTTAGACTTAGATCCTCCCGCGCCGATCGGCGCATCGGGCGACAAGGGAACGCCATTGAACTCGGTCTATCGCAGCAGTTGTTGCTTCATCCCATGACAGTTCGACTGAACGTAAATCTTCAAGGAAAGTCCTCCATGTTATTTTAGGTCTTCCTCGCCGTCTCTTTCCATTCTTCGGGTTCCACAGAACCGCGACACGGGCAGGTCTCGGGTCCGGTAGCCGAAGGATGTGACCGGCAAATCTGAACCGACGCTTGGTGACTTGGACATGGAGCGGCTCTACTCCCGCATGGCGATATACTTCTTCATTGGTAACGCGATCCCGATATGTGATCTTGAGCAGCCGTCGAAGACAACGTTGTTGGAAGACGTCAAGATGGCGGTTGATCTTTGCAGTTGATTTTCAGGTGCCGTCGGTATAACGATGGTCTTCAGGAGCCGCAACTTGGTTGATAAAGGCAGTGCGGTGGTCATCCACATAGGTTGTAATCGTTGAAAGGCTGCCCATGCTTTCCCAATTCTGCATAGAACGTCATGCTCCATGTCCCCGTCACTGCTAAAAGTGCAACCCAGAACAGCAAACAAACAGTATCTGAAGTTAAACCCTTAAGAAACAGAGAAAAATCCAGCAAAGACCTGATACAGGACTGGAGAGATAAATGTGGCCTTTAGTAGATGGAGTTCATCCATCTGCTACAGAAATAGTCTTTGTGGAACGGTGGCTTAAAATAAAATGTTTGTAAGAAAGGAAAACAGGGATCAAAGGCTGAGGTAAGCCAGATTACACAAAAATGGTCTGAATATCAGTGGAACAAGGTGCTATGAAGTGATGAATCCAAATTTTACATTTTTAGTTCATATTGCTGTCAATGTGGTCAAGACAGACATACAAGAGTGAGTGTCTACAGCTATCTGTAAAGCAGTGGAGGCTCCATCAGACACTGCTGTCAAAATGGATGAAATTATGAATGTTGAACAGCACCATCAGATTTTAATCCATCATTCAACATAATCTAGAAGGCTCTTGTTGGGAGTGGATTTTTTTTTTAGCATAACAGTGATCCCAAACACACTGCCAGTGCAGTTAAAGCATACCTGGATAGGAAAACACACAGTGGGACACTACCAGTCATGGATTGCCTCCCCAAAGCCCCAACCAGTACTGAAGCAGTGGGATCATCTTGACAGAGAAAAGAACAAAAGGCAGAAACATCCAAAGAAGAGAAGAGAGTCCTTGAAGAAGCCTGGAGAACTATTCCTGAAGACTACGTAAAGAAATGAGAAGAAAGCTTGTCTATGACACTTCTCACTGTATTGAATAATAAAAGCTTATTAGATTTATACAGACTTTATTCTGTATTTCCATATATGTTTGCACAGGTTTTCTATTTCTCAACACACTGTAAAGAAATGAGGGGTGACTCAGGACTGCTGCAGCGCCGTATGTTTTATCCACACCAGCAGCGTTTATTTAAATTGGTTTCAATCAGCAGTCATCTCTGAATAACACAATCAGCACTGATAGACAAAGAGAAATCAACACACTGGCACACTGGAGACGTGCATCAGTATCTTCTGTGTAATTATGACTTGACAAATTATACTCAGTTAAAACATGAATTTACAGAATTGGACAGTTCCAGTAAAGCGTTGTTTTGTTTGCCAGCTTCACAAAACAAACTCTGATGATCTCATCCTGTCTCTGCATTAATTAAACAGTAAGTGGACTCTTTTCATCTTCTGGCACTGAAAATTATTTTTTCATGCCAACTGTATTTGACCTGTGACACTGGGAAGCAAAGACAGGACGAACTCGGTGGTGCACTTAATGACTGCTCTGCTTGCCGTACTGCCAACGCCTCTTTCTTTTTCTATTTTATGGCTCCTTTCATCATCATCCAAGGACTGCTTTGCTTTCACTATTTAACTGATGCACATTACTGACTGATTGCTGACTGCCCTTTACCAGCAGGATCTAGAAGTAATTCTAGCCATGAAACATGGCTTCACCATACCAGAAATATCAGGTGGTCACCAAAGTCATGCAGACTCATAAATGACAATTTGTGGCAGATTACGTTATTATCTAATGGTTGAATAGGTATTTCAGAATAACATTGCTGGCTCAGAAGATAGATTTTATCCTGTTTTAACGCGTATTAAAAAAGTGAAACAATGCTTTAAACTATCCATCCATCCATTCGCTTCCGCTTCTCCTTTTCAGGGTCGCGGGGGGCGCTGGAGCCTATCTCAGCTGTCATAGGGCGAGACGCAGGGTACACCCTGGACAGGTCGCCAGTCTGTCGCAGGGCCAACACACAGGGACAGACAACCATTCGCACTCACATTCACACCTAATGGCAATTTGGATTATCCAATTAACCTATCCCCACAAGCTGCATGTCTTTGGACGGTGGGAGGAAGCCGGAGTACGCAGAGGGAACCCACACAAACACGGGGAGAACATGCAAACTCCACAAAGAAAGACCCCGGCCTGATGGTGGAATTGAACTCAGGACCTTCTTGCTGTGCGGCAACAGTGCTAACCACCGTGCCACCATGCTGCCTGCTTTAAACTAACCTTGTTTAAATAAATGTGCTCTGCCAGTTTTAACTGCCAAAAAATAACCTTTTGTTTTGCATCCAAAAAGCATTTCATTACAAGATATGGTTTTATTGATATTGTTATTCCCAACTAGCTGTGGCAAATACTGTATGACACACTGTTATAAAATGAAATATCGCTTTCTATTAAAATAGCTGTATAAGAAACAACAAAACAGAGCGCCGGTGCTTTGGTCTTGTCTGGATTTATTAGAATGAATTGGGGCCACTTGGGAAGCGCAGTGAAATGCTCTCATTCCTCCCTGACGGTGCGTACAGTCTTTGCAATAGTGTTTGTTGGTATTCTGAGATCTGTAAAATGTTGGGCTGGTGTTAGAAGGAAAACACCAGGCTCGTTTCTGAGAGCAGCGGCTGATGCTCAGTCCCTTGGGCTCCTCAACACTGCTGCTGCCAAACCCTGTGGGCCCTTGCTTCGTCTTCTAGAGCCTACAGATCAAACACTCAAGCGCAGGACTGTCAAAACCCATCTTGTCAGGGAGAGAAGAGCACGCTGAGTGGCTGTGATACAGTTTCCTGGTGAAAAAGGAAGACCAAAAATGACTTTGCTTTGACTTTTTGAACCAATGTGTTCAGTCAGCAGCTTGTGACTTACTTACATCTCAGCATGTTTAGAAATGCGTCCTACTTACTGACCATACCCTTGCTGAAGAACGCTGACTCCTTTAGGAGGCTTGTTACGAAACAACTTACTTTATATCTCCGTGTGCCTCCGGCGGTTGGAAAAGCGAGTTCTGTATATGTTTTCTCAAAATCAAAGAGCAAAAACAAAAATATGGAGACAAAGCAGGGAAGCAGCATATAGTAATACAGGGGGAAATAAACAGAAAACGTGGCCCTGGGCACTGAGCTGTATCTCGGAAAAGATTAATGAGTGTTCCTGTGGAGCCTACGTTTAAATAGCATTGCTTTAAATATGATGTTGATGGGGTGTAATTAATTACCAGCACGCAAAGCGTTGTTTTCATTGACATTACTGTACATGCATAGAAAGTTACAGCTCCCACTAATGAAAATCACAACCTTTCTAAAAGATGTCTTCATTGGTGATAAGCCAGCAGGTCAAGAGAGCATAATTTGGCATCCACAGAACTGCTGGCTCACTTACTCTCTTCTCAAACTAGAACATGGAAAATAGGACTTGTGGTCCCATTTCCAAAAGGCAGAACAGCACCTAGAGGGAGAAAATACACTCAAGAAGGCAACAAGGACAGTACTGCAGCTATTTAAGTCAGGGGGACTTATGGAACAGCACAGTTTCTGTAGAGTAACCTGAATAAATTATGGAGTGCCTCACACAAGAGATAGAGCTTCGCTAAGAGAGTGTATAGAGCGCACTTGTTTCACCTCGTCATCAATCAAGCATGGAAAGCAATCTAAATCTGTCGATACAGGATGGTGAATAACAATGAGAGCTCCTTTGTGAATGGAAAGAGAAAGCGTACGTAGGCATGCAGCCAAGATATAGGCACACATCGAGACAGAGCCGGATTTCAGCTGCCTGACATCAGCTGCTCGAGTCTTTCAAGATTCAGACTTGGCACGGTTTGTAGTAAAAACCGTATATAGATGTAAAAAGCAAAAGTTTTCAAAGACTGCTCACATGTCATCTTTCCACGTTATCAATATCCGTTTAGCACTAAGCACAATCCTGAAGGACATTACAGTCACTGTCATAAAATCGTGTCACCTTTGTTTTCATGACACACTTGTCCCACAGTGTGCTTTTCATTCAAGACAAATAAATAACAGCAAAATACAGAAGTAAAAGCAACAAGGATGTTTTAAAATGTCTTGCTTCGAGGGTTATTTGGCCCGTTACAGATGGGGGAAAAATGTGGTTTCTTTTTATGTTTCTGATATATGTGGTTGAGACCACAAATATTTCAGTATCTTTTAGCTGTATCAAAATGCTTTCTGCAAGTACTGGACACTAGTAGTAGACACTCCAGTTACTGTTCACCATCACAACCAGTCACTTTTTACACACGTGTAAGCTTCCGTTTTGAGTCAGCGATGACCTTTAAGTCTATTGTAGTTATCCTTTGAAAACGAGAGCTATGTCGTTGTCACAACTTTTAAATCATAATGCCAACCAAAAGACCAGCATTTACTGATATGCACAGTTTAGTGATGGTAAATTTGATTCTTTTTACTGAATCGAGTTTTAATGAGTCACTCACCAAAGTGAATCGGATTTTTTGAGTCATTTGATTCACTGAGTCAGTTGACCAGAGAGTGCAAAAAATGTACATTTTCACTCAAACTTAATTTGTTTCTCTTTTCATGTAAATCCTACTGCTAAGATGAATGATTCAACAACAACAACAACAACTATTTAATAGAGTAAAAAAGAGCAAAAACATTTCTAAAATTAAGCAATTTCCTATCAAAATTTCTTAATAAACATTTATTTTGTTTATTTGTATTTTATTAGTATTTTCCTTAAATGTGTTAAATATATATTTTCTCATCTAAATGTCCACTGAGCTGTGAGCCAGGGGGCGGTAATGCGCCTTAACATTGGTTGCCAACCAAGAAGAAGAAGCTGTGAGCCAGGAGGGAGGGGGTGAGCGAGTCCTGAGTGATTCGCTTACGCTTAAGATTCAGCACAGGAGGGAGGGGGTGAGTAGCTCAAATGTTCTGTTAGCATGTTAGCAGAGCGATGCTACTGTGAACCGAGGAGCTATTTTCTTGATGTGAGCTTCTACTCAGGGTTTTTTCTTCCAGTTCAGAGCAGAAATTTTTTTGTTAAGAAACTGGCTGTTGTCCCCCCCCCCAATTTTAATTATAAGCTAGATCTATTTCTACTAATGGAATTAGTTTGTTAACAGCAACAGGGATGAGTCAGTGAGTCAGTTGGGCTTGTGAATCATGATTCACGAGTCAGTAAAGTGATTCTCGAATATTGAACGATTCGTTCACGAATCGAACATCACTAGCACAGTTCTCAGTGTTTGTCAAAGAAGAGCAAGTCGTCATTTGAGATCACATGGCAGTAATGGCTTCACACGTGATGTTTAAATGTGCCACAGAAACCATCTGCAAGTAAACTTTGCCAAAAAGTAGCAAATGAAAGAAAATAGTATATTACGTTGTCCGAGGAGACTTGTTTATACCCCACAGACGGACAGCATTTGGGCAGAACGTCCTCTCTGTCAAGGGTGGCCATCTGTGGAACAGTCTTCCTCAACCCATTAGAGAATGCTCTACATTCATTTTGTTTAAGGCAAAGGTTAAAAACTGGTTATGGACAAATCAAGTGTGTGATCATGTATAAGTTGTATAGTATTAATGTTTTATTTGGGAACAGAATGGTGTGTATGTGTAAGTTTGGTGATGGAGTTTTTATTATGAATGAATGATGAATTTTTATGAATTATTATGTCTTTTTTTTATGTTTAAGGACAACAGATGGAAATTAGCCCTTGGCTATAATCTGGTATGTTTACATTCATGTAATTTTTTTTAACATTTATGTTCATTAACATGCACTGTCCTAAATAAATAAATAAATAAATACAAATTCTCTAAAAATGATAAGGACACCACATATTTAATTGAAATAGCATCACATAACAGATGAAAAAAGGTGGGTTACACATAATATACGAATTACAATAGAGCACAAAAATTCATAGTTCTTCTTTTAAATCTTAAAGGTTTCATTTTGTAGTGCATGCTTCCCGGTTTCCATTTCATCATTTTTTAGGGGGACGTAACATTTTGATACATTCAAAAATGCATAATGAACAGCAGCATTAACACATCTAGGGACTGGAGACCTTTCATCTCTGTTCTTTGTTTTGGTTTCATGGTCAGAGATCCTGATTTCTAAATCTCATTTAGTTTTACCTTCATATACTACCTGGCACACACACTAGCAGGCACATCAGGTAAACCACAAATTACAAAACATTCTTTTATAAATTTGGATTTTCTTTCCAGTGTGGGGATACAAAAGCATATCGCTTTATTCATAGCACTGCAAACATTTCCTGGAGAAATTCCCACCTGGCATAACAGATGAAATATCTTGAGGAGGTTTATAGCAATCAGTCCTGCCCATGTCTGATTATTTATTAGCTAACATAGGTCTATTATAGGTATGTAGTTGCTTAAATGTGCCAATGTGTAATTTATTTAGCTTTCCTTTTTTTAGATATGGGGGGAAATATTGTGGCAAAAACATCATTTTGTAGAACCTGTAGATGTTGACTTCTGAATCAATCAAGATTCAAGATTCAAAGTGTTTATTGTCATTTCTTTGTGCAATGAAATTCTTCCTTTACTGTCCACCCACAGATGCCGATTAATATATACAATAGAAATAGAACATATAAATACAAATAGTACAAATAAATAGCTGAAGACAGAAAAGGAGACAAAATTAGAGATGGACCGATCCGATATTACGTATCGGTATCGGTCCGATACTGACCCAAATTACTGGATTGGATATCAGCGAGAAATAAAAAATGTAATCCGATCCATTAAATATCAAAAAAGCACCTCACAAAACTTGCGACACGGCGTAACTCGGCTCATAACCGTAGCACGTCGCAGCAGTATGCATCACCTGATAGAGCGGCTGTGTGTATTTGTAGCCTCACTAGCAAACTAGCATTTCATCTCCGAGGAAGTTTTCCCAGAGAGAAGTAAAGCAAGTGTGTAAGTTCATCTCTGAATGTCTGCAAAGCATTCCCACCTTAAGCTTAACAACCGATATATGGAGCGACTGCCCCCCTCTCTCTCTCTCTCTCTCTCCTGCTGCTACTTCAATCATGAAACTGCTTAATGATCAGCTGATCGGCTTTTCTGTCGCGTCTCTCTTCTTAGTTTTTGGCCCACTTCTCACCAGAAAGAGGAAACCAGCGGCTGAACAACAGCAGCAGCACTATTAAGCTTGATAAGCTGTTGTTAGAATTTATTTAATATTATTTCTACACCAGGATCTTTTTCTACAGCTGACGCTGGTAACTTTGCAGGGGCAGATCTAGCAAAGTTTAGCCAGGGGGGCCGATAGGGCATGAACAGGGAAAAGGGGGCACAAAGACATACTTTTCTTTCTTATTCTCATTTAAAATATCTAGCTTTTAATAAATAATTATCTGACTCTTACACCCAAAGTTTTAATCTGATGTAAAATACATAGAAGTCCATTACTGTATATAGTAACTGTTAAGTCTAATATACCCTAGTAAGCTATAGTACTTTTTCCTTTGGGAAGATACCATCTGTGCAGTCTGCAATTCTGTTGAAGAAAGATGTTGAATCTATTTAATTATTCTTGAAAAATTATTTATTTCTGTGCATTTTCCCCCTGCATCAAATTAAAGTTGATTACATCGATTAAGCATCATGAGGTGGAGGGTGGTTCCCTATTTTTTTTTTTAGCTGAGAGTTTGCAACCCTATTAGTTAGGTTGCTTAATATTTCTGCTAAGTACTCTTTAAAATACCAGAATAGGGAGGATGGAGCAGGTTTAAGTTTATTAGATTGATCAGTTTTGGGCGCAGTGTATTTTTTTACATACAGGTATAACAGAATAGCTTTAGTGTTGTTATTTATTTAAACTTGAGTATAAACTTATACAAAATGCAGCAAGATATTTAAAAAAAACGTTTTATTGATTAAAAAACACACTATATCGGATTCATATCGGTATCAGCAGATATCCAAATTTATGATATCGGTATCGGACATAAAAAAATTGGTATCGTGCCATCTCTAGACAAAATATGTAGATTTGAAACAGATGTGTGCAAAAGAGCTATAGCTCAATATGCTGGCTTAATATGTAAGATGATCAGACGTGGAAAAAAATTATTATTACTGTTCAAAATGGGTCAGCTGTTCAGGTGTCCGACAGCAGTGGGGAAGAAGGAGTTGTTGAGTCGAGATGTTCTGGATTTCACACTCCTAAACCTTCGTCTCGAGGGTAGAAGTGTGAACAGTCCGTGTTGGGGGTGTGTGGGGTCTTTGAGGATGGAGGCAGCTCTCCTCTGGACTCTGCGATGGTAGATGCTCTGCAGAGAGGGCAGCGATCACTCTCTGCAGGCGTTTGCGGTCCATAGCAGTAGTGCTGCCGTACCATGCAGTGATGCAGCTAGTCAGGGTCTCCACAGCGCAGCTGTAGAACCTGCTGAGGATCTTGGCCAACATACCAAATTTCCTCAGCCTCCTCGGGAAATACAGTCGCTGCTGAGCCTTCTTGACCAGCTGTGTGGTGTTCAGTGTCCAGGTGAGGTCCTCAGAGATGTAGACGCCCAGGTACCTAAAGCTGCTCACCCTCTCCACTTCAAGGCCGCGGATAGACAGCGGTGGGTAATGCCTCCTCTTCTTCCTCGTGTCCACTATCATCTCCTTTGTCTTGTCAGTGTTGAGGGTAAGGTTGTTGTCCTCACACCATGACATCAGACCGGCCACCTCTCTCCTATAAGCCGCTTCGTCCCCTCCAGTGATGCGACTGATCACATCAGTGTTGTCCGTGAACTTCAAAATGATGTTGTCTTTGTTGGAGACGACACAGTCGTGGGTGTACAGGGTGTAGAGGATGGGGTTGAGGACGCAAACTTGTGGGACACCAGTGTTTGTAATAATGATGTGATGTTGCTCTGGATGTAGGCCAGTACCACTCTCTCAAAGCACTTCGCAATGATTGGAGTGAGAGCAACTGGTCTATAGTCGTTCAGGCAGGTGGCTGGGTTTTACTTTGGGAGAGGGATGATGGTTGTGGTCTTGAAGCATGTGGGGACAGTGCCCTAGCTGAGGGAGAGGTTGAAGATGGAGGTAAGAACCTCCGCCAGCACATTGGCACATGCTTTAAGAGCCCGTCCCGAGATGTTGTCTGGTCCTGCTGCCTTGCGGGGGTTGATCCTCCTCAGGGCTTTGTGCACCTGGTCTATTGTGACCAGTCTGGGGGGTCTGGAGGGTCTGGAGGGTCTGGGAGGAAACCTTTCATCAGAAACCTTTATGGAGGAGGGTATGGGGTCTTAACACACCCCCGTTCTCTGCTAGCCATCGGGGCGGGGGGGCTGGGAAGAGATGCTGGCTGTCCGATTGGCCTCCCTGCTGCTGCGGAGCCTGGGGCGGTCTGCTTGCCTCCACCCCGGAGGGAAGGGTAACATCTCTTGGGTCTGGGTGCCGTTTCCCCCTCTGGGGGCGAGGATACCTGGACCCGGGGTATAGAGTATGTTTGGGGAGTGTGATTGTGTGTACATGTCCATTTACGTTTATTCCTACGTTGGGTGAGTGCTGAGTGTTTGTATATGTGTGCATGAGGGTAGGAATGCATGTTTGTGTCTGTGTGTGCCTGTTTGTCTGTGTCTATATGTCAGGTCGGGTCTTAGACTCCACCTCTCTGGGAACTCCCAGGCCCTCCAAGTGTGGAGGCCTATCTCCCCTCACCACACTCCCTGCCGGTGACTGATGCCCTCAGGGGTCGGTGCATTGTTGGTTCTTGGTGTCTGGGGCTGGGCGCTCAGGTCATGTGCCAGCTCACTCCCGGTGGCTACTTGGCGGGGCCTGGTGCCTGCTGCTCGGTCAGGCCTCTTCCGGGGCGCGGAGGTCTCTCGGGCCTCCGGCCTCTGTGCCTGCGGCTCGGTTCACTCTGGCACAGCTGGCTGCCGGCGGAGCCGGCGGGCACGCCGGTGCAGCCCCCTCTAGTTTCTGCCTGGTGGCTACTGGGTGACCCCTCGTCTGGGGATCCTCAGCCCTTCCCATGAAGGTGGCACGGATGCCCCTCCGGTGGTCCTCCTTGGGCTCTTGCACTCTGGGGCCTCTGGATGTCTGGGGCCTGGATCTCCCCCATGCCTGCTTCATGCCCTGGGGGACAGGGCTATGGCTCTCTACATCCTCTTGCAGACCATTACATGGGGAAACCATTTGAATACAAGCGCGCCGATCCACACAGGTGTGCACACGGGTGTTCACTGTTCGTAGACTTGAATCACACCTTTCTTGGCTGCTACTTCAAAGCACATTGTGCGCTGTCTGTCCTGCGTGCTGCACAACAACGTTCAATATTTGGTATTTGCTGCTGTTTACACTTAGCTAGATTAATGCGATGGTGTTGTCTATAGTATGTTGCTTTGTTTTGTTTTGTTTTTTGCTTGTTTTCTACTCTTTTTCTCTCAACAGGTGATCCCGGAGATATTTTTTTTCCCCCCCTTTCTCACTGTCCCTCTCCCCTTCTGTTTTTCTTTTCCTTCCTCTTTCTTTCTCCCTTTCCTATCCTTCACTCATGTCTGTCCCGTCTGTAACAACTGAAAATAAAATAAAATAAATAATAAAAACAAAGGTTGATCAAATGGACCAATACGGCAATGCCATGATGATCCATTTGGCAAAATAAATCCATTGGGTATCCTTGTTGGTCTTCAGACAACAATTCTGACGACTAAAGAACCAAATGGGACAGGCAAAAAAAAAAAAAAAAAAAAAAGAAACCTTTATGGAACAATCAGCTTCTCAGTAAGAAAGATGAAATACAATTAACCTTGCTTCATTTGACTTCAGATTTGGTTTTGCATTTACATTTTCTGGCTATTATCAGGTGCAAAATTTCATTTCATCTTTTTCCTGTAGTCACTTATGGTACATTCAGTGACAACTAATTTGTGAGTGCCCTCTAGGTCTCCAGGTTTTATACAGTGTGATTAAAATAAAAAGACTATTTCCAGTGAAGACACCATGTGAGTTATCAGTCACACATTCCATGTCTTCATCTTCATATTAATATGATTTTTTTCCACCAATGCTTTCAAACTTTTCAGAGCCAGCACCGTGCAAGCTTGATCACTTAGGTGCTACTACAGAGTCATATAGTACCACTGGCAGGAGCAGTCAGTGCTTACAGGGTTGCACTGAGAGTGCTGGGAATTTGTCATTCTAACCAATTCAATATCTATCCAATTTTAAAACCTTTATGACATCCTGCTTATTTATATCTAATCTCCTGGTCGTGCAGTAACTTAATTTTAATACACTGTTAACAATCAAAATGGAAATATGAGCACGTTTGCTGGTAGTACAAGAATGAGCTGGAAAAATTATTCTGACGTCCATTGCTTTGTTAACTTATCTTTACTGGCTGCAGTAATGTTGAAATGCCCAATGACATTACTGTCTGCTGTGTTTGCAGGAGCAACAGTGAACACTTCCTCATCCAAACACTGACACTGCGTGTCCTCTCATGTACAAAACATGTGACAATGATGCTTTTCAGTGGTAACTTTCACACAATGTTCATGTGGTATTGAGGGTTTTTTCTTTTTTAGGCCTGTCACTTCTTCTTTGTCCTCCAGTTCTTCAAAATTTTTAAGGACACACTGCTCACCATGGCAAGATGTGCCAAGTTTTTGATTAAAAGCTCTTTGAAAATCACCTTGTTGATGCAAGCAAAACAAAACAACAGCAGTTTTATGCCTGTCAAACTGTGTTGTCTTTGGCATCTTTTGTTGATTCAGGATAAGAAATTGAAAAGATTTGTTTTCGCAACAGGGTGCTAGTAGCAAAGTGTCTAAAGACGCAATTTAAAAATGGGTTCTTTGCTAAGTTTTCTGTCACGTAGACATAGAACAATGGTCCATCCTTTGAATTAGATGCCCGTTTAAGCTTGAATGATTCATAGGTCTGTGGTAAGTGGCTTAACACAGAAAAACGCTCCTGTGAAAACGGTCAGGTACAGAGACGGGACTGAAAATGAGTGAAAAACAAGTCGATGTAGAAGGAAAAACATTGGAAGAACTTTGGAAAGGCTGAATGGAGAACTATTGCTCAAGATCACCTTAAAAATACAAGAAAGTCTGGCTGCTTGGATGTAAAATATAGCGAAATGAGACCTTTCGACAAGAATGTACAGACTGAAATAACCTGTTCGTGTTTGTTGAGCGTTACAATGAGTGGTCAGTATGTCCAATTTGCAATTGAACATAGTGATTGTAGTCTGTGAGTATCTGCGATGCTGGCATTGCTGATGCATTTCTGCCATCTGTGTGTGTGTGTGTGCATGACTGACTTTGAGAAACTATAAAGCACTTTCCTCTATTCTTAGGTAATGGCACTTTATTCAGAAAGAACAAGAGCACACAGCGTCACAATTGTTTGTGGGTATCAAAGGCTGCTTTTCTGTCTTATGGAACCAACAAACCATAAATCATGACTGACTGGACAACGTGCCGGATGCTAGCTTCAGAACTGCTTGAAGTACAGGGTGGGCCATTTATATGGATACACCGTAATAACATGGGAATGGTTGGTGATATTAAAGTCCTGTTTGTGGCACATTAGTATATGTGAGGGGGCAAACTCCTCAAGATGGGTAGTGACCATGGTCGCCATTTAGAAGTCGGCCATCTTGGATACAACTGGGGCCATGTGACACATCAAACTTATTGGTAATGTCACAAGAAAAACAATGGTGTGCTTGGTTTCAACGTAACTTTATTCTTTCATGAGTTATTTACAAGTTTCTCTTTGTTCACAGCCATTGACATGTGGAAGAGGTTAACACGTGAAGAGCGGATCGAAATTGTGTTGATATCTGGTGAACGCAGTAACCGGGTCATTGCAGCAGATTTCAATGCAAGACACCCTATGAGACCACCCATCTCCCATGCTACAGTCAGCAAACTGCTTGCTAAGTTTCGTGAAACTGGTTCAGTGTTGGATTTGCCAAAATGTGGACGCAAGAAAACTGTGACTAATGAAGAAACATCAGTGGCTGTCCTAGCTTCATTCAGCAAGAGCCCACAGCGTAGCACTCGCCGCATGTCACTGGAGAGTGGCATTAGTCGAACATCTCTTCGGCGGATATTAGCTACTCACAAATGGCACCCTTACAAACTCCAGCTACTGCAGCATCTCAACGAGGATGACCCAGATCGGTGCACAGAATTTGCAGAATGAGCAAAAACAAAAATTGGAACAGGACCCTCAGTTCACGCAGAAGATTTTGTTCAGGGATGAAGCAAACTTTTATGTGAATGGTGAAGTTAACAAACAAAACCACCGCTATTGGTCTGACACTAACCCACATTGGATGGATCCCTCCAAGACTGTTGGAACAACAAAAATGATGGTTTGGTGTGGTATATGGGGTACAACGATAGTGGGTCCATTCTTCATCAATGGAAACCTAAAGGCCACTGGATATTTGAAATTGCTACATGATGATGTGTTTCCCTCTTTATGCACTGAAGCTGGCACGTTCCCTGAGTTTTTCCAGCAAGATGGTGCACCACCACATTATGGGTGCCAGGTCCGAGCATTCCTAGATGAACAGTTTCCTGGAAAGTGGATTGGTCGTCGTGGGCCAGTTGAATGGCCCCCAAGGTCTCCCGATCTGACCCCCTTAGACTTTTATCTTTGGGGTCATCTGAAGGCAATTGTCTATGGTGTGAAGATACAAGATGTGCAGCACCTGAAACTACGGATACTGGATGCCTGTGCTGGCATTTCTCCTGCGGTGTTGCTATCAGTGTGTGAAGAGTGGGAGAAGAGGGTTGCATTGACAATCCAACACAATGGGCAGCACATTGAACACATTTTATAAGTGGTCAGAAACTTGTAAATAACTCATGAATAATAAAGAAGAATAAATTTACGTTGAAACCAAGCATACCATTGTTTTTCTTGTGACATTACCAACAAGTTTGATCTGTCACATGGCCCTCTTCCTATTGAAAAAACAAAAGTTGTATCCAAGATGGCCGACTTCTAAATGGCGACCATGGTCACCACCCATCTTGAGGAGTTTGCCCCCTCACATATACTAATGTGCCACAAACAGGACTTTAATATCACCAACCATTCCCATGCTATTACGGTGTATCCATATAAATGGCCCACCCTGTAGATTACCAACATTCCCATTAGGAGGTAAATATGAAAGCAGATAAAGCCTAAAAATGTAAATGCCAGGGATGACGTGGTTTATTTATATTCACTTATTAAGAAATTGCCTAGAGGTTTGAAATCAGACTTAATTATCAGTCCACAACACATTTAATGAATAAAGAATCACAATAAAATGATTAGCTGGGTCCTCTAACAGAGGCCTGGGAGCTTGAGGTTCCTGTGCAGTATCTTTGTTGTTCCTAGGACACTTTTGTGTTGTGACCCCAGTTTGTGGGTCACTGCCCAAGTGCTCCGATTACCATGGGGACCAATTTTGCCTTCACCCTCGACATTTTCTCAAGCTTCTTGTGTTCTTTCTTCTTGATGTTGGTATCAGTTCATATAGCTAGATCTATCACTACAGCCATCTCCCTCTGTATGTCCACCGCTACTATGTCCAATTGGTTAGCCATCACCAGTTCGTCTGTCTGTATCCGGAGGTCCCACTGGATCTCGGTCATTCTCAACCACTCTGTGGGGGCTTCTAATCCTTCTGATTAGTACACAGTCTCAGGGTGCTGGATTTGGGGCGAAACCCTCCATAAGGTAAGGCGCTTCCTTGTCCTGATGTCAGTAACTTCTATCTCTTCCTTTTGCCGGCTTATTATCTCAGCAGGGTTTCTGATGACCAGTAGATCATCAGTACCCTATCTGGGTATCCTTGGGGGTCAGGACTGTTCAGTCTTCAGTTAGCTATCCTGCGTGTGTCTTGTCTATTAGCAGCTGGCTCATTCAGTGCAGTTAGCTTCTTTAGCCAGTAGGTGTGAATGAAGTCAGTGCATAGTGCTGTTCAACTCTTCATGCTTGAGACCCTTTCCTGGATGTCTGCACTGCACTGAGATGGTTACTGGAGCCTGTTCAGGCAGGTTGCTATGGTCTGTTCTTTCATCCACTAGTTACTAAATTTTACAGCAATGCTATAACTTTTTGATGTAACCAAAGAAAGATAACCAAATACCAGAACCATTTGGAGGGTTACTGATGCTGGCTTAGCTGACATATAATATACAGTATCTCACAAAAGTGAGTACACCTCTCACATTTTTGTAAATATTTTATTATTTCTTTTCATGGGACAACATTGAAGATGTGAAACTTTGATACAATGTAAAGTAGTCAATCTACAGCTTGTACAACGGTGTAAATTTGCTGTCCCCTCTAAATAACCCAACACACAGCCATTATTGCCTAAACCGCTGGCAACAAAAGTGAGTACACCCCTAAGTGAAAATGTCCAAATTGTGCCCAATTAGCCATTTCCCTCCCTGGTGTCATGTGACACGTTAGTTTTACAAGGTCTGAGGTGCAAATGAAGAACAGGTGTGTTGAATTTAGTGCTATTGCTCTCCCACTCTCTGATACTGGTCACTGGAAGTTTGACATTTTTTCACGTCAGGCTGTGCGCCACGTTGTTGTTTACATGAATTTCTACAATCGCGGATAGAGACAAAATACTGTTACTGTTAATCTGACTATCTTCAGTTTTTACATGCTTACATACACACACACATTTAGAAAGACAGAGGCATCACGGTGTAATTATTTTACGTGTCGTTGTTTTTTTCCTGTGTAATAATATTCAACATTGCATACAATGCAATATACAAAATATTAACATTTTAGGGACAGTTTGTTTTCCTTTTTTTTTTTTTTTTTTTGCCTGTCCCATTTGGTTCTTTAGCCGTCAGAATTGTTGTCTGAAGACCAACAAGGATACCCAATGGATTTATTTTGCCAAATGGATCATCATGGCATTGTCGTATTGGTCCATTTGATCGACCTTTGTTTTTATTATTTATTTTATTTTATTTTCAGTTGTTACAGACGGGACAGACATGAGTGAGGGATAGGAAAGGGAGAAAGAAAGAGGAAGGAAAAGAAAAACAGAAGGGGAGAGGGACAGTGAGAAAGGGGGAAAAATATCTCCGGGATCACCTGTTGAGAGACAAAGAATAGAAAACAAGCAAAAAAAACAAAACAAAGCAACATACTATATACAACACCATCGCATTAATCTAGCTAAGTGTAAACAGCAGTAAATACTAAATATTGAATGTTGTTGTGCAGCACGCAGGACCGACAGCGCACAATGTGCTTTGAAGTAGCAGCCAAGAAAGGTGTGATTTAAGTCTACGAACAGTGAACACCCGTGTGCACACCTGTGTGGGTCGGCGCGCTTGTATTCAAATGGTTTCCCCATGTAATGGTCTGCAAGAGGATGTAGAGAGCCATAGCCCTGTCCCCAGGGCATGAAGCAGGCATGGAGGAGATCCAGGCCCCAGACATCCAGAGGCCCCAGAGTGCAAGAGCCCAAGGAGGACCACCGGAGGGGCATCCGTGCCACCCTCATGGGAAGGGCTGAGGATCCCCAGACGAGGGGTCACCCAGTAGCCACCGAGCAGAAGCTAGAGGGGGCTGCAACAGTGCTTACATGCTTGCATACACACACAGTTACTGTCACTCCATTTAGAAAGACAGAGGCATCACGGTGTAATTATTTTACGTGTAGTTGTTTTTTTTTTCCTGTGTAATAATATTCAACATTGCATACAATGCAATATACAAAATATTGACATTTTAGGGACAGTTTGTTTTCTGATAAAAAGATTTTATAAAATATTTACAAAAATGTGAGGGGTGTACTCACTTGTGTGAGATACTGTATATGCTCTTTGTTGCCTAGCTAGAGCTGTTGTTAGGCTAATATAACATTAGTACAGCAATTATGCACAGTGGGGGTTAAATTGTTCTTAATAAAAGTTAATTTTGAGGGTCACTGATGGCTAGAAATAAAAAACAACATATGGGAGGAAAAACATGCTGAAAACACTCCAAACTTCAGCTGAGAGAAGATCTGAGATGATCTATCCACAATATGACACTGGTCATTAAAATGCTGCTGCACAGATTATTCATTATGAGAAATTCCCGATACTCAGCTTAATGGCCACTCTGAAGTCTTAGCTGGTGAGAGTGAGTATTTTCTGAAGATTTCAGATACTTGTTTACCGAGCACGAGGGCTCTAACGCAGATAGTGAGTTTTTAAAAACGTAGCTTAAAGAGGCAGAGGATGACCACTGATTATATTTGTGAGGATTGTTTCTGTTAAATAAAACAAGATGCATTATAAGACTTTACAAAGAAGACATGCTTGGACTCAGAAACAGGGTCAGTACTTCACCACTTAAAAAAATGTCTGAATAAAAGGTGACTGATGTAAAGCACACATGTTAAAATTTACTGATGAGTTTAAAATTGGTTGTAACTGTTTTCTGTATATCTTGCATCCACTGACATAGATTTCTTTCTGAACTTTAGCTGCATATTTTGACATTGATGGTAGTGTTTGTCATAAAAGTACATAACAAATATTTATTAACAATAAATAATATAAAGTGCTTAAAATAGACTTGCTGACTGACTATAAATGTGTCTGCAAGCAGCTTTGGTGTTTCCAGTACCGGTAGTTCTCTTAAGGCCAGACATACTCAAGTGATTAGCTTTGACAGTCATAAATGTTTCATTAGCCAGCAGCACCCATCGTGTAAGTGTTTGATTTTCCTGATATAGGTTGTCCTTGGCATATTTTATCGAGAGAGCATAGGTAAAGCACTGAACACATTTTAGTGGAAAAGCTCTGCGCTGATGGTGATATGCTTCCAATTGATGATAATCATCTGTAGCAGAGCACAGCAACGGTTATTAATTGTTGATTTTCATAGCAGGTGCAAGTGATCTATTTTACCCCACCTTTCCCAATTACAGCGATTCACCAACTGATTGCTGAGGTTATCGAGAAGTAGGATGAAAGCTCTCTATTCTTCTAAGAACAACCTTGGACAGATTGCCACTCAGTTTGTAAGACCGCTCTTTTATTAAATCTCTCCTGCAAGTCTGAAAGTTTGTTTTCAGACACGCTGTAGGTCGAATGTGCTCGACAAAGGTAAGGAGTAGTGTTGTCGCTACTGTTTGTTGTACAAATGTCCCCTTTAAGAACTGCATCAAGGGCATCAGCAAGTTAGCAACATTTGAACAGACACAGCTGATTATTTAGAAAGATAAGAGGACAAAACTCATTTGTATTCAGAGATGAGTAAAGCAGGAGAAGTGAGTACACGGTGCCCGGGCAGAACTGATACTTGCAAATGAAAGCAACCCGCAGGTCAAATCAATACTCTGCCTGCGATGATACTGTAAAGCAGCAAACCAAGGCCATTTATATCTCTACTAACACCTACCACTTTAACAATCCAGTGACTGACCAGAGCAGAGAACTCACACACACTCGTGCACAGCATCGATTGAAAATGGGGGGAGGATACAAACGAGAACCTGTGAGAATTATTATTTGAATAAATATTTTAAATTCACTTCTGAGATGAGTCACATCTGTTGAGAGTTTTTTTTCTAAACGTACGTTTCCATTTTCTCGTCAGCCAATTTCTGACTGGCATTCAAACAAAGCTTGTAGTATTCTAGAGAGGACTGATATTTGTGTTGCTGTGTTCTTTTTCAAGGCTTTGCATATTTGGAATAATAAAACAATCCTAGATGATGTCAAAGCCTCTACTTTCTGCATTTCTTTTCAAATAATAGGAATGGACGTGTAATTAAGGCTTTTGTTTTTGGAGGGCCGTGGTTCTGGGTCATTTTGACCCAGTGTTTTTGAGTTTCTTGTGTTTTGGTGATATTTTGTATAATGTTTCATATTCATATTCTAGCAGTGTTAGTCTTTCTTTCTTTTATTCCCTGTTTAGTTCCTTGATTATTAGATTCCTGTGTCTCTGTCCTTCTCTGTCCCTCTACATGTGTCTGTGTTTATGTGGGTTGTGTTTGTCTCCTTTTTCTGCTCCCATATTCCTCTCCTTGTGTTTCATTCCATGTTTCCCCCTCCTATCATGTTAATCCATGTTCCCCAGACCATCATGTCTCTCTCTTCTGCTCTCTCACTAATGTTCCCTCGCTCTCTCTCTCTCGTCTGCCTTTCCTCACTCTGTGTCAAGCTTATCTATCAGTCTTGCGTTCCATCGTTTCCTGTGTTATTGTAAGAGTCCTGCGTTCGATGTTTATTGTGTTTAGTTTTGCTACCTCTGTCTCATTGTGCCTAATTTGTCTCTGCATGTGTTTCCTGTTCGCTCATCTTTCCTTGTGCATTTAAGCCCTTTGTTTTCCTCTGTCCAGCATCGCGATCTCCACCCTGTGTTCTACTTGTTTAGTTTCATGTGTATCCCTGTTTAGTTAGTTTTGTATCACTGGTGTTCAGCAATAAAGCTGCCTTTGGACTTCAGTTTATCTCTGTGAGTCTGCATTTGGGTCCATTCCCACCTGCTTCACACGGCCAGTTTATGACAACTAGATTAGCTGGTTACCGCGTTCCAAGCGTTGTACCGCAACTCTAGTTGCTGCGTCCGAACAGACAACGGCATCACGGAATATTTTAACATCGATACTGGTGTGCGACAAGGCTGCGTCCTATCGCCATTCCTCTTCAACATCCCCATTAACTATGTCATGCGCCGAGCAATTGGATGGCCATCGCTGGACGTGATCCCCTGCAGCAGTTCACAGATTTGGACTTTGCGGACGATATAGCCTTACTTGCACCAACACTCCGGGCTCTTCAGAAAACAACCTCATCTTTGGAAAACGAAGCAGCACCGATAGGACTCCGGATCAGCGGTGAGAAGTCGAAGATTATGCGAGTTGGTTACGCTACACCATCAAACACAGCGGTTACTGTGAAGCAGCAGCAGCAGCTAGAAGAGGTGGACAGGTTCATGTACCTGGGTTGCACTTTTAGCAGTGACGGGAACGTGGAGCATGACGTTAAGTGCAGAATTGGGAAAGCATGGGCAGCCTTTCAACGATTACGACCTATATGGATGACCACCGCACTGCCTTTATCAACCAAGTTGCGGCTCCTGAAGACCATCGTTATACCGACGGCACTGTATGCAGTGGAGACTTGGAAATCAACTGCAAAGATCAACCGCCATCTTGACGTCTTCCAACAACGTTGTCTTCGACGGCTGCTCAAGATCACATATCGGGATCGCGTTACCAATAATGAAGTATATTGCCGTGCGGGAGTAGAGCCGCTCCATGTCCAAGTCACCAAGCGTCGGTTCAGATTTGCCGGTCACATCCTTCGGCTACCGGACCCGAGACCTGCCCGTGTCGCGTTTCTGTGGAACCTGAAGAATGGAAAGAGACGGCGAGGAAGACCTAAAATAACATGGAGGAGGACTTTCCTTGAAGATTTACGTTCAGTCGAACTGTCATGGGATGAAGCAACAACTGCCGCGATAGACCGAGTTCGATGGCGTTCTCTTGTAGCCCGATGCGCCGATCGGCGCGGGAGGATCTAAGTCTAAGTAAGTAAGATTAGCTGGTTTTTCAGCTGATAGACAGTTTAATATTGAGTTATGTGAAACACTAACACAGCAAACGTTTAGTCCTTTTAAACATAGTTTAAGCAGCCGAAAAGTGTAAACTTGCGTAAACTTGACAATACTATAATGAATTTTTGATTTTCTATTATTTATGTTACAGTTTGCAATATCAATAGAAATAATATTCTGTTACAGGAAAGGTAAACACACACTTGTTCTCAGAAGTGTGTATTACTGGCAAATAAAACCTCTACCTTTGACTGGCTTGTGGAAAGCTATTATCACTTTTCCATTCAGATTTAGATTGAGGTGCCAAAATTACTCATTACGTTTAGGATAAGAAAATTGTTTGGCTTGTGCAGAGTTCAAAACAGGTTCCTTGGGAAAATTATCGTGTTCTCTGAACTTCATGTAACTGTGACAGATCTCAGCAGCAGAGACAGTGGGTGGGAGCAGGCAGGGTGGTGATGGGTGAAGACAGAATTTCATAGAAGATCAGGTTTTAGAAAACTCTTTCATGTTGTAAATAACATTTTTTCATTATGGATAGGATAATTACTAATATTAAATTTAAATCAAGCTCAAAATTCAAAAGTTATACCAGCATATTGTTTCGTGACCAATACCCCAAAACACAAGCAGAAGAAATATGCCTCAGGCTTGCTGAAAAAATGCAGAAAAAATAATGACAGCCATTTTTTTTCTGTCAGCAAGAACATTTTTAGAAACCACAACAGTATGTGGCCCGAATAACTGAATAATTATGTTATATATCTAAAGAGAGACCATGCTGAAATATATGCATGCATGCTCAGCAAAAGCCATCTTTGATAGAGAAGTTTTTGGGGGCTCAAATGTCAGAACTGCACTACCAAACTTGCACATCGAACTCCTGGCTTCCTTCTCTTTGTACTTGCAGGTGCACGGCACAATGGGAGAGTCGTCCCAGAGCTCTGGAGGTGGTATGACCCAGAGGTGAATCAGGTAGAGAACATTGCTTTGAGCCTTCTACAGATATGGGCTTTGAAACTTTGAAAAGCACCAGAGAAGTCATGGGATATGATTTCCTACCATGTTTCCATGCCTCTCCAGATGAATAGAAACCCTGTGGATGGGTAGATTAGAGTTTTTGATCACTCCATCTTGTGTGGGCTGATACGATGATCTCTAGAGAACGTAGCAGACCGGGATCTACAGAGAAAGTAAATGTATTTACATGTGTGAGGTTTCAAAGAAAAAAGAAGTTACATCCACCCCTTTTGGAAGCTTTTTAACTCCTCTCAGACTAACACCACCCACATGCATAGATGTCTGAGTGTCTTATTACATCTTCAGCGTATGGTGAAATTGATTCTATTCATCCGTGTTATTAGAGGCCTGGAGGGCAGCCAGTGAAGGGGCAGTACAGTATGGCCCAGCAGAGCACTACTGACAATTCAATTAGCGCCCTCCATCTTTGCACCACCTCCACATGACCTGCATCAGTAGGTTTTGCTGACGACCAGCCTATTGTAAAGTGATGGCATCCTTGGGTTGTGCTTCAAACAAAACCAACATGTTGACTAGCTGAAAGGATTCCAGGTTAATGGAGTGGATGGACGGGGGGAACTTGGGTGTGTGTGTTGGGGAGGTTTTGCAGAAATGGGACCGCTAACAATATGACATTAAGTAGCCCACTATTTTGACTGCGTGACAATCAAAATGTAGGCAACCACTGGTCTAGAGGGAAAACTTTATATTGCCTGAGTTGTTGTGACTGATTGCTGAAGGAAAAATGATTGCCAGTCACACAGGCATCCACTTTTTGCTGGGAAAAAAATGCTTTTGCCAACTGGTAATCTGCCAGAAACCAAAACAATCACTAGGAGTGCAGGTGTGTCTTTGCGTCCAATTTTACCCAGCAACAACCAGCAAATCAGAAATCACTGCCAACCAGTTGGAGAATAAACTAATTGTTGTATGACGTCCAATATGGTGGCCAAGTCTTGAACATGACATCAGCTGAGAAACCTCAATATCCACTTAAGATTGCAGACATAAGTATATGGAGAACTGTAAAGCTGGAGAGAGTTAGCAAAAGTATATTTCTAAAAACTCATTCAACTCTCTCCACTAATCTCTCAGAAAAAGACGACTGTGCCATCAATGAATATTCATTCATGTCCCAGCTGCAGTTCATGTATAACCTGCAATTTCATTTCTGGATTTGTGCTCTGCACGACTGGCAAGCATCTCAAATCTGCTGAATAATGTAAACCAGCTTACTGTGAGCTTTTTCCAGGTTTGCTGATTGACCTTGACTTGTTTATGCAAATGCGATAACCTACATTTACTGTGTCACTTATCATATTTATGGAAAATCAAATTAAGCCATGGGATGTTGAAAGGTTTTTATTTCTCTAATGGTGCTGAGTATGTAAAAATGATTGTTTGCCAGCTGCTTCGATCTCCCCAAAGAACCTTTTTATTACTGACCGATCCATGCTGCTACTCATATTGCCTCTCAAATAGAGACAAACAAAAATATGCGAAATAATCCAGCAAACAGAAATCTTGTGTGTTAAAACAAGAGAAGCCATCTGTTTAATAGAAATCATCTACGTTGCTGATTAGTGTGATTCAATCTGCTTGATTTGTCTAAATGCAACTTAAAACCTGTAATCAGCTTCCAAAAGGTGCAAAGTACAAATTAGTGGATAGATGTAAATTATCAGCAAACCGAACATGGCTTAATCAATCTTGATAACCTCAGTCTTACTAAGTATGAAAGGTTTCTGAACACTAGAATTTTTTATTGTACAATACATAAAAAATCCAGTTTATTGTTAAATGAGTTATTACTTTAACCTGTACTGGAGTTAAAATTGACTCTGCACGCTTCCTTTTCCTAATTTATTAAAATCAAACGCTGTAACACAACTTTGCTGCACGAAGCCAAAAAGACGCTCAAGCTGTTTGTCTTTTTTTGCTGTGTGCTGCCTCACTGGCCACTGTGACTTGTTTTGACTTAGAGGAATACGATGTCATATCCCCTCTTGTCCTTCTCAGCACAGCGGATCAACAGATCCTCCATGCAAAGAGAAAAGTCCTGCTGATTTGAAGTCTTATCCATGTGGAAGTTAGTGTCCTTGAGGTGTAGAAATAACACAGGTAGCATAAAATTAGCTCGGGAGGAGATCCACTGGGCCAAATTAGAAGTTAGTTTTGTGATATTTGGCAACGAGCCACATAAAGCAGCAGCAGGAATTTATCAACCAGCAGGTCTCTAATATTTATAGAGGACATGCTGCCTGCATAATGTCTATCATGCTTCTACACTGAATGACAAAAACTACTATAGTTAAAAGGACATGGTGGCATTCACTCTGTTCTGCTTTAGGGAATTATATCAAAGTCACATTGGGAGGCACTCAGGAAGCTTTGCAAAGCCTTTGAACTCGATCTATTCATGTGTGCATTACTTGGGGAAACCACAGAAGTGTCACTGAACCCACCCTGGCTCACACCAGGTGCTTCTGCTAACATTTTTATGCAAGTGACACAAACATCAATCCCAATAATCCACAACCCTGAAATTAGATTGTGTTTCCTCATCTTTGCTGCGCTTCTCCTGCTAGATCAGGATGCAGTTCATAACAAAATGCAGTACTTGACAGGAATTTATCACCCAGTATCTGAGACTGTGCACTATTTCAACTTCCGTCACTTTGTGGCTGAGGGAAGCCACGGCTTTGAAGAGCTCAAGCTCGCATTGTGATTTTAAGATAGATCTAATGTGGCTTTACTTCATGAACTGCTTCGTTAAGGCCGACTGATCGTAATGCAGTGAGCCTTTTTTTTGCAGTATGTTTTTTTGCAGTATGTTTTTTTGCAGTATGCGGACCGATCGTAATGCAATGTTTTTTGGCACAGTAGTCTATGATGTCTGGTGGAATGAAGCTGCAGAAAAAAAAGCTTCAGTAGCTAAGGAAAGCTTATTGTAGCAAATAAACTCAAATGTTGCTGTGGGTAATGCATTCCCCCTCAAGTCACTATGCTGTTTTGTGAAATAGTGTCATTAAAGTCATCACTGTCTACAGTGTGCAGAGAACTCAGGGATATGGGACCAGCGAAAAAAAGATTGGCTGACCTTGATGGGGCTTATTAGCATAAAGGAGCCCTTTGGGCCTCACATACTGGGTGGAGTTTGGTGTTTGGTGTGTGCATGCAAATGTAGTCAGCTCTGCAAGCTGTGCCATATAAACCTGTGTTAGAGAAAAAAAATAGAAAGATAATATCACAGTCATGGTCATTTTTTGTGTTTTGTATTGAGAAGTTATGCCTTTTAGAAAATAGGATGCATAACAGAAAGAAATTCAAAGTGTAAATAAATGAAGTGATTATTTTTTGTAGCTGAAGGCTTCACTGGCTGCCCTCCAGGCCTCTTGATTCAATAAAATAAAAACAGCAACATAATGAGCCGCCCTTTTCCCACATTGGTTACATTTCTGATTAATTTCTTGCAGATAGAAAAATTCATAAAGCACTTGATTTAGCCGGTCGTGTACCGTTACTGCCATAAAGTGCTGGATAAGGTTGCTGTGTGACTTATTACACAACAATATTAGTGCCATTTGAGTGCCGTTCCTTGCACATGCTGGTTATATTGTTATTGTTGTTATTGGCTTGTAGTCTACCAAACGTCCTTGAGTGTATTGATTCTTGCACATTGCTTAGGGAGTTGCATATTGGCAACATCTCCTCTGCTGCGTAAAACACAATAAGCTTGTTATTTTCCTCGACGTGGCAGTTCTAGCTTAGCTAATTGCATCTGCTGCTGTTTTTGAGACATATCATTGGTTTCATTCAACTACTCACTTGGCCACCAGTGTTGTAGAGCTGTTTTTAGCTGCCAGGTGCTTCTCCAAATTAGAAGTGAAGCTCCTCAGAGCTGACATACACCAGTTCCAAGTGCTCATTTTGTATTTCCCTGTGATGTTGTTCTTATCTGTTTTTTTTTGTTCACACATTTAAAATAATATGACTACATCGTCTCAGTAAAGCGAATAATACCTCAGTAATTCTTTGCTAATGGAAACTGGGCAGACGCATATGATTTACAAATTAAAAATCGCCAAGACAAGTTGCCATTCTCTTCAACATTTATCATTTTTGCGAGTCTCTCCTGGTTGGTGTTGTGTCTTTATTCCTAGTAAAAACTGTAACCACCAATAAGTTTGGGCTGTCTGCTATGTAAATGTGTTTGTGTTGACTTTAGAATCAGGGAAGAGCTTCTGATTAGGGCTGGGTATCGTCACTGATTTCTAGAATCGATTCAATTCCGATTCACAAGGTCCCGAATCGATTCGATCCACGATTCGATTTAATTCGATTTGAATCTGGGAAATTTTTGACAGTCAGAAATATTATAATTCAGATCAGTACATTTACATATTTTTGTATCTATAAAAGGGAAGCTGACACACGCAAGACTTTATCAAAGGTGTGAACATCACAGCAGAGGCCTTTGTGTACTTTGACACAAAGGCCTCTGCTGTGATGTACAACGGTGTACAACGGTAGACTTGTGCGTAACAAGCAAGCGAATAATGCAGAAAACAGTACAGAGAGAGAGAGAGCTGTGCATCGTGGTCGAAGCAAAACAGGAAAAGTCAGAGTGAATACATGAGGATGTTTATATGAAGCGTAGTTTGGGTCTTCTTTTGCTGCTGGTTCGGTCAATATTGTTTAGAGAGACATCAAACTAACAGCTTTAGAATCAGCGCATAAAGGGCTTAAACACAAAGTGCGGACCCGCCGAAACATCAAACAGTACAGAGAGAGAGAGAGCTGTGCATCGTGGTCGAAGCAAAATCACCTTCATGTTTTTCTGTGTTTTATCTTCAGCTACTTTGAGCTGAAGATAAAACACAGAAAAACATGAAGGTGATTTTCCTGTTCTGGGATTTTATAAAAAATATTCTGCAGTAGATCACAAACGAAAGAAAACCATTAATCAACACATGAACATTACCTCTGAAGTTACAGCGGTTTTATCAGAGACACAGCTAAGCGTTTTGCATTTTGCATAATTTAAAAAAGTTTAAATTTGTTCAGTATTGAACGGCAGAAATTAGGTTTTCTTTTTGGAAGTATATAAAACGTAAAAAAACGTCGGCCGACAGCACTGTAAACAACGGTAGACTTGTGCGTAACAAGCAAGCGAATAATGCAGAAAACAGTACAGAGAGAGAGAGAGCTGTGCATCGTGGTTGAAGCAAAACAGTAAAAGTCAGAGTGAATACATGAGGATGTTTATATGAAGCGTAGTTTGGATCTTCTTTTGCTGCTGGTTCGGTCAATATTGTTTAGAGAGACATCAAACTAACAGCTTTAGAATCAGCGCATAAAGGGCATGAACACAAAGTGCGGACCCGCCGAAACATCAGAATCAGCGAGCTGTCGGCTTTCAGCCCCGACCGTGAGACATCTCACTGATTCTGATCCGCGGGTCCGTGCTGTGTGTTTAAGTCTCTGTGCAGAATCCGTGTTCCTGCTCTCATTTACTGTCTTAGCTGTTTGGTGGTTGTTGAAATTTTGTGAGATTTCACCTGAGATTCTGGCATTTCTGGCAAAATAAATTTATATAAAAAAATCGATTCAGGATTTTAAAGAATCGATTTCACGTTATCCAAGCCAGAATCGATTTTAATAGATAAATCGATTATAAAAACCCACCCCTACTTCTGATCAATACTATGTCATTTATTTGACCAGAAGCTTCTGACTTTCCAGCTTTAACTCTGGAGCTCTCCACAGATCACACTTTGGTACCAGAGACCTGTGTAGGAAAAAATAAGTGTTATTAGTGTTGATGCAACTTCTCTCCTCCGTGAATCGCAACCTTATCGTGGTGGAGGGGTTTGTGTGTCCCAGGGATCCCAGGGGCTATGTTGTCTGGGGGCTTTTGCCCCCTGGTAGGGTCTCCCATGGCAAATTGGTCCTGGGTGAGGGACCAGACAAAGAGCGATTCAGAAGACCCCTATGAAAAAAACACAGAGGGAACAGTTTACCCTGCCCGGGATAGGGTTACCGGGGCCCCGCCCTGGAGCCAGGCCCGGGGAGGGTGCCCGAGGGCGAGCGTCTGGTGGCCGGGCCTTAGTCCATGGGGCCCGGCCGGGCACAGCCCGAAGAGGAGACATGGGCCCATCCTCCCGCAGGCCCACCACCCGCAGGAGGCGCCATAGGGGTCGGGTGCATTGTGTGCCGGGTGGCGGCCAGGAGCGGAGGCCCTGGCGGACTGACCCCCGGCTGCCAAGACTGGCAATAGGGACATGGAATGTCCCTATTGCCAGTCTCCTGGTCTTCTCCTGGTCTTGTAAAGTTCATAGATGATTTAGTGTGATGAATGTAGCTTATGCCCTTTTTATAATTCTAATATTAGCTCAAGAGCAACATTATGTCATAGATTCAACCACCGTGCTTGATGGGTGATGTTACAAACAACTTTTTATTGTCTGATCGATGAAATTCCACTAAATATAGCAAAGCCTACTGTCATGGTCCAGTATTCTTAGTTTTCGTGTGTTTTGTATTTTGTTCTTTATTTATGCCGTGGTTCCTGGGTTCTGTTAAGATGTTCCTTATTTGATTACCCTCTGTGTATCTGTGAGCCCTCGTTTCCCCTCCTTGTGTTTTATTCCATGTTTTCCCAGCCCGTTATGTCTGTGCTCTCCCGTGCTCTCTCTCCTCCTGTCTGAACCTCTGTGTACTTCCTGTTTTACTTTGACAGTCTCCCGTCAGTGTTGCGTTTACTCCTGCCCTGTCTTGTTATGATTATAGTGTCACCTGTGTTCCCCGTGTGCTCCCACTTCCCTCGTTAACCCTCTGTGCATTTATGTCTGCGTCTCCCTCATCCATGGCCGTGTGTTTTTCCGTGTAACATGTTATAGTTTCCAGTTTAGTTTGTATGGTTTTTCTGTCCAGCAATAAAGCTGATAAAGAATTTTGAGTTAATTCCTGCCTCCGTGAGTTTGCGATTGGGTCCTCATCCAGCCTGCACACAGCCGCAACCATGACACCTACATCTTCAGACTGGCTTGCAGGAGAGACGAACCCTCGAGCAGTTTGCATTTCACACAGTTGGGTTTGTTGGAGCATCGGGGACTGCTGCTTTCCAAACAAATTGACCAGAGAGTTTTTTTTAGGATCTAGTTTTTGTTAGTTTTACAACCCAGCCAGAATTTTCTCTTAGCTGAGACTGTCCAAATTCGATATAAATAAATAGCTCCGTGTTGCATCACTAAATGAATATTAAACACTAATGAAACA
The DNA here is from genome assembly GCF_056152115.1 of Neolamprologus brichardi. NCBI lineage: Eukaryota > Metazoa > Chordata > Actinopteri > Cichliformes > Cichlidae > Neolamprologus > Neolamprologus brichardi. The sequence continues at coordinate 3,578,253 of NC_142115.1, read as the reverse complement.
TAGTAAGTGAAAAAGACCAGTGATACAGTCAATTCAGCCTTCAATTTGAACCGGGCATTGTGTGGGAAATGCTGTAATAAAGTCCCAAAAAAGGTGCATTATTTACAGCATTGCTAAACTATCATGCCAGTATGTTCACACACTCCTACACACACGCAGCTCCACATGCTCACATACCACCTCAGCGCTGCCTATACAGTTCTATCTCAGAGGCAGAGGAACGCTGGGCCTAATTGTGTCTTGGAGCTACTGTGCTGCTCATCTCTGGAGATCTCATTATAAGATCCACAAGCTGTTCAAGCACGTACCCGCTCTCTTCACTCTCTCATCCCATCAGCTTGTACAGCATAACTGTCTGAAATCTCCATCGCCCCGTTGCAGTATTGACAGAATAAAGTAATTACTGTTGATTAGGAAATTGCACCTTGCACCTAAAGAAAGACGCATGGAGACAAAGAAACAAACTGCTTGGCGAGGTTTTTGATCTTGCTGCCGGCTGTCTTGTTAGTATCTCTGATCTGAGCAATGAGAACAGCGTGTCCTCAGAAGTCTTCGTAAAGTTTTGGCCAAATGACAGCTGATATGGTTGAAGTGCCCAAACCATCACTCTTTTTTTCCCTCCATGATACTTTCTGGATGCTATGCCATTAGACTCTTTTCTTCTCACCCCTTGATAATTTTTCTCTTCTGCTGCTTTATCTGATCTTTGTCTGAATAATTCATTCTATACATGCATTATTGCATTAATATATAAAATAGTGCAATCAACTACTAGAAGGAACACATACTTGCAGGCATGGGTATGCATACCAGATGCAATTACTTGTGTCTTTGCTGATAGTGACGTTAACAAAATACTGCATCATCTTCAAGAACAGTCCTGGAGCTGGAAGGAAGTTTGTTTTCTACATGATAATCAGTTAAAGGTTCAGATGTTTTAGGACTCCAGTGCTCATTTTATGATGACAATCGACAACATAGCTTTTATGTTATTGATCTTCGCTTCTATAACAGCAAAACACATTACTTCAATTTTATTGGTAAGTGCTTCAGCATAGATCACTTTGAAGATGGGAAATCCTGGAAGCCTCTCTGTCTATTTGTTACTGATTATTCCTGCAATTAGTTGTTTGTTCCTATTACGATGAAGCACTATGAACAGTTTTTTAAAGCTTTCAGCAAAACCCAGTGGAGTGCGGTGCAAGAATAAACAAGAAGAAATAGTTCTGTGGTGGTGGGGTGGCACAGTGGGTTAAGGGGGCCGTGCCAGGGGAAGCCAGCTGGCATGGCTAGCAGCCGTCTCCTTATTCACGCAGTAGTGCGCTGGGACGGAGGTGTGTGGAGGGAGGATCGAGGGAGTGTCTGTAGCTGGGGGGGGGATAACAGTGAACAGTCAAAAGTTGTCTAAATAGAGTAATGTGCATTGAACAAGTCCAGGCTGTGTCCACACTGCCTCTGTTAGAAATTCATGTAGCTAAGGGCTACGTCCACACGTACCCGGGTATTTTTGAAAACGCAGATTTTTCTATGAGTTTGCACCTTTCGTCCACACGTAAACGGCGTTTTTGGTCACTGAAAACGGAGATTTTTTAAAAACTCTGGCCAGGGTGGATATTTTCTAAAGCTCCGTTTTTGCGTGTGGACGAGAAAAACGGAGAAAACGCAGCATCAAAGGTGTGCGCATTTATTTGACGTCACACTGTGCGCCACGTTATTGTTTCGGTGAAATGAATTTCTACAATACTGTTACTGTTAATTGTACTCTCTGCAGTGTTTAAATGCTTACATATACACACACAGTTACTGTCCCTCCACACATACCACTCGGTTCTGCTTCTATGCCCCAGCTTTGTTTACTATTTCCCTCCGAGGCTTCTAGGCTTCTGATTGGCCAATATTTCTACACAGATAGGAATATAGCGCCACCTGCTGCTTTGGCATGTTCCTAGCAGCGTTTTCCTTCATTTCTGCCTTTACGTGTGGACGGGATTATTTTTTAAAACGAAAATGGAAAATCTCCATTTTCAAAAATACCCGTGTACGTGTGGACATAGCCAAAGCCTCACTAAAAGTTTGGGAACTGGGAAAATTCACATAATCACTTCTCCACTAGGACTAAAGGACTCAGCAGATCTGCACTCTGCAGTACCAAACGATTTGGTACACAACTTAATGGAGTAAACATTTTAATTAGAATTATTTATGATATACTGGAAACAGCACACAATGAACACGTTGTTTAAATGCTCTGAGCAACAAAATACACATCACACATCTTTACAATGTAAGCCAGAAACATGACACTCTTACACTCTTAATGCAGTTAATTGAACTCTATTTATATGGAGGGGACTGTGGGGAAATACAGTCATGTGACAAATAAAGTACATCCTCTTTCAGTTGCATATCAGGACATATTTAAAATCATCTTCAGATTAAACACAACCTCCGATAAATAGCAACATACAACTTATCAAACTGTCATTTTACTACAGAAGCAGTGTGTGAAAAGCACCTTTGAAGAAATGGTTTTCAGTTGTTCACATTTTTGTGGAGGAATTTTGGCCCATTTGGCGCTTTACAACGTTGCTTCGATTCTTTGGGCTCGACTAAACGGCCTCAATGACTGCGAGGTGCCCAGGTCCTCTAGCTGCAAAGCAAACCCAAATCATTACCAGTCCACCACCATGCTTGACAGTTGGTGTGAAATATTCGTGCTGATTTGCTGTGTTTGGTTTTCTTCTAATGTGGTGCTCTGCGTTACGGCCAAACATCTTCACGTTGGTCTTGTCTGTACAAAGGAAATCGTTCCAGATGCCTTCTAGTTTATTCAGGCACAGTTTTGCAAACTCAAGCTTGGCTGCAAAGTTCTTTTAGAGAGAAGAGGCTTTCTCCTGGAAACCCTTGCAAACAATCCATGGTTGTTCAGTCCTTTTCTAATTACGCTGTCATCAGCTTTCAGCATTTAACATGCTAATTAAGGCTTGTGGAGTCTAAGATGTACTTACAATTTCCTTTGAGCATTTCATAGTCTGACCTTGGGGTGAATTTGCTGGAACATCCACTCCTGGGAAAATTGGTAACTGTTTTAAATGTTTTCTGCTTGTGAACAGTCTTTTTACTGAAGAATAATGGACTTCAAATTGTTTACAAATGCCCTTATAACCCTTGTCAGATTGATGGGCAGCAACAATTGCTTCTTTTTCTTCTCTAACATCATTGCTCATGTATTTCCTCCTTGGCTTTGTGTTAACACACTCATGAATGGCCCAAAGCAGCAAACCTTAAAGTGTATGCTTTTACAAAGGTGCTCACACGTGCTGCTGGTCAGTTAATCAAGTGCATTCAATTTTTAGAGCCTCTCAATTTCTATGGCGCTGACCGCGGCCCTGCAGAGGGAGGCGACGAAAGTTGGATTAAGAATCAGCGTCAAAAAAACCAAGGTACTCAGAGTTGGCTACGCACGTGCCCGCATTCCTGTCATGATCAACCAACAATGTGCTGAAGAGGTGGAGAATTTTACATATCTTGGCAGTATCATCTCGAATGACGGGGTCTCTGATCGGGATGTCGACGCCAGAGTAGGGAAGGCAGTTGGTGTCCTGTGACGTCTCCAACCTATTTGGAACTCGACCTCCCTGAATGTTAGGGTCAAGATCAGACTACTGAACTCTATCGTCTTCCCTACTGCACTTTACGCTAATGAAACCTGGGGCTCAACAAGTGCAATTATTCAACACCTGAACGTGCTTCAACAACGTGGCCTGCGGCGAATCCTGAGAATTTCCTACCGGGACCGAATAACAAATGAGGAGGTCCTACGAAGAGCAGGCACCCGCCCGTTAGCCGATGTTGTTGCAGAAAGGCGCTTCCGCTTTGCGGGCCATATTTTACGCCTACCCCCTCATCGCCCAGCTAAGATTGCCATGACATGGCGTCCACGGATGATCTGATATCATCGTGTTGGTGTTGTTCCCAGATCATCATGAAAACGTTGTTCCAGGTTCAACGTTGCAAGTGACCAATCACATTATTGTGACGTTATTCTTTTGCGCACCAACCCATTCGTGCATTTATGAAATTCCAATGTTGCAAGGACAATATCAATTCTGCTTAGCGTTTATTAAAGGGTTAGGGTTAGGGTCAGGGTCCGTTGATCGGCGGACAAAGGCGGTTTCTCGCAGCTTAAGTACAGTTTTTTGTTTTACGCCGGTTTTTCCCGAAGTCGCAAAAGTATGACATCACAACATTCTGATTGGTCACTTGCAATGTTGATCCTGGAACAACCTTTAGTATGATGATCTGGGAACAACACCAACACGAGGATATCAGATCGTGCTGGCGTCCACGCACTGGCAAGCGAAAGCAAGGCCGACCACATGGCGTCGAACATTCATGGACGATCTGAGAACTGTCGACATTGCCTGGGACGAAGCTGAAGCAGTCGCTGCTGACCGACATCGATGGAGATCACTAGCTGCCCGATGCGCCACCCGGCGTAGGAGGAACTAAGTGCTAAGTAAGCGTGCAGTAATGGTGCACTTAATTTTTCACACTCAACTTTTTTCTTTTGTACTTTTTGTGACTACAGCCATTGCAGCTCATTTAATTCAAATGCAAAAAGTAATCAGAGTAATCATGTTCTAATTGTTATAATTATCTATATATCTTTACAACGATGGAGCTACATGTAGTGTTTGTGTTTTGTTGTAGAGGTTTTGGAAGGTAGATTGCTGAACCTTGAATAAAATCAGGACCAACAGGAGAGCTGGTTTACAGTTAGAATTAATGATCTTTACTGATTATGTATCTTTTCCATATCAAAGGATTTTCTTTTTGGTGTAGTGGATACAATTGCAGAACGGGACCTCAAAATGAAAGCGCATCGTATATATGTCGAGTTTATTTGAGTGTTCTTTTATTCTCGACTTGTACGTAAGTGGGTCGGTCTTAACAGGGACTTTAATACGACAAGGGAGCGCAGAATAGAGTGAGCCTTGGCTGGCCCTGAGAAAAAGCTAATAAAGTGGTGACATACTGTAAAGAAAAATGATCTTTTTATCCTCAGAAAGGCTCATAAACTACACGGCATTAATCAGTATGAGAATGACCCTGACTGTGACCATAAAGACTAGCTGTTAAGCAGACTGCAGGAAACAATGACTTTCAAAAAAGACCCCTGGGGAGGAATTTGAGTTAAGAGAACAAAAAGGTCGTTTTGGCTGTGGGAAAAATAAATAAATAAAAATCTCCTAAAGAGCTGAATGGCTTTGATGAATATGTCTAAATATGCATGTCTGAAGATAACATCTGCAATGCACCGATGCTCAGAATGTATCTTTAGATATATTTACTAGATAATTACGCAGGTTTGAGCTCATCCCCCCTAACTTTGCTCATTAAAACTTTCTTACTTTTGACTTGGATATCTGTCCAGATCTCTGTGCGTTCCAAACACACCAGTAATTGCTGTCAGGTTCTCTGCAGATAAACAAACTGATTACTCTCCTGGCTCTCTCGTAGTTATGAATATATGTGCAGACTGTATCCAGTAACTGTATATTGGTCCCGGGAATTAGCATCGGTTTGGGATTGCTGCATTTTGCCACACTTGTATCAGATGCTGTCGAAAGAGAAGCCACAGAGCCCCCTGCACCCACAGCCCATTGCTGTCTGAGTAATGAAGTCACCTATCCCTCTTGGCTGCAGTCCAGGAATAAAAAAACGACTGTCAGCATCACAATGAGAACGAACGAGGGTCCCGGGCTCAGGTGACTGATGTGATGTCCTTGTCCATCCAGCACCCACCAGGCCCCATCGTTGCTGTCCGCCTCCAGCCCCCACTCAGTCACACACACGGTCCTATACCCTCCTGCTCTCCAGCCCATCACTCACTGTCACTCTGTCATTGGCTGTGAGAGAAAATGAAAATTTGAATGTAAAGTAACCTTTCTGTTCACCTGCTGCAGCATATTCAGGAGCTGTTGTCTGACGCTCGAGCGTACGGTGCTCAAACACTCAGCAGCCACACTCACCTGTAAGACAATCAGAGGCTTTTCTCGGTTATGTACACTGAATTTAATCTCAAACTTTAATTCACACACTATAAAAATCTAAACTGCTGTTCTTTTAGGTGTGAAAAAACTACCAATACCAATCTTTTTATATGCATATGTAAACTATACTAATTCAAATACAGCTAAGCAACATGCAGTACTGTAGCTCTCAATTCGTGCTGTTCCTCGGAGCCTGCTGCAAATCGACCCGACAGGCACAGAGCTGTAACCCACTGAATCCATTCCTTCCATCAGGTGTGGTAACATTATTTTGCAGGTGTTCAGCCAGGGGAAATCCATATTGCTACAGTTATAACTTCCTGGTTCAGGCTATTTCCTGACATAGGGGCAGTGAGACATTTCAGTGACAATGTATTTGTAACCCGTGTCAGTGACCAGAATAAGATATTACCTTAGAAGGGCAGGAATGGTCTTTGTGCAGAGGACATAGAGATGATGCATTGCTTATATAAAACGATTAGAGGCAAAGAAGCATGACACGGTGGCAAGTGCAGATAATCTCTCAGGGTAAAGCAGCTGGAAGAAAAATTAAAATAGGCCTTTAGAATATGGACGGATCCTACAGACACCTGCTATAGCAGCTTTCTATAAGTCACAACTCTAAAAAAATAAAATGTTGGCCATTTCAGCTCCTTTTTCTTTAAGACTGTCCTACCTTAAACTTCCTAACTGACTCTCACTTGGTCTGACTAAAAAGAATAGAATCTGAAATATGAGAGTGGAGGGCACAAAAGTAAACAGCAACATTTTACAGCAGGATGTCTCTGATAATGTTATGCTCATTAACTGCTTATTATTTCTACCAACAGTGGATTTTTCTCTATACATTCATGTTAAAAGACATACATGCAGGAAATACACTGATACACAGACCACATCATACTGCAATGTAGAACTAAAATATTATTTCCTTTAGTGATAGTGTGTCTTTACAGTGTCGGTTCTTTGTACACTTACATACAACAAAATGGCTTTAATACTGAGAAAGGCAGCTTTATGAGAATATGTTGATACTTTTTTTTTTAAACAAGAAAACAGGCAAAAACTCAGCTTTTTCACATTAAGTAGTCATGCTCCTGCTGCTTTAGCTAAGTGGTTAAAATGAAATTATAGTAGACACAGGCAGTTTGCTGTACTATAGCAAGTCAAACACAGTTTTGATCTTACTAGAAGACATAAAATTTGTCTGCTTGCCCTCAAACTCCAATTTAGACACAGTCAGGGGTTGAACAACCAAAACTGGCACTTAAGTACTTCTGGAGTCCATGAATATTCTTATCCATACGAGTTATTATGATGATAAACATGACTGAAATCTATTGTGCTGCAAATAACAAATCAAATGTGCGAGCTTCACAAGCAACAGAGGTTTGCAAAACTACAATAACATAAGAACAAGCAAAATATAAGAATGGCTAAATCTGAGAATTATATGAATAAATATATGTACAATATAAGAGTGTATGCACATTACTGAATGTGTTTACTAAGTGTGTGTGTGTATATACATATTTTACAAATTTAATAGAATAAACAATAAAATAAAATATACAGAGGTTGGCAGTTGGATATTGTGCAAAACAAGTGGCATTTATATACAGTGTGGAGTGCATAATGTTGAAGTTCTGGTAAGTGAAGGTGAGGTGTCTATGAAGTGTTCAGCAGTCTGATGGCCTGATGGAAAAAGCCGTCTCTCAGTCTGCTGGTTCAGGACCGGATGCTGCAGAACCTCCTTCCTGATGGAAGTAGTCTGAACAGTTTATGGCTGGGGTGACTGGAGTCCTTGATGATCCTCCCCGCTTTCCTCAGGCACCGCTTCCTGTAGATGTCCTGGAGGGAGGAAAGCTCACCTCCAATCATCCGTTCAGAACACCGCACTACTCTCTGGAGAGCTTTGCGGTTGTAAGCGGTGCTGTTGCCGTACCAGGTGGTGATGCATCCAGTGAGGATGCTCTCAATGGCACAGCGATAGAAGGTCCTGAGGATGCGGGGGCTCATGCAGAATCTTTTCAGTCTTCTGAGAAAGAAGAGGCGCTGCTGCACCTGCTTCACTGTTCTGTTTATGTGTCCTGACCACAAAAGATCCTCAGCCAGACGTACACCAAGGAACCGGAAGCTGCTCACTCTCTCCACAGCAGGTGATGGTGATGGGGGTGTGTACTTCTCTGCACCTCCGGAAGTCCACTATCAACTCCTTTGTCTTTGCGACGTTGAGGGTGAGATGGTTGTCTTGACACCAGTGGGTCAGGGCGCTGACCTCCTTCCTGTAGGCCGTCTCATCAGCTTTGGTGAGAAGACCCACCACTGTAGAGTCGTCCGCAAACTTCACAATGATGTTGGAGTTGCTACTCCAGTCTGCATGTGAGTCTATCCTTTGGGAAGATAACGAATCACTGAGTGTGAATGTTTCTGACTGTTAGCTAGAAAGCACTTAGAAATAGTAAAAAGGTGGGCTGCTTGGGTGAACAAGACATGCCTGTAGCTGTTTGAGTGCTCAACCCAACTCAAAGAAGGAAAGCTCTTTATAAGGACCAGTGCAATTACTATTTTCATCATTATGTTGCCTAGCAACACCTACCAATTAGCTAAAGTAACCTATTTTATTTGTGCACCTGTAATGCCTTAAAAAAGCATGTAGCATTTTAATCTTGTGACGATAACAGAGATGAGATATTTATCCCGAGGGAAATTCTTTTGTCTTACACATGCTCAAAGCAGCAAGTTTTTGATATCTTGTTTACAGTATGGATATAGCGTTATATTACATCATTTGCCACATCAACTTATGAAGTCAAATTTGCTGAAATAACAGTATAAAATTCATGCATTTTTGTCAGGTGCATGTTACTGACACGCACACAATAATATGTGTGCCAAGTTTCGTTGCAGAAGTCCCGATTGTGTAGAGTACAAAGACAGACTGTATTATAGCAGCTTCGGTGAACATAAAAGTTGCAGTGTCTATCTCTTCTATCACCAGAGATTTTGCAAATGCTTTAAATATGTTTTATGCTCGTTTTAGTTCTTCTGATTTCAGCGAGGATATTTTGGAACTGAGATACTCAGCACTTTATCATTGAACTCAGTGATGTCAAAAAGGCCTTTCATACAGTCAATGTGAACAAGAGCCAGGGTCCTGATAATATTAGTGGCCACCTAATTAAATCTTGTGCTGATGAACTCAGTCCTATATTTCAGGTTATTTTTAATAAATCCTTGCAAACACAACATGTGCCCTCTCTTTGGAAAGAAGCAGTCGTGGCTCCGGTCCCTAAATCTAGTCGTCCAACAATTCTAAACGACTTCAGGCCTGTTGCCCTCACTTCAGTTGTAATGAAAGTCTTTGAAAAAATCATCAGAAATGTGATTATGAAAGAGACTGAACATCAGCTGGATCCAATGCATTTTGCATGTAGGCCCAACAGAGGAGTGGAGGACGCACTTTTGACTTTACTAAATCTGATTCTTAAACATGTAGAGAGTAAACGGACTTTTGCAAGACTTCTTTTCACTGATTTTTCTTTGGCTTTTAATACAATTAAAAGACTTTTAGAACAGTTTGAAATCAGGAAAAACCTGCTGGGCTGGATTTTAGATTTTTTAACTAACAGGTCACAAAGAGTGAGAATAAATGGGATTCTGTCTGACCCAGTGTTCTCCTCCACAGCTTCTCCTCAAGGGTGCGTCTTATCGCCCTTATTATTCATTCTCTATACAAATATGTGTCAGAGCAGATATGAAAACAGGGTCATTATTAAATATGCAGATGACTCTGTTATTGTCAGGTTACTGAAAGAGGGTGAAACTAACCACGGTCCAGTCATTGATGACTTTGTTCAGTGGTGTGAGGAGTCTTATCTCCAGCTGAATGTATCTAAAACAAAAGATATGGTTGTTGATTTTAGGAAACAACAAAATGGGCACGCAGTCACTTTAATTAAAGGTCAGAAAGGTTCCTTGGCAAAGACCAAGGAACTGATCGTGGACTTCAGGAAGACCAGGAAACACTTGACCCCTGTTTCAATCCAGGGGGTCAGTGTGGACATCGTGGAGGACTATAAAGGGTCAGAGTCGTCTCTATTTTTTGAGGCGACTGAGGTCCTTCAACATCTGCCAGAAAATGCTCAGGATTTTCTATGAGTCTGTTGTGGCCAGTGCGATCCTCTATGCTGTTGCATGCTGGGGGAGCAGGCTGAGGGTAGCAGATGCCAACAGACTCAATAAACTGATCCGTAAGGCCAGTAATGTTGTGGGGATGGAGCTGGACTCCCTAAGGTTGGTGTCGGAGAGGCAGATGTTGTCCAAGATAAAGACAATGTTGGATAATACCTCCCACCCACTCCATGACATGCTGGTCAGTCACAGGAGCGCGTTCAGTGAGAGACTGAGAGTACCGAAAAGCACCACTGAACGACACAGGAAATCATTCCTGCCTGTGGCCATCTCCCTGTACAACGCATCCACTTAACACACTGTTTACTGCTACAGCTACACGTTTCTTTTCCAGCTATTTATTAATGAATGACTTTGTATATATATATATATATATATATATATATATATATATATATGTATGTATATATTGTACTATTCTTAGTTAGCGTATTGTCTGTCTTGTTAATGTTGGTTTATAATGGAGCACTGTAACAAAAAAATAATTTCCCCCAGGGATCAATAAAGTATTCTGATTCTGAAAATAGAACAAGTGCAATCATATAAATATCTTGGGACCATAATCAATGAAAAACTGAACTTTGATCAAAATTGCAAATCAGTTTGTAAAAAGGGTCACCAGCACCTTTATTGCCTTAGGAAACTTGCTCATTTCCACATTGACCAAAAAATTTTAACTTTGTTTTCTCGTTCTTTTATTGAGTCTGTTTTATCCTTTTGTTTGGTGGCATGGTTTGGTCAGACCTCTGTCACAGAGAAAAACTCTCTAAATCAGATAGTGAGATGGTCCAGTCGTCTGATAGGTGAGCCACAGTCTTGTTTAGCCTCCCTGTACTCTGAGCAGGTACAGAGGATGGCTTTATCAATCCTTAAAAATGGTTCCCATCCTCTAAGGGGTGAATTTCAGCTTCTTCCCTCAGGACGGAGGTTTCTATTTCCGAGATGCAGGACAAAGCGTTATAAAAATAGCTTTGTCCCCGTTGCTGTCACTGGATTAAATAAGAACTGTTTTTGATTTGAAATATTAAAATTACTATATATGTGCCACAGTGAGGTTTATATCTTTACTAGGTATGTGTGTTTTTAAAGGGATGCCAAATGCTGTAAAGCAAATTTACCTTGCCTATGGGTATAAATAAAGTTATCTTGACCTTGACCTTTGCTCTTGCGGTATTCTCGAAAAGATTGCAATTCAGGATCCTTTGACTATGTCTCCTTCAAGTATACTTTAGATTTTAGCAGCAAACTGTTGATAATGTTTTTTTTTTTCCAAACAAAATCAATACATTTCCCGTATATGTGTTTTACAGAGAACCCTGTAAAACACCATCTATTTGTTACAAGCTACTTTGCTGACGCCGAGGCCATATAAACGCCAACCTCATATAACTGGAAGCTGTGCGAGAGCAGTGCAGCTTTCTAGTGCTGGTGGAGTCGAGGTATTATAGCATGTTCTGATAGAAACACAGTAAAAACATTTGAAAAGAGACCAGCAGGGTCACCTGCCACCTTTTTGTTTACATCGGAGACAAATGGTAAAGAGGTTACCTTCTGGGCACAATCACTGGAAGGCTCTCTGCGCTCTCTGAACACCAACTATCCTGTGAGTCATGTGAAGCAATTGCATTTCACGAGGCTCGAGACCCGACGGTGGCTTGAGGTGGTTGTAAGAGCGGGCACAACAAAAGACGTGATTTTGCAGCCGTTTATTGCTTCAAGCCTTCCAATATATGTTCAGTTATAGTTTTAGTTGTGTTTGCAATAATTAAGTGTAACAAAATCCCAGTTTCATCATATCAGTCATTCTGCTCATCCTTGGGTATGTTGCTATTCCAGCTACCATACTGCACCCTGGACAGGTCGCCTGTCTGTCGCAGGGCTAACACGCAGAGACAGACAACTCACATTCCCACCTATGGGTTCTTTAAATAAATAAATAAAGGCAGATGAACAACCATTGATACCAGGCAACTATAAAATGTATATCTTGGCCCCAATGAGACTATTAACTCTCGCAGCACCGGGTGTTCGTAATTTTGGTTCAAGTGAATTGATAAACTTTTTGAAGGTAATTGACTCACACAGTTGTGTAGATATCCCCGTCCTGTTGTCTCGGGATGCATCACGCTGCCTTGCCTGGGGTTAGCTTCTGTTTCTGGGGATGAGGGTTGAGTGTGCTCCCTTACCTTCTCAAGGTAAGCTAGGTTAGCCTTCTTGTGTGAGCTTTTCAAGTTCACTTTAAGGTTTGTGGGATTTTTTTCCCTTTAGAAATGTCCCTCATAATTTGTCTGTTTCCACTACAAGACACTTTCTTTATCCAAAACACAGTCATATTCAAAGTAATCCCAAATTAGACTCTGGCTCCCGACTTTTCCTGACATGATTCTGCGCGTGGACGGAGCAGCAACACAGACGACTCGACTAACGTGCTGCCACCTGCTGGCATAATGAGACACAGCAAGAAAAAAATCTGTAAACTAAACTTCATTTTCACCCTTGACTATTGTATGACACGCACACATCAATGAAAACTAAACACATTTTTGCTATAAATTCAGTTAATTTTAGTTAGTTTTGTGAACACTCATTCCAGTTTTAGTTAGTTTTCACTTCTAGTTTCCGTTATTTCGTTAGTTTTCGTTAACGATAATAACCTTGGTAGTAACAAACAAAAAAGTATCAACAGGAAGCCAAGTTGACACCAGTTTCATAAAAAACATCAAAGAGGTGATTTGTCATAAAAATGATTTTATTATCCTAATTTATTATCGGATTACGGATATCAATGTTCCACTGTTTTTTCCCTTTACAATATATTACTATCATTAGACTGTTTTATACATTGTTTTATATATTAATAACTTTCAAATAATTTTGTACATGCTTTTGGGACTGACATTCCCTGGTCAGATGAAGCAGAAAAATGAGACAAAAAGGCACGTGATTGCTCGTGTCCACAGTGAGCAATACAGTCCAAAGAAACAAAGAACCGTCGTGGTTTATGTGAGTGCAGCTGAAATGTCCCCCGGTCTAATGATGGGCAGCCCCTTTGAAGCCTATTACATGTCTTGCCAGGGCAGCACATTAAGTCCAAAGCAATTTTCCATACCACAGCCCAAAATAATCACTTTCATGTGGCAACTGACAGCAATTATATCTTCTGATTTGCTCCGATTCACTCAGGAAAAAAATAAAATCACACACCCACCCACGCTTTCTCATCTCCAAAGAGCTGATACTTTTACAGTAGAAACAATATAATTACTAGAACGTTGAACCACCTTCAGGGGCTGCACTCAGATGACTCTATACATGTACAACTGTAGCTGAATATCAGATGTGGGCCATTTCAAACGGTGCAGCCTGCCATAAGGTCTGGTATGAATGTGCAGCTCAGTGGAACACACGGATTGAACATATTCTTCTTTAAAACTCAGTATTGGAAAGCTCTGTGGCCTGAGGGAGACCCAGTGTACTGTGTAGTCCGTGGTGTGAAATACCACACACCAGCACCACCGGCGCTCTGCTCGCTCTGAACTGTCCACAGTTTAAGATCTAACTGTGACTTGAAACGCTGCCCAAACTGTCTCAGAGGTCTTTCTCTGGTTTCAGTGCCTGGGATGCTTAATCCAGTTTCGTATCATCCACTTCTGACCAGAGCATCTCTGGACCACAAGGCGAAGGCCGAAGTTGGCGTCTTTGGACATTTCTACCTCCAAGCATCGGCCACTGTCTCTGCTGATGATCGGCCCATTCTGCAGTGAAAACACAGACAAAAATAACGGCAAATTGTCAAAGTGCTTTTAAGGAAAAAACAGACAATCAGCACTTTTAAATCCGTTTGCAGGTTTTCTTCTTACCTGTGTAAAGTCCCAAAGCCTCTGGGAAATCCTCGACACGGCATCGCATTTTTTCAGACTGGGAGTGCGTCCTCTGCCATCATCGATGAGGCATTTTGTATCAGGCAGGAAGGTGGTGGACCCCAGGGGACCAAGCTGGAGAAGCCCCTCCGTAGAGTAGCGAGCCAGCTGCAAGCCAAAGGGAATCAAATGTGTTACACTACCTAAACTAAAGAGCACAGTGGAAAACACAGCTTTATAAAAAGCAAACACTTGACTTTTTAGAGGGCATCGGTGGAACGCGCAAGATGGAAATGTGCTTCATTGGATGTGATTGAATGTGATTTGCAGTAATGTGCTTTACCTATTCTGCTCTACAAAAGCAGACAGGCAGAAATTACAGAAGCAGAAAGGAGAAAATGGGTTTAAGGTTTGATTGGCACATTGTGTTTTTCCTTCACTGTTATCTGAGTCATCTGCACCGGTTCTGTCTGGAGCATATGTTTGAAACCCGTAGCCTAATGTTTGGGGCACATAACACCACATACCTCCACGAGTGCATCTTTCCCACTTTATCATCCTGATTAATTACAAAGTGCCCTGAATTATATATACAGCAACTTTAGGATAATTTTCTCTAAATTGAAAGGCGACACGTACTGCCTCTCAGCTTTCTTTGTAAGTAATTTACAGCCTGTCTTGTATGTAATTAATGTACAAATTAAAAAATAAATCCCACATTGATATGTTGAGAGAGAGCATGTTGGGTAGGCACGATGACACAATAGTAATTTTGGAAAATAATAATAATGGGAAATTAATAGGGGATAGGTTAATTGGATAATCCAAATTGTCTCTAGGTGTGAATGTGCGAATGAATGTGAGCGCGAATGAATGTGAGCGCGAATGAATGTGAGCGCGAATGAATGTGAGCGCGAATGAATGAGAGTGCGAATGGTTGTCTGTCCCTGTGTGTTAGCCCTGCGACAGACTGGCGACCTGTCCAAGGTGTACCCCGCCTCTCGCCCTATGACAGCTGGGATAGGCTCCAGCGCCCCCCGCGACCCTGAAAAGGAGAAGCGGAAGCGAATGGATGGATGGATGGGAAATTAATAGAAGTCAAATGAACTTCCAAGGTCATTTTTGGGACTCTGAACTCTGGCGTATTTTCTTTTCTTTCAGTTTTGATTATAATCTTTTGATATTTAGAATTCTTAGTTAATAGTTTTGTATTCTTGTTTCTGTTATTATTGAATCTTCATGTTTTCGTTTACTCCAAGTTTCCCCAGCATCTGTTTGAGTCTTGTCAAGCCTTCATTTCTGTCATCTTACAATGCTGTGATTGCAGCCATTCCCCAACTCTCTGTGAATGGTACTCATGGCCATTGATCAGTGGTCTTTGATCAGTGGGTTTTGGTCAGTGGTTGTTGATCAATGGTCATGAGAATTTGCATAATTATGATTAAGGAACTGACCTCCCAGCCCATTGTTCCTTCAGTGGGCTGGTTTCAGTCATTATGCAAATGTCCTGTTTATAAGATTGAAACCTGCAGTCAGCTGAGACTGAAGATGTCACTTGGATGAGTGACGAAACGTTTCTCCCACAAAACGCTACGTCCAGATGAACAGAATCAACTTTTGGAGATTTATTTCTGTCAGTTTTTAGTTTCTTCCCGCTTTATTTTGATAGTCACATGCCTTGTTTTACTTCCTCTACTTGTTGTTTTACTTAGTTTCATCTCGTCACCCACCTGTGTCCACTGTGGACTTTAGGATTATGCGGATTGTAGACCAGCTGAAATAAAAGGCAGGCTTTAAGTTGATCTGTCTGTCTCAGAGTCTGTATTTAGGCACTATTCCTGCAACCCTCGGCATGAACAGAACTGAATTCAAGTCATAATATCAACACAGACAGTTTAATATTTACTTTAAATGAATTGTAATCAACCACAAACTAATTAAAGCATTTAAAGCTCTCTCGCTATGATGCTACACTACACTGATTGATTTGTCGTATGGAAGCTGCTGCAGTTTCTGGAATTTAGATTTTTGCACTGTTCCAGTTGTTAATTGCTAACAAGCTTTGTATTTCATACACTAAAATAGGCTCAAGTTACTTTGCATTGAAGCCACAGTGCAGCTTATTTATGGTACAGTTTCTCTTAACAACCAAAATTTGATCCCTCATTGTGCAATCCGGTGCATGAAAGCCTCTGTCGTGATACGTATCTATTACGCAAGGATACAGTAGAGATAACATTCATAATTTATGGGAATGATCCTCTCTGAAAAATGAGACCCCAAAGCTGCGGAGGTCTTCACTATGACGGCCAAGCTGCTTTGACTTCCCTAAATCGTCAGAATGCACGATCTGTCAGAGTAGGTAGTGACATGTTAAGTACTTTATATAACTTACTGTATTTATGTAACCTCCTGGAAGAATCGGTGTAATAACAGGAATCAAGATTTATGACAAACGTATTTCTTTATTTTACTTTATTCATGTGAAACCCACAGCTGTTCTACCAATGTGATGTCAATTATTCATTATTTTCTTTAAGAGCAGCTGCTCTAATGGTCGGACTTAAAAAATGTCATAAAAATAATAAAACCTTAAAACACATGTACTGTTATAAAACTGTAAATGGACTGGTTCTTATATAACACTTTTCTACTCTAAGCTTTCTCACAAGCGCTCCTTTTTTCCATACTTTTTCAACATAAGTGCATTAAATTTATAACTCATACATATTCATACGCTGATGGATGAATCAGAGAGCAGTTTGGGATTAGTATCTTGCCCAAGAATATTCAGACTGGAACAGCCAGGAATCGAACCTCCAACCTTCCGATTAGTAGATGAGCTGCTTACCTGTAAAACGAATCCCATAAAGACTAAAATTCTAAACCTGGTAATGTTTTTGTAGCATTTTGCTCTGTATTAAAGTGCTTTACTCAATAAATTTTAACATTGAAATTAGGGCTGCCACAAACGATTATTTTGATAGTCGACTGGTCACCGATTATTTTTGCGATTAGTCGACTAATCAGATCATCATCCATTGGACGTAAAACCTACAGCTTATTGCACCAGCAGCATCTGCTCTTATATAACTATCATTAGCTTACAGCTTTAAGTGTTTAAGGTCTGTGCTAACTAAAAATAAAGACAAGATGATAGTTTATTAAATGTTAATGAAATTTGCAGATTGTTTCGGTGAAGTTTAATAAACTCCTTGCTATCTAAAATATAACAGGACACCGGAGTATATTCTCGAGCATCTCACACTTCTGATAATCAGCTGTCTGCTTGATGTTTATTCAGCTGTGTAAAAACTATAACTTTAATCTCAGCCAAACCGATTTACTCAGGAACAAATAAAATACTAAAAAAAAAAAAAAAAGCCAAACAATAACATTTTTAAGTTATCTAAGTGACTTATATATCATGTTTAACCTGAGTAGCGAAAGACAGCGGTGGATTTGAAAACGATTTGCCGGGAGTCCGCTGTTCTCACGGCTCTAGTCAGCCTAGCCCCCGGCTAACTATCGAGCTAGTGGGTAACAGACGTCTCCGAAAACGTCGGAGCGCTTTTGAAAATATGTGGTGTCTTGATAAACTGAGCAGATATTTGAGGTTTACACAGCTACATTCTCGCCTGAAAATATGTTAAACATTTATTTTGTGAAACAGAAAGAATAATAAGAGTCATATTAAAACTAACTAGCTGCCGCCATTGTTGGAAACTGAGCTGGGCCGCGCTATGAATTCTGGGACACAGCTTCTTCTTCTTCGGGGTTTAACGGCAGCTGGCATCCTTGTACATGCAGTGCTGCCATCTTCTGTTTCAGTCCGTTATTACACTCTTAAATCCTACTACTTATTCCTGCGTCTTTTGGGATCTTACAAAGCTTCAAACGACGCGTCGACTATTAAATCAGTCGTCGACGATTTTGATAGTCGACTAATCGTGGCAGCACTAATTGAAATGTTTGCAGCACATGTTTGTCTGAGTGGTGATTTTATAGAGCATGGATGGAGAAACTAGAAATGCACATGCTGCCTCTATGGGTGATTGTTCATGTGAGAGGGGAGATCCATGTGGATTTTAATCCAATCTTCTGTCATAAAGAGGCAAACAGGAAAACAATAAAGCACCATATCTTGGTTCACTTGAGGTCTACTGGAGCTGGCTGAGCTGATCACTGCGATACATATTTCATCAGCATCCTAGTAAAATATGCATCCAAATACGTGTGTGGAACTCTCATCGTACATGTCTCATGCACATTTGAAACTTATTATTATTTATTTATTTGAAACTCACCACAATGGGAGAGACAGTTTAATGACCTTTAGGCAGAGGTCGTTATTACAGATGGTCTTATTAAGAATCTTCTGTAGACCTCTTGGGTCTTTCAAGGTTTTAATGCTCTAAACAGATTTAATAAAGGTGTAAACTATGACTCGGCACAAGACAAACTCCATATAATCCCCACTAATACCTGTTTACAGCTTAGTCTGGCAGCGTTTTATATGCTAATACATTTAAAATGAGTCCATAACAAATAATTAACGCGAGGAAATGATTCTGCCAAGCCAATTAACCTGTGGCTCATGAAGCAACATTACACACTTCGTTGCGTTTCTGCAATCACCAGAGTTTTGCAGAACATTTTTTGGAGGTCATGCTAATAGCGAGTCTTCTTTGTCACGGTGATAGTGCAACCGTGGAGCAACTTCCTTGCTGCGCCACAAAGTCATACCACAGTTTGTGGCCAAGCCTCGAAACAGAGCGTGTGATTTTGTTAACATTCACCATAATCCTATTAAAATGTGCTGGTGAAACACTGCGAAACCCTTTAAAATAGATAATTTTTTAAAAAAGGTCACGTCAACTCCGTCTGTTGTCCTTTATACTGCATGAAAAGCTTCTCTTTAAGTTCATTAACTGCCATCTGAAGACAGCAGGACAGATATTTTGATAAATCTGCAGCCTCTTATCAGAAGTGTATCGTTATTACACACAGCTGTCCACTCTGTTTCTTTTTATTAAATCACATGCAAATAATACTGAGCCACTATTAAATGAAACACGCTCACAAGCCTGCTGATAGCGTCATACTCTGCCTGTGTTTGTGAGAGAAGCCAGATTACCGGAGGATCAGGATACAGCAAAGAAAGCAATCCTAAAATTTTATCAGTGGACAATAAAATATTGCATCATTTGCTTTATGAAGGTAGATGTGCGCACACGCTAGTAGTGTAATGGGGCCGGCTCTGTGGCTCCACCACCATCCTTTCACTGCTTTGCACTGCTGAACAAATGTGAGACATTATCCATGATTTAGATTTCCTCAGGGAGAGCGTGCACACACTCACTTCTCTGAAGCACAGCGAGAAGTTATCCTGATCAATTCTAGTTTTTTTTATATCTTAAAAGAAGAAATTCTATAAATGACAAAACCGAATACAGCTGGCTCAAAATAATGTCATCAGTGTAATCTAATGATGCAAAGAAATCTAATTCATTTCCATTTATTTATTTCCCCCTGGGGAGCAGGATTAAGAGTTGATCGAGCTTTGCATTGCTGACACCGTGGAGCTCTTTGCAGGAGAGGCCAGTGAGGTGGTTTGCATCACTAAAAACGAGAGCAGTTTGCAGGAAAATTGGGAAATGTTTGAAAAATGATGCATGTGTAGCTTTTGCAGGCATATCTTGAGAACTGGATTTGGTTTCACTGTGCAAAAGAAAAATAAGCACAAAAACAGCACAAGGGCCTCCCACCCACAGCATCATTTGTTCTGGTATCTATTCAAGTAAAGGTTGTGCTGAGAAGATGCTTTCTCTTTTTTTTCCCCAGCAGCATCCTCCTGCATATTCATATAATTGTTTCCTGGGAGTGCCCCAGTTTTCCAGTGTTTCCTTCAAATCCTGACCACATTTAAAATGAGTTTCGGATTTAATTTAATACCAAACTCCCAAGAGCCGCATGTTCTCCTCTCTTACCGTTAAAGAAAAATAAACTGCAGCATATTTAATGACATTCTGAAAAATTCTTCACTTTCCGTGTGTTTAAATCTAACTGCAGACATACTGTATGTCAGCACTATAAGTGATTATGTTGACTGATCTTTACACATTTTAAAATGAGTGCTTGCATATCATCTGTTTGCATGTTCATGTCATCTCATACTCCCCAGCTTCAGCACTCTGTTTGGAACCTGACTGGGGTTCAAGAGCTGATCAAGAGGACAGGAGGCAACATGCTGCCTTTTTATGGTTCATTCATTTTAAATGACTGCTGCACATGGATCACTGCTTATATCATGTATACGTGTACAGTGTACATTATAGCAAAGAAGTTTCAGTCTGTCGGGGAGGCAGCAGTTCATTCCTGAATTCACTGTGCAGCATAACAACCACTGCCAAAATACAGCAGAATCAGAAAGATCTGTTCAGCAGCAAGAAGAGAAACAGTCCCGCAACAGATGGCACGGGCCCCACAGAGCCCTGATCTCAACATTACGGAGTCTATCTGGGATGAAGAGACCAAAGCAACTGAAGTTGCCTCAGTATCCAAAAGAACTGCTGCAAATTCTCCAACCCAGCTGCAAAACCAGAGTACTTTGAGTGCCATGACAACGTGCATGCATGTTTATCAGCAACAATAAAGGCAAGTGATGCTCACAGTACATATGAATTAAACTGTATGTATTATGTATATGTATGTATAGATAGATAGATATAAAATCCAAAGCCATCAATAAAGCATATTAAGCTGCGATGCTTCTTTCATTTCAAGATGTCCAAGTGCATCCATTTCCTCCTCCTCTCTTCAGCATAAAGATGTTTAGTAGCCTAACTGCTGCACATTCCTTCCATATATACAAATCCCTAAAAGATGGATGTTGCTGCTTCACCACCACGTGGAGCCTTGAACTGAGCATTTTGGCTTTTGTCATTAAATTAGCAAAAAGAAAAAAATCTGACAAACGGAGCAAGAAGCGGGATGAGAAACTGAAGGACTTACTCATACAGTAGCAACTTATCAAATACAGGGTAGCCATGCCCTAAAGCATACCCTACTTTATTGCCTATGTTGCTGTAAATGGGACCATAATTCACACAATGAGCACTGGGCTGTATCTAAGGGGTATTTTGATAACCTCATTAAGAAAAACTTTTCTTTTGGTGTAATAAATAAAGTAAGGAGCACGGTCATTTTCTCACTGACAATCCAATCTGTCTTCTTTTTCAACGAGAAGAGCTGCTGGCTATTAGATGGTATGTAGAGTTTGTAATTATTTGTTTTAGGGCTTTTTTGCTTTTAAATAATGACAGCATCAGATAGACAGAGGGGTGGAATGCTATATATATATATCCATAGCATATAGTCACACCCACACAGGTTAAGTATCACATATTAAGGCCAATCTTGATTATATAACTCTACCTCTGTTACTTTTAAACTCATTGTTGTAGATAGCAACATGTTTAGCATTTGGCACGCTAACTGCCTGACTGCAGAAACTGACAATGATTGTTTAATTGTTGCTTAATAAGATGAACAGAGTGCCACTTATGACAGCAACAAGCTAGTCACATTGATTGGTTGTTAGGCTGTTATTATTAGTAAGCATGCTGTTAACTGATGATGTTGGCAAACTTCAGACAGTATACTGATTACAGTTTGCTGCAGAGGGCTGTGCTAAGCCTGGTGTATCTACTGAATCCAGATATTTTTGGACAGAGCAGGTCATTGCATTAAAAATAGCACTCCTATGCAGATAAAGTCAAGAAATATTTTCAGGTCGAGTCACAGAGATTGAGAAGCTGTAGTTCATGTGGGTGCAGAATTTAAAGCCGAGACACCTTCAAGTTATGTTACATGGTAGCGGTGGAAGATTTTTGAAGATTTATTCTGGCTGCAAGAGCAAATGATAGGCCGAAACATCATTTAGAGTGAACAGGTTCTGAGAGAATACTTGAAATATTTCAGTGTCCAAACATAACTTAATCTGTAAGAAGTGAGAACACCGTGTGGTGAGTATTGGTCTTTCAAACTAGCATTAAGTTCACAGGATGCTCGTTCTCCCTCTATGTGTATTCTGTGTTAGACCTCAATTTAATTTAACCATGAGAATATTTGTAGTATATGCATCCTGCATTGCTTAAAACCCCCTAGAGGGATGTGTGTGGTGGTCTATATTAATCAGCGAGTACCAATGGGAAGAACACATTTCTATTTATAGCATGTCTGTGCCTCACACTTACTATGTAAAACCTGACTTGGATGCTACATTGCCTAAAGTGGAGACTAATTGCACCACATCATCTTTAGGTTTAGTGTTAAAATGCAGAATGTGTTGATTTAAAAAACAATCTGCTAAAGAATTTTCTGTAGGTTTCTGTATGTTTACCTTTTGCAAAGACACCCAATTTACAGACTTAAATGAGTAAGAATCAATACAACGCACTGACAAACAGTTTAATTAATGGTATTACTGACTGTTGAATGTCTGTATCGAAGACAGCAGCCAAAATAAACAGGAAATAAAGAAAGATCTGCTGACCTGGGAGGACATGCCGTGGCAGGGGTACAGGATGGCTTTATCATCGTCCTCAGAACCCTGGTCCAGGCAGTAGCCACTGGCCTTGCTGTTTCTCACCTGCAAGAAAAACAAAAAAGATGATGTTTCTATGAAGCTGCTGAAAGCTCCAGTATTTTACATATCCAATATTCTTAAAAACAACCAAACAAACAGCTTGTTTCAAATATTCTCCATTTGAACATTTGAGTGTTAGGTGCAAGAGCAAACACAAAATTGTTCAAGTACATAAGCATCTGAGGAACTGGAGAACCACACAAGTTTATTCTATTCTATATTCTATTTGAGTTAGAGCTGGGCGATATAAGATTTTTTCATATCACGATATGTTTTTTTCATTTCAGGCGATAACAATATATATCGCGATATATATCGTGATATATATCGCGATATATATCATGATATATATCGCGATATATATCACGATATATATCACGATATATATCACGATCACGATACATATCATGATATATATCACGATACATATCATGATATATATCACGATATCAGCCAAATAACTATATTTGTAAGATTTAAATGTGCCGTTGCTCACAAGTAAAATGTGAAATAATCAGCAGCTTGTTTTGATTTAAATATTTATTTCCCATAATAAGTTCAACAGGGTAGATGTACTTAAGCAACATGAGACTTTTTCAGATAAATAAAGGCAAATATTGCAAACTACACAAAAGGCAGCCGCTAAAGCGTTTAAGTTTCAAAATAGAACAAACAAAACAGACTAAATTGTCAATTCCACTTAGAAACAAAATATTATTTCTAAAAATAAATCTTAGTTGTTTTACAGAAGAACAGACAAAATTGACTAACTTTTGTCAATATCAAATAAACTGAGAACTAAAAGGAAATTCTCAATCTCTCCTTGTTGTATAGCTTAGCTTTTCAAACAGTTTTAACAGTTACTTTAGTCTGACAAAAGCCGAATGACGAATTAGCGCTTCCAGTCAGAGATTGAGCATGCACCGCTTTATTTCCAGACTTGCTTTCGGCACAATTTACAGTGCGCGCTACTCTGTTTTTTGTCAGACTTGAAGTGGCCGAAATACCTTCACACTACGGAACTTCTGTGGCTCTTCCGTTCGACAATCTCTCCGGCATTGGAACCATCATCTGTTTTCTCTTCGGTAACCTTCGGTCACGCTCTCGGTTGATTTTTCTCTAGTCGGCACACTCATTTCCTCCATTATCCGGGCGGCACGGCGTTTGGCTGCTTCCCAAACAAATACACATGTGCGGCTTGGCACTTGTGCTGTATGTAACAAGTCACGTGACGTGACGTATCGCCCAGCTCTAATTTGAGTCTATTTGATTCTAATGTAGTGTACCCTCAACAATAGGAAGGTGTTATATGTATTCGGTTAGCATGGTGCCAGATAATTTTACCATCTCCTACACTCTGGGCCCTCTGTATTTAAATACAGCAGAAGTCTCAATGAAACTATTCTCATTTACATATTTTATATGTGTGTTGGGTGTGTGTTGTCTGAAAATTGGAAAAGTATGAAACAGTGACTGAAATTAAGCTTGCAACACTTTTCCGTTGCACGGAAAGTCCAGATGTAATTCTTGGAAATGTCTTGACAAAATTACCATATACATAAGTTGAAGTTTGCCATGATTTTGGCTGTATTTAGATGAAAAATTATTAGTTTGAGTTAAGTCTGGAAGGGAAATTTTTTCTCTCTCTCTGATTAATTCACATCGGCTAGTGGAGAAAGTTTGCCTGCAGGTCTTTCTGGTTGAATGCAGTCTTTTCTTTAATTGCACTTGCAGTTTGACTAACTTTAGGGAACAAAACTACTTGTTTAAGTTATGAAAAAGTTTGTTTAAAATATGTCATTTTGTCATATGTCAAAGCTCTGAACTTGATCTAAATGCCTATGCTCCTATATTTGTGGGATTATTCATGACATTTCAATTCAACTGTATTTGTATATAACCAAATGACAACAACAGTCAACTCAAGGTGCTTTACATTTTAAGGTAAAGACCCTACAATAATAAAAACTAGAAAAAGTTGCATTTCCTGCGAAAATGCAGTGTGAATGCCTTGTACTGGAATATGGTGAAAACAGCCGAAAAGCAGCATTATCTGAAAAGAGCTGTAGAAGCAGAAGTCTTTGCTGAAAATGGCTGTATTTGAAAGGGTACACTATGCAGTGTCAATAAAGCAGAGTACATGCAAGTAGGGAAGATGTGCAGCACATGTCACATGTAGGATTCAAACCTGTGCCACTAGATCTCACAGCAGCTGCTCTTCCCATTGAGCTAAACTAGCTCTGGTCTCAAACAACGATATGATGAGAGAAAAAATGTTCACTGTGCAGAAGAAGCTAAATGTTGCTGGAAAGAGCTTAAAATGCTGAAGGTTCAGCAAAAAAAGATAAGGAACCTGAAAATTGTGCTCAAAAGAGCAGAAGAGGCAGGAAATTGTGCAGAAGAGAGGTGAAAAAGCTGAAATTGTGCTTAAAAGAGGTGAATCAGCAAAATTATTTTTGCTGAAAAAAGGTCAAGAAGCAGAACTTTGCACTGAAAACAGGTGAATCAGCAGAAGTTTATGCTGAAAACAGCTGAAGAAGCTGGAATTTATTTTGAAAAGTAGCGAAAAATTGAAAAATTCTGCTAAAAAAAAGGTGAAAAAGCTGAAATTTGTGTTGTAAAAGGTTTTAAACAGTTGAAGTTTTAACTGAAGAAAATGTTGCCATAAGCAGGATTCGATCCCGGCCCTCCTACTCTGAGAACGGCTGCTTATCTCACTGAGCTAAAACATGGCTCAGCCCAGCAAGCAAAACTGTTGATCGCACTGATAATGTGGTCCTATTCAGCAAAATGGGCCAAAAAATGACATAAAAAGCTTAATATCTGAAAAAGTACAAAAGTTATGAGCACCAAAAGTCATAGTAGGCATTAAGAGGAAGAGCTTAACAGTGTAGAGTTTGAACGGTGAAAATCGGCTGAAAACTGAGGGAGTAGTTAAGCGGCAAAGAAAGTGGCAACTTGAAGAATAATGAAGGATAAAGAATAAAGAGAAACAGGATCTCAATAGTGTGAACGCCCTTTGAGGCATTCACACAATAATCTCCAAAAATAAGATGACCCCTATGAGCAAGCGCTTGGCGACAGTGGGAAGGAAAAACTCCCTTTAAATGGGAAGAAAGAACCAAGCTCAGGAAGGGGACAAAAGTGCAAACGTATCAAGTACATAAGGTGTTAAGTACCACAAGGTATATTTTTTTAAATCAGGAATTTAAAAACATATTTGAGAAGATATTTCCCCCTAAAAAACAGATTAATAGCTTAACTCCATACTCCACCTCCACCCACCAGTGGGGTGCTCCTCGCAGTTTGCGAACCACTGGTGTTTGTGAAAGGAGAAGCTGGTAGAGACAAGCTCGCTGAGTATTATTGAGCAGTTTTCTTACTGCCTCTCTTCTCAGCCTTTTCGGTCGGCTCCTGCCTTTCTTTTCCATTTCATTTACAGATTAGTGTAGGTGGGATTTAATTCTCCTTTATGCACAATCTATGCAGTGAAGAAGAGAGGCAAAGGGGTGCGAGCGCTGCAGATAGTACAGTACAAATGCTCAGCAAGACATTAGTAATGGCAGCTTTCTGGGACACATTTTAATTTGTCTGTTGGGCGGTTATTGTTGCACAGCTAATTTTACTCTTGACATGTTTTTGTGTCAAGAAAAAAAGTCTAAAAGAAAGTGACTAAACCAGGGAAAAGACTTCTTTAGCATTGATTTTAATGAGATCCCTGTGAGCTGAGAAAACAGGGTAAATATGAATATTTTGTACAAAATGTTACCCCATGAAAATGGCCCAACATTATATAATTTAATAAATTACCGGTTTCACATTTGGGTCAAACTAAAATAATAGTATCAGAGCAGCCTTTCAAAACCTATTGAATGTGAGCCACCATTTAATTCCTCTGTGCATGTCACAATACCTCTGTGATACTAGATCCACTGTGGTTTGTTCACACAGCAGTCTTCACAGAGGCTTTGATAGATATTATCGGGACACGACCAGCCCCAGTTCAGTCTCCCCCCTGTCCTCCAGACCTGCAGATGATGCATTGAGCATGAGGCCCATGTTTGGTGTGATTTGAATGAGTAAGGCTTCGTTTCCAGGTTGCAACATGTCTATCATGTAGTTTTGTCAGGGAGCGTTCCACTCGGCTGGTCTGGTCAGCATGGCCGAGCGCGGTGCTGATGCTCAGTGACAGATGAGGCTCACTTCTGCTCTGCCGGCTGTGCGGCTAGACACGGTAAATGTTACCCAGCTTGTCGACAGATCTGAAATAGTGCCACTTAAGTTAATGCCACTCTGAGGAATCCATCTGGGTGCCAGAGCCAAAACAGGCAGCAGAGGGAACAAAAGGGGAAGTAAATTCATAGGGCTGTGATGAATTGTGAATTCTGATATGCAGCATATTGATTAGGCTGTTCTTTTGTTCCCACCTATTTGCCTGTCCATCTGTCTGTGAGTGGGATTTAGTAAAAAACAGATTTGGTAAAACAAAAGGGGAAAAGGGTTTTAATAATTCAGTCAGACCAGCAGCTTGTGAACAGGCATGCCAGACAACACCCTAGGCTGTTAAGGGGGCCCCCAACAGTTGTTATGGGGCGACCGTGGCTGAGGGGGTTGGGAAGCATATCTGTAACCGGAAGGTCGCCGGTTCGATCCCTGGGCTCTCTGTCCTGGTCGTTGTGTCCTTGGGCAAGACACTTTACCCTACCGCCTACTGGTGTTGGCCAGAGGGGCCGATGGCGCGATATGGCAGCCTCGCTTCTGTCAGTCTGCAACTGTAGCTTGCTTCCACCAGTGTGTGAGTGCGAGAGTGAATGAATAGTATCATTGTAAAGCGCTTTGGGTGCCTTGAAAAGCGCTACATAAATCCAATCCATTATTGTCCTCAGTTGGAAACCTCCCCTAGGGCATACGAAAAATCCCATCAGGTCCAGAATGGGGGTGCGTCGCATTGCTTTAATGAGCATTGTTGTGACGTGATGTTTGCAGTTACTACTTTGTAATTTAAACCCATACATAGATGAATATTGCATTATTTATGGTTGACTAATAAATGATTATGATATTTGATCTATTAGCCTTTGGCAGTGATCTGCGCTTTTTCCCAGTGCCCTTCTAGTTTTCCAGGTGTCCATTGCTGAAATTGATATGAGGTAAACAACGCGTCTCAGCGAACCTCCAAATAGTGTCTGAGTCAGGAGCGCATTCAATTCTTCAACCTGTTATAATCCTGTTGTCTTCCCCCCACTGTGCTGAGTGCATAGCCAAGCCCAATCAAATTAAAATGGAAAACTAATAAAGTATTTGATTAAAACTCATTATGAGGAGCTGGTACAAACCCTGTGTGGTGATGTTGCACCACATACACTCACCTTAGACTAGCTACACTCAAATCGTTTGTTTTTTTCTAAGACGTACCACTCCATCACATTAAAGGTCATCATCACATGTCACAAAACATCCTAATAATTCACTCCTTTATTTCTTTTGAGTTTATTCGTAGGATCAGCCTTCCTGCATCAGCTTTCACATCCTCTGTAAACTCCAGTGGTGTGAAAAAGTAAGTGCCCCCTTCCTGATTTCCAAGTGTTGTGAATATTTGGCACACTTACATGTTTCAGATCATCAAAGTAAAAAATGCACAATTCTGTTTTTAAATGTTGATTTCACTGATTAAGGGAGAAAAGTTGTCCAAACCTACCTGGTCCTGTGTGAAAAAGTAAGTGCCCCTCTTGTTTAATCACGAATTATCTGTGATTAAACCCAGTTATTGTTTAGTTTCACTAAACATACTCAGGCTTGATTACTGGCAGACCAAAGGAGACCAAAGGAAAAAAATAAAACAAGGTCTCACATTTGCCAAAATACATCACGATGATCCCCAAGACATCTGGGAAAATCGTATCTGGACCGACGAGACAAAAGTTGAATTCTTTGGAAGGTGTTTGTCCCCTGATGATACGCCAAAATCAGTGTTTACTTCCAATCATTTGCTTAACGTCTTCCTCACCTCGCCATATGTGATGGTGTTGTTATAGATTCGCATCTCCGGGTAGACGTGTTCAAGGTACCAGCGGAAACTCCGACATTGCAGCCTTTTCCTTAAGGCCAAGCGCTCCGAGACATCCCCGAAATCAACCCCAGGGTTCTGTCAACAAATGGTACAAAACAAAGACAAACACGCATGAAAAAAGCCTCTTAGCCAGCAGGCATTTTAATTATTAGAGTGAAAGCTGCTTGAGAAATGGAATATTCGAGAG
This sequence comes from Neolamprologus brichardi, assembly GCF_056152115.1. NCBI lineage: Eukaryota > Metazoa > Chordata > Actinopteri > Cichliformes > Cichlidae > Neolamprologus > Neolamprologus brichardi. Next base: position 3,549,236 of record NC_142115.1, on the reverse strand, counting down.
TGCCGAGGTGCTGAAAAGAAAAGACCAACCTTTTAGTTAAGAGATGGATGGATGCACCTGTCATGAAGGACCTTCATTGTTCTTTCATTACACACGATTCGTGCTGAGCAAACTCTAATCAGCTGCTTAATTATGAGCCCTCACGGCCATGCCGGCATTACGGAGGTGGCTTCCCAGATTGATTGGGGGAATGCCTAATAGCTGCACTACCTGGCACTGCGGCTTGATTCAGACGCATGCACACACACATGCAGCCATCTACTCTTCAGTCAGTTCGCCCCCATCTGTGTTGGAATCCACAGTCAGCTGCTGAACGTGCTTCCAACATCTGTTAATAATAAATTCTAGATGGAAATATCCACTTTTTGTAGCAACCATAAAGCGACACTAAAAAATGCATTCAATTTCAGTGAGATGTTGTTTGGTGTTTGGACTTGGAGCTGGCCGCTCTGGTGAATCATAAAGCCTTCCCCCACCAAGGTAATTGTGCTCTCAGCAGGTACCTTAGACAATAACGAAAATCAGTGATTGTGGGAGGCTGGGAGGAGAGGGAGGGGGGTAGATGGAATAATCGTAGTTATGCCTTTCTACTGTACACAAAATAACTCTGCGCCACAGGACAGCCGAGGTAATAACATGCCATGCCACTGTGCTTGTAATTACACTCAAGAAGGGATGTGGTCTGATTGACTACTTTGTCAAAGGTGCTGCCACCCCCAGCTCCCACATTTCCACTCAACATTTCCAGGCGGCATGCAGGCATCAGCAGCGTGCCGCACCAGTGTGTGACGAGCCCACATCCTGTAATTATTTTGTTAGGGACATCAGTGAGCTGTGCTGGACGGCTTTCTCGAGGCCTTCACTGATGTCCTTCACTGACTATCATCTCATTCTGCATGGCTGAAGAGGCAATTAGGATTCAATATTAAACTCTTTATTAATGGAAATAGCTGTTTATTATTTTGCAGGTCATCTCCGTAGACTCTTGAAAGCAATTAAAGGAAACTGATACGTATGTAACTAGACTGATTGGAAATGAGGCTAATCTCCTTCACTTGATGTACCTCTCTCATCTGTTTGGAAAGAGCATCTACTGCTTTCTGCCTGTGCTCTGCTGCCAGTGTGAAGGTCAAACCGGATGAAATCTGAATTTTGAATTTCTATTGACTAGCGTCTCCAGAGGCCCTGGTTGCATGTCTGAATGAGAAAGTGTGACAGGAGGAGGCGGGGCAAAAGAGAGCTCGTGGATTTGAATAAGGGTGTAATTTAAGACAGAGAAAAACTTACATTCATGGGAATGTTCCAGGCCATGTAGACGTGGGATTTGTATTCGTCCATCCACACCTCAGCGGCTCGCAGGGCATTGCGCTTGGCGTAGTAATCTATGTCATTGTTGTAGGGTTTTTTGGTGCGCTCGATATGGGCCACTCTGGCGCACGGGAGGACTTCCATGCTCCCACCACACTGCCACACCTACACAGCAGAAAGAAAGAGTTCAGATCAACAGCTGCACACCTCCTAATGTAGAGGCCAATCAGACTACAGGCATTAATTTAATTGATACAAAAAATACTGGTTTGCTGGTTATTACAACTTGGTTTTGACTTATGTAGAGCTGGCTATTATCCCTTATTCCCTTGCTCATAATAGATGTCTATATAATCTGATGTCTTTTTTGGAAATACAGGAATCCTCCCTCACTGGCTATAAAACTCAGATTCTACTAGAGAAAGGTATATTTTGTATGTAGTATGAAAAATGAAAAAGGAAACTGTGTCAATCAAAGGCTACAATATTGAACAGAAATTAATTCCACTTCAGAGCAAAAATATTCATTAAACTATGAAGTTAAATGTTGAAAAGCCACATGCAAACAGCCTTGGTAGAAGCACAAATGAGGACGTTTTTTGTAATGACTTCTCATCGTGGAGTGAACAAGGTCAAACAGGCATCTTCATTAATTTGCCCATGGTATCATGGTCATACTTGAGCTTGCTGCAATTTATCTCCATCAGTGAACTGCTTGAAAAATATAAGATACATGCATCGACACAGAAATCTGCTGCACATTTAGGGTCACAATCTTTATCCACTATTCAATGTGACAGAGTGCAGCATAGGTTTTCATTATTAAAGAGGAAAAACATGCTTGCAATTAGTTTACAGCTATGTTATGTCCTTCTTCTTGTTTCTAACATAGCACACGTGTTCTCAAAGATGCATTTAGTTGTTACATTATTACATATTTATGTATATTATTTGCTGAAGTGAGCGACAAAATGAGGGACAAATGGATTCTATGGCTCATATTGTAGATACAGTCTTCATAGAGGTACCTATGACAACTGGAGAACTCTGATGCCACGGAGTGCTGTGCATACGACACTGAAAAAGAGGGATATACTGCTTGAAGCCAGGCAGTGAAAAATGCTGTCTTTAAAAGCATCAATCACAGCTCCGAAAACTGATTGATTGCAGACTGTGTGATGTTGTGACCCTCGACTGACATACTCAATGGAAAGCTACAGTGGCAGGCAGTCACATGGGAGTAATGCACCCATTTCTTTCAGTGCCAGAAAAGATTTGAATTTTAAAACTCTCTGCAAAAACACATCCATATCTTCAAATCTCTGCCACGGTGTTACAAAGTGCCTGAGCAATTTCTCATGCCGTATCACTGGAAGGCCACAGCATATGGTATGTCCTTCCAGCCGTACAAAATATCACCGCCTCCACCACCCACAGTCTCTTAATGACAATTGCCACAAAGCGTAACAGATGTTCTCATTCATTAACTTCTCTATGACCCCAAAACGATACCCCCTGCTTGGTGTTTAAGGAACATGCTGCTGCAAAAATATTTTCTCAAATAAGTGCAGATCTGGGATGATGCCTGTTTTTTGCACATCATGCTTATTGAATGTCATGTGAAAAGATGTGAATAAATACAGCGTCTGTTTTTGGTCATTTTCAAAATAATGATATATGATTCAAACTCTTGATCTGTATTTCGTTCCATGATTCTTATTGTAAGACTAAAATAGTACTACTGAACTCTGAAGGCACTTCATGACGCCATTTGGAAACCTAAAAGTGCCCTTTCACCAATGAATAGAGTATATTAGTATGGTAATTTAAATATATTCAGAGATTCCTGCTCCGAGTGATTTATTATTAACAACCCGTGACCAGATGCAATCAAGAAATGTTTGACGTATGTAGCTGGATGTTTATCTGCAGGCCAGATCATCAGTGAGTAGTGCCAAGTATTGGGGAGATATGACAGGATAGTTAGGTAAAGGACAAGTATGGATTTTTTTTTGTATGAAGTTCTTAAAATATGTCTCCATTTATAAACTATCTATCAACCCCCAACCTCTATGGCAGGGGTAGGCAACACCAGGCCTCGAGTGCCGGTGTCCTGCAGGCTTTAGATCTCACCCTGGGTCAACACACCTGAATCAAATGATTAGTTCGTTACCAGGCCTCCGGAGAACTTCAAGACATGTTGAGGAGGTAATTTAGCAATTTGAATCATCTGGTGGATCAAGGACAGATCTAAAGCCTGCAGGACACCGGCACTCGAGGCCTGGAGTTGCCTACCCCTGCTCTATGGGATGGTAGAGTCTCCCCCAAGATTGTCCCCACATATTTTAATCCATCCATCCATCCATCCTTCCATCCATTCATCTGTCCATTCTTCCATCGATTCTTCCAACCATCCATCCATCCATCCATTCTTCCATCCATTCATCTGTCCATTCTTCCATCCATTCTTCCAACCATCCATCCATCCATCCATTCTTCCATCCATCCATCCGTCCATTCTTCCATCCATTCATCTGTCCATTCTTCCATCCATTCTTCCAACCATCCATCCATCCATCCATCCATCCATCCTTCCATCCATTCATCTGTCCATTCTTCCAACCATCCATTCTTCCATCCATTCTTCCATCCATCCATCCGTCCATTCTTCCATCCATTCATCTGTCCATTCTTCCATCCATTCTTCCAACCATCCATCCATCCATCCATTCTTCCATCCATCCATCCGTCCATTCTTCCATCCATTCATCTGTCCATTCTTCCATCCATTCTTCCATCCATCCATCCATCCATCCATCCATCCATCCATCCATCCTTCCATCCATTCATCTGTCCATTCTTCCAACCATCCATTCTTCCATCCATTCATCTGTCCATTCTTCCATCCATTCTTCAACCATCCATCCATCCGTCCATTCTTCCATCCATTCATCTGTCCATTCTTCCAACCATCCATCCATCCATCCATCCATTCATCTGTCCATTCTTCCAACCATCCATCCATCCATCCATTCATCTGTCCATTCTTCCAACCATCCATCCATTCATCTGTCCATTCTTCCAACCATCCATCCATTCATCCGTCCATTCTTCCAACCATCCATCCGTCCATTCTTCCAACCATCCATCCATCCATCCTTCCATCCATTCATCTGTCCATTCTTCCATCCATTCTTCCATCCATTCATCTGTCCATTCTTCCATCCATTCATCTGTCCATCCATCCATCCATCCATCCACCCATTCTTCCATCCATTCATCCGTCCATTCTTCCATCCATCCCGCTTATCTGGGTTTGGGCCGCAGGGCCAATAGTCTAAATAGCATAGCCCAGTCTTTACTCAACTGGCAACCTCTTCCAGCTCATCCAGGAGGATGGAGAATTGTGAGAGATACAAGCTCTCCAGCGTGTGGTGTGTTTATCCCAGGGCTTCCTACGACGAGGACAATGCCCCAAACCCCTTGCCTAGGAAACATCCTACACAGACGGCCAAAGCACCTGAACTGGTTCCTTTCAACCCCATCAGTTAGCATTTTTACCAATCCCTGGATTTGTTTATTAAGGGAAAAAGCATGTCTGTACAATATAATGTAAGTTAAATTTTTGGTATTCTCAATAAATCTAATGAAATGTTGTTTGAATAAACCAAAGAGATGTGTCTAAACAGCTTTTTTCTTAGAAAATGTTATCCAAGCTGTGGTGTGTGGTGCATCATTTTGGGAGTAGTTTAATCCACATTGTTCCTTTGATATTCTGGCAGCAAGGCGGAATACGTGGGCTAGACTCAAAATAAACTACTATACAGTGTTCACTGTAATGAAGAAACATGTCACCCAGGGAAACTGCATGGCTCAGTTGTTCTTTAATTGTTCAAACAACAGAGCTTAATGGCACAGGCAAAAAATATATGTTGGGTGTGTGCATTCTTTTTAGTGGGCTAAATTCATTAGTGGCTTGTGTAAAGTTCAGAATAGGAAATATATGGAAAATTCTCATTTTATGAAAGAATGGATATGTCAGTTCACATTAAAACTACAGATACCCTGATGTTACACGTTGCTGTAGTGCTAAAGGGAGTCTGTGAGGTTGTGCTTAATTGTATGTTAATAAGGGCAATCACAGCATCTGTCCTCTCAGTTGCTTCAGCTGTATCAGTGGTGAAGTAGTTCGCTGGAGCTGACCTGAGCTTAAAAACCTCTATTGACTGACTGACCCCTCTTCTTCACTCCTGATGATCCACAATGACCTTGGCCTAAAAAATCCATTAGTACTTTGGAGCAGGGTTTACCTGCTTTGCTGCTGCTCATGACAAATGCTGTTTTTCTGCAACAGTCTTCACGGTTGGCGACTTTGTGTGGGTGTGAGTGCAATACCGATTTAATGGGAAGCCTTTAGTCCCTGCAGATCCCGCCCGTTGCCTTTGGAAACATAGTAAGCTCTGCATAATGCTGTCTTTCTTTGGTTTCCTGCTCCAAATTGATTGTGTGTGAGTAAAACTATCAGTGTTTTAACCACTTATGAAGCACTTGTGGATAATTGAAAATGTGTGCAAGTGAAATTGCGGTTAGCAGCTTTCCTGGCGCTGAAAACAAACTGCTGATCAATATTTCCTCAACCACTTGCAAGGGTCAGAAAGCTGTGTGCTAGCTAGTTGGCTAAACAGACTAAAGCTTTGTTGCATTACTTTAAACTTTTACCTTTAAGCTTCAAGTAGAGTTTCTTGTCTAAAATGATGCATTTGTTTGTCTATAAGAAGCAGGAGATTTTTTAATTTCCATGTTACAAATAAATACATAAATAAATGAAATACACTGAGTACCAGCTGTTTCTCTTCTTTGCTTTAGCATGGCAACAGTAATACACTCCACCGCTCATTATTTCCCTTGTAACAGTCAGACCTTTCATCTTATCTCTATAAGCAGCTCTCATTCTAATTATATTACTGTATATTTCACAGCAGGATTTGTTGCAAATTAAAAAGCCATCTAAACTCCCACAAACTATTAAGTATGCATATAAAAAGATTCTGTTTAACATTTTTCTTTAATTATTGCAGGTGTTTCTAATTTATAGGACTAAAAAAGACACATTTCAACAGCAGCAACAAAAAGATCAAATGGACCTGCTTTACGTGTTTAAAGCATAACATTTTATGTGCTTCCTCTATGGTGAAACCTGACAGGCTCTGGATGTTTTCTGCATGCATTTTATCTAACGTGGTTTATCTTTATTGCCAATATCATTTATCCTTAATTATTATATTCATTTGTGTTTAACATTATAATTAGGGCTGGGCGATATGGCCTAAAATTCATATCGCGATATAATTTGAAGCATGTGCGGTAACGATATATATCACGATATATTCTTTTCTTCTGTATAAGGTATTTTCCACACTATAAGGCACACTTAAAATCCTTTAATTTTCTCAAAAATCGAGAGTGTGCCTTATGTATGAATTCTGGTTGTGCTTACTGACCTCGAACCGATTTTGGCTGCAGAAATCTGTTAAAAAATGTTTTAGTACAACTTTGGTAAGCTGCACTGCTTGATGGATTGTCAGAGCATTACGGCTGCCGTAGTGAGGAGCTTCACGGAGTACTCTGGGTCCAAAACTCCGTCCGCTTCAGCTCCCAAAGTCAAACGAATACTGAGAGTTAAAAACGGTCTAAATTCTTTCATCTTTAATTAAATCATCAGCGTTGCTGCTTTACCAGGTGTAACAATTAAGTTTAACATCCAGGCATCCATGAAAACAGAATTCATTACATTTAACAGAGTTAGAAGTTAACAGGAAGTTAGCTCGCTAGATTCCACCTAAACATGTTGTGCTACGTGATTGCTAGCGACACAGCTATGTTAGCATAACATTAGCACAGTGAAGCTGGAGGATGAACGCCAACTTTTTTTCCACTCGATAAAAGTTAACGTGAGGGATTCTGGTGGTCAGGGACAAATGCAATCGCATAGCAGGATGCTATACACGGGCCAAACTTCAGTCAGGAGAACAACTGAGATTATTCATCCACAATACGAGGTTAGTTATTAATATACTGCAACAACATGGGAATAGAGCAGCTGCGAGAGAATTCAACATTAATGAATCAATGTTACGGAAGTGGAGGAAGCGCAGTTTTTGGCTTTCCCCATATTTCAAAAGTGCTTCATCTCTTTGCTATGACTGTCGGCATAATTTGCAGATGATAATGGTTGTAGCCGCTGCGATGCTTTCGACCAAAACAGGCGCAGCTTGATGACATCATCAACATGCGCTATCGCGATAGAGCGATATACTCAAAATCTCTATCGTTGGCCAAATTTATATCGTTTCTATCGTATATCGTTTATATCGCCCACCCCTAATTATAATTATAATTTCTTTAATCATATCAAATCACATTATCATGGCATTACAAGTGAACGGAAAGGGAGTAATAGTTTGAAGTGACCTTTCAAGCATAGGTTTCTAATACAGTGAACTTCATTTGATCCAGGTGGACAAAGGCTGCCTCTATTTGTTTTCTGCATAATTCATTTCTATCTGGACTACAATCTTCTCAAAGTCATTTTGATCCTCCATCAATTATTTACTGCATTTGTCAGTGATGATATCTGCTTGTTAACTGCATGCTAATAAAGTTTCCTGCTTCTGAGATTTAATGGTGATATCATTTCAACAGATAAAGGTCCAACGGCTTTTTCACAAGGTGATACTTCAAATGCCAATGAGACAAGGAAATATCATTTGTAAGTCTGAAGCTAAAATAACAATTTGGTTATTTACAGGGCTAGGCCCAGGATCTTATGATTGTGGAAAGCTATTAGGGCCACGTCTTTTTTCATGATTCCAAGCTGAATAATGTTAATCTGACTGGGATCTGTCTGGATGATTTAATGATTGGATGATGATGTATTTAGACTAGGTTCAGGTCCATGCAGTGCTAAAGCTTTTTCCCTTCCCCTATAGGCTGCTTGTTGGGTCTCACACTGTCTGGGAGCTCACCTGGCTTAGAAAGCAGCCAATATGCCAAAGGCTACTAAGGGGGGCTGGATTTGAGTCTGCCCTGGATCTTTCATTTCCTTTGTGTCATTGCCCCCACTCTCTCCCTGGTCTCCTGTTTGCTGTCTGCACAGGCCTGTCACATAAAGCCTGAAACTCCCAGAAGTAAATTTTTAAAATTTAAAAAAAAAAAAAAAATGCCACTACCCCTCATTCTGAGCAATACACACAAAGTCTTGGTCTTGTCTTAGTTTTGCTGTCCCTGTTTGCATCCCTCATAACCACATCTATTGGCTGCTGGTTGTGCAAACAGTCTATACAGCAGTTTGTAGTTTGCACTCTGTTCTCACTTCGCTGGACTGAATCAACCTCTACAATGCTTTTACAATTCTCCCTACATGTAAATGTGTACCACTGTTGAAAGTCAATCTCACTACAAAAGAGATCATCTGCTTCCATTGCCACTTTTATTCTCAATAGTTAAGACACTATGTGTTGATGTGAAAGAGCTAATCACAAGCCACTAACCACAAAGCTGGTGGTGAAGACGGGGAGGGGGGGCAAGGGTACATTTCTTTCTTGATTTAGCGACGAACAACCTGATCTAAGGCAGCTGCAGGGAGTCAGCTCTGCTTGTGAGGATCATCAATGCTGATGTGACCTTTTTCGACGCATGAGAAAAACGCCGGTGATTTGGAGGGAAAACAGGTGGTGCCCGACAGATTGCTGGCTAAAACAGTACGTGTTACATTCCAGGACTGCTTATGACTCCATCCTGCTGCCTGCAGGCTCATAAACAAGGCTTTAGTAAAAGCATTCACAAAGCAAATCAGGCCAAATGGCAGATATTTTCCTCCGAAGTATAAAGACATAATAAGGATGCCTGTGCACTTCTGCTCACACAGGAAAGCATTAACACCATGCAGAGAGTGCCTCTGCTCATGACAGGGTCTCATTTTGTGTTGCTGTACTCATTTCATTATTGTTGTGCTGTATTAAGCATCTTTTTTTTAAAAATGCACTACTCTTCTTACTAATGGAATCACAATTTTTAATAATTTAAATAAATTAGCATACAGTAATATTCTCCACACAGACACGGATGTTTGGTTTCATGTAGTATACGGTGAAAACAGAGTTCCAAAAGGGCAGCAGCATCCTGCAGATACAGGTCACACCTTTAAATATTCATAACTGTGGAAACATAATAAAATCTAAATACCAAATAAGACTGTTTTAATCTATGACATCCCACCCACAGGTTCTCAGGACTAGATTTTTGTGAAGTCCATTTGGAGGTGACCCTTCATAAAACTGCATTCTGCATCATTAAGGGAGAGCACTTAACACGGAGTACTTTGATGTTGTGGTGATGTAATTGCTAATTTAATTTAATTGTCTCTGTACATGCTGTTAGTTAATTGCAGCTGGACCATTTGCGTGAAAAGCTCTACGGGGCTGCCGAAAACATCAGCCATAAAGAGCATAAAAGCTATTAACAGCCATAAGCAGGCTTCTATCAGTGCCATTAAACAATACAGTCGATACACCAGGAAAATGCAGTGCATGGAGGCTGATGGTGGACATGTAGACAGAGTTTGGAACTGAGCACTTGCTCAGTTCCAAACTTAAATGGAGCCTGCGAGCTACTTCAATCAGAAAGCTCAAGCGGTGCTGTGTCATACACAAATAACATGCCTTACTCTCTTCACGTAATATGCCGAACACTCCCTGAAAATTTGGCTGTTTAAGCTGTAACATTTCCCATTTCTTCCTGCATAGCTGACTGCTGTTTCACACACTCACCGACTACAGCATCACCCGGTAGAGGATAGCTACTCATCCCCAGTTTCCACAGTATATGCTCGTATGCATCACATTCAGAGGGGGAGTGATGAACTTGTAGTCTGATGCCAAATTCTGCTGCTGTAATAAATCATTTCATATATTTTCATTACAAAATGCAGCATCATCGGTGTGGCTAGATTGGTGTTTCTTTGTAAGGGACCTGATCAACATTTGTACCAGTCAGAACGGAAACTAAACATTGCGGCCAATTCAAATTCAGAGTAAGTTCCAGTGCTGCTCGTTGGCATATACCCAAACCACCTGTGCCCAAGTGATTTGGCTTCAGACTACCAGGCTCAGCTGATTCCCCAAGGTTGTTTTGAGGGCTAACATATCATGCGTGTTCTGCATGGCCGCTCAACCGGACCGGGTAATAGACATGTGACTTAAACAGTGTAGGTAGCAATATGCAAACCACATACAAAATGTATGGATGCTGGAAATAAAACAGGTCTTTTGATCAGCCACGTCAGTCCCTCTCGAGTCTACCAAACAGGCACGTGATTTGGGGGCTTGCTCCGAATTCCGTAGAACTTCCATACTTTTGTAGCACTGAGTTCGATTTTAAAAGCACTCCCCTCAAAAAGCTTTTGTTGTCTCTAGGTTTACACATCTGAGATAACCTAGATAAAGCTGAGCTTCTAAAAAGAGTGTAGATATTCGGGCTGAGTTCTTTAAAAATGGGGATAACATTCATGGTTGTTCGGACACTCGAACATAATAAGAATTGTGTCACTGTGTGGAGAGAAAAAAGGAATAAAGCGAGCAAGAGAGAGAAAGTTAAAAACCCAGCTTCATTTCTCGGCTCCTCACACCTGGACGATCACCGCGTGACCCATCCAACAAGTACTTCTTCTGGAATACACTACTGCCTCTAACCCGTTTGAAAATAGACGCTGACTTTTCAGTCCCACCGGTGCAAGTTTTCCAGAAACTGCAAAAATGACATTAGCCATCAGACTTTTTCTCCATCACTGGTCAAAATGGAGAGCAGTGCAGGGAGAGAGAGAAAGCGTGCGGCTGAGAATTCAGCCTAAGATGATGAAAGAATGCGCCGAGGTCATGCAGACTTTATATTATGTCACATCCAGCTTGACAGCTAACGTGTTTGACAGACAGGGAGGAGAATTATCCTGCAGTAGCAAACAGAAGCCTGGGGATTGCCCAAACGAGTGTAGCACTAGCTCGGGGGTCCATAGGGGTTCATCTCCGTGTTTCGCAGCTATTCTCGGTGCATGACAAAAACATTTACCGGCAGGTTTGAGGAAATATCAGTTTTTAAATGTGATATTTAGATGGAGCTCTTGAGCTCTGCCAGTTTTGTATTGATTTGAAAAACAAGATATACCATGATGTCATTTTTAGCCACACAAACACACAAATTCTTCTTCTTCTACTGTGACATTTTCCACAGAGTTTCTCCTTGATACACATTCAATGAAATTATGCATCTTGCATCATGTCCTACATTTAGATGCATTTAAGATTCCAGGCAGCAAAACGGACGGAGATGCCCTCCCCAGCACTCGGAACTGACTTGGAGGCCAAAATCCTGCATGAGGTGCTTTTTGAAATGCTCATTAAGGACAAGAAATGCTGATAGCTCAAATAACAATCTGCTTGGAGCCTGATCTTTTTCTATGTGTACATTTTTGGCCCTTTTCACTAGTTTACAAATGAATCACATTTACCGTTTCGTCCTATACACTCGACATGTACATGCTCACGTACTTGGTGTAGTACCCTTAAAATCAATGCTTTAGCTAATGGTTCCTTTCTTTGGAAAGTCACACCCATCAGATTATTGACACTTTGGAGGCACGTTGCTGGAGGTGGTATTGAACAGGAACTTTACGACCAATTCACAAGTTAAGAAAAGAATAATGGGCTCTTGCTTAAGGTGTCACATTGCAAAGCGATATAATCCAGCCTCTAACTGAGACGTCCACCTGCCTAATTCTGACCAAACTTGGGATTTTTTTTCCCTCCTCCATATGGAGCTGAAGATAATAACAACTACTGTGTCATTGCTACACTGGCAGCTGAGAACTGGGAATAAACTTTTGTAAGAGCTCATCCCTTTACGTTCAGGTGGCTGTGTATATTAGGGGTGGGGGAAAAATCGATACTGTGTAGTATTGTGATATTTTGTTTGCTAATAATGTATGGATACAGGGACAGCAGAAATCGATATTTTGTTACAAAAAGGTTTTTGTGCTCTGACTTCAGAGCATGTTGATCCTTTTTCTGAGCAAGAATCCTGACATTCCTTCACTGTCCAAATGTGATTAACTTGTTTTTGGCAGCAATAAACATGACAGTTTACTTATTTTAATTTAAGACATGTTTTATTTTAATTAAGTTTAAAACTTTTTTATTTAATGTAAAATTGTATTTTGTTTTAATTTACTTTCAAATTCTTCAGTTGCTGAAGGGGCTGCATAGTTTTCATAAACTGCATAGTTCAGAATAGCTATAATTGTACCAGATGGTTGATTCAGTTAAGTTGGACTAGACTGTAATACAAACCGTTCAGTTTGTCAACAATAAAACTGAAATGAGAGAAAGACTGAGTGTGAGACTTTGATATTAGAGAAAATGAATATTGATAAAGTTTACCTTTATGTACAGAATCTGAATATCGCAAAATATTTTAAAAAATTGCAATAATATCGTATCGTGCGTTAAGTATTGTGATAATATCGTATCGTGGGATGTATGGTGATTCCCACCTCTAGTGTATATGTAATATTCCTCTCAGCTATAGTGTGGTGACTTGTGATAAAGCAAAATTTTGGGAACTCTGTGCATGCTCAGTGTATGTGAGATATTTCCACTATGAAAGCTTGGTTTGTGGGAAAGCACCAATTCAAAAAACCGAACAGTCTGGCATCCTGCAGTGACTGCTGCGTTCAGATTTTGCACACACATGAATTTATCATCTGTACTTGAGGAAACATCCGAGCTGAGTTTGCGCTTCCATCAGCATTTAACATTTATCTTAATCCCAGTTGTTAGTCTCTCACAAAATCACATCAACACCAGAAGGTCTGTGATTCTTATGGATTAAGATGCATCACGCAGTATAACATGACAACAACAACAACGAACTTAACATGTATATTTTTCATATAACATGCATTTTTCAAAAGCAACTCTAATAATATGTTTTTTTAAATTTACCAGCTGGGACAAAATGGCTTTGGTGTTTTTTTTGTCCTGAGGTTACATGTTTGTGTGTGTTTGACATCAGTCTTGAAGGTTTTTACTCAGTACTGTTTATTTGTATCTTGCAAAGAGCATGGCAATTGATTAAAACATATACGGAAAAACAGTATGTAATGCAAAAAATAAGTTTGTACAGTTCGAACAAGCTTGAAAAGGATATTTGCTATGACCACCTTAATTCTTCAACACAGCCTGAATCTTCCTCGTCATGTAAAGTCTTCAGGGATAGTTCTCCAGGCTTCCTGAAGGACATTCAAAGCTCTTATTTGGATGTTGGGTGCCTTTTATTCAGATCATTGTCAAGATGATCCCACACTGCTTCAATAATGTTAAGGGCTCTGGGGAGGCCAATGCATAAATAGTCTTCCATTGTTTTTCTATGTGTTTGTATTTCCATCAATTTCTGATTCATCACTTCACAAAACCTGCTGCCACTGATTTTCAGTTCAGTTCTTGTGTAATTTCACATAACTCATAACTCATTTCTCCTCGTTTACCTGCCTTGGGAATTAGTAACAAAGTGGTTGAAGACACCATCTAAACTTGGTTCTTTTCTAAACTGTCTATGCGTAGACACAGCACAAGTTAGGTGCCCTTCTATGTATAGATCAGTGTTCAGTGGCTTAACAAAAAAACCCCAAAATAATCCTCTGACAATGGTCAGGCACAAGGACTGGACAGAAAATCAGTTAAATGAGTTAAAAAGCAGCCAGTGTTTTAATAAAAACACTGAAAGAGATTCAGAAAGCTTGAAGAGAATTATTGGCAAAACTGCTTTAAAGATTTAAAGATTATAAGAACGTCTGGCTCCTTGAAAGCAAAATAATGGGAAAAGAAATGAGCCGTTCAAAAGTTTTGCAATGTCCTGTATGTGCAGACATTTTGTCAGAGAAATTGTATCACAAATCTGCAAGCTACAAACACAGGCTATTACAGATGTGTAGTTGAGATCAAGATCTTGAAAATGGGTGTGATGAGACCAATCTGGACTGTAGCGGGAAAGCACCACAAAGGTGGTTTCACCACTTTGGCAAGCATTATGTCTGTCTGCCCATTACAACTCTGCAAGCTACCGTCCTGTATTAGATGATGAAAGGATGTGCTGAGGTCATCCAGACTTTATACTATACCACATACTATACCATCCTATCTATCTATCTATCTATTAGGGGTGCAACGATACACAAAATTCACGGTTCAGTTCGATACTTTGGTGTCATGGTTCGATATTTTTTCGATACACAAAAAAAAATGTTCATGCCTTTTTAATTTGTCATTTATTAAAATTATAAATATATATTTTAACTCAAAAGTACAGTTTTTAAATTTAATGTTGCTGAAACAACAAAGGGATAAAATAATAAATGTATCTGATGGAGAAATCACTCATCTTTGGAAAAGAGAGTTTATTACAGAGAAATGTCTCTTTCCAAAATAAAAGCTATACTATACGCTTCTTCTGGGCTATATTCTCAGCAGCATATTAAACATATCAGGTCCCCATAAGGAGAATCATGTGCTAACGGCTGTCTAAATGACTTGGCTAAAGTTTGTAGCTTGTTGTTTTTGTCTGCTTCCACTTGTCTTTGCACGAGGATGATGTCGGAGTAAATGTGCAGTCATATTCGTTGTGTTCCCACTAGTGCTGTCAGCGTTAATCTGAAATGAGGTTAACGCCACAACACGGCAAATCTCCGTTAACGAGCTACCGCGGATCGCCCCGTGCGTGGGGCTGGACGGCGTCAACACGTTAACGAGCTAACGCACTAGTTCCCACCCATGTAATTGAGCATTGCGTGGCACATCCGACATACTGTTTTACTTTTGTCCATGACGCGCTTACCTTCAGGGTCATACGTCACATGAAAACCAAAATAGTTCCAAAGGCCAGATCTGAATGAGGGTGGGGGAGGTTCAATTTGCCATGTTGCAACGAGCTTAGCTTCTGTCTCGCTAGCTTGCCCTGTGCTCAGTGGATCTGCGTTCGACTACTCCGCCTAGGCTGCACTGTCGAGCGCAGATCCACTGAGCGCTCAACACAGACAGCATCGTCAGAAGGAAAGTTGATAAAATAAATTAAAAATGTTGTATTGTTCGATACATATGCGTACCAAACCAAAAGCACTGTATCGAACGGTTCAATATTCATACGAGTATCGTTGCACCCCTAATATCTATCTATCTGTGTGACAAGTATTCATAAACAGCATTTTCATGCCTCTTACCATTTAATAAATGACCCAGAGGTATACACTTTTATTTTAATCTTAGAGGAAATTTAACTCCTTTAGAGGCCACTTAATAGGTTAATTGATGATTCTACTTTGACATTTAAGTGTTAATTTCCTCTCTCTTAGAGGGCAGGGGAGGATAAACTGATACAACCAGTAGCGTGGTTAAAAAAAAAGTATACAGGCCTTTAATCCCTGCAGCCTGCACAAAAGGCTCCGGTGCCAGCACATTTTAGACAAAGACTTGTATTCATCCTCAGAAATGTGGGATGGATTCTTTTGCCGACCTTTGTCATGGAAATTCTTTGAACTTCATGTGGATTTTTTTTACCAATACCTCAGAAGAAAGCTGTGAAATTGCATTCTGTAACCTCTTGGGGAAGTAAGCTGCAAGCACTCAAGCACTCAGTAGCATCTGGGGAATTTTACATGTCTATATTCTCAACAGAAACGCTCTCAGCCTCAACCCAGGGGAAGTCTTTTTGTAGTATATTATTGCACAAAGTCCCACCTATTTCAAAGAAATGCTGATTGAGGGTGCTGGCAGACCAGACGGTATATTTACAACTTTTCTAATGACTGACATTAAGATTTTAAAATATCAAGGGATTTTCTATGATGTAGTTTTCTGTCATATGAAGGCAAACAGCTTTTAAACACAGAAAATGAAGCTTATATTAGCTCAGACTTGCAGCTAACCATTTCCCTTATTTAAACAGGTTTCAAATTATAGAAACAAATCGAAACTTTTGACCCCTGCGGAGCTGCTGGTTCTGTTTGTATTCACTTATCCTCTAAGGGTAAGGGGCCACTGCAAATCAATACAACATTGTTCTGAGTGATCACTTTCATTCTATGAAGAAACATTTCTATCTGTTTGGGAGTAGTCTCTTTCAGGAGACTACTTCCCTGACCAATAGGGCATGAGGGTTTACTGAGGAGTTTGGTCAGTATGAAGACATGCTCAAGTTTTCACAATCAGCACATCTCCACCCAACTGAACAAGAATGGGTGAATATGTTCAGAGGACTGTTGTTCTATACATCCAGTAGAGCTCTGAGTGAGAGCCAAGATTGGACGCATAGAACACAATGGGTGGATTTTCCTTTAATTTGTCACTCATTCGTCTATAGCTCCGGTGTTGATTCAAACCAATGCTAATTTCCAGACCAGAAAGCCGTTTCAAGTACCAACACCCTGTTATCCTCAGATAACAGAAATCTAGCAGCGAACATAGCACTCACAACAGCACGACATGCTTTGCTCTCTTCACACTAGTCCAATATTTCTCTCATGAATTGTAACTTAAAATGATCTCACTGGATAAAGCAGCATGCTTCAATTTCACATCCACATTTGAAGAGTTAAATGTGTTATTCATAACATATCAAACTCCATCAGCAAATCAGCATGTGTAACTTTGACAGCTCTCTGGGATCGACTACAGCAGTGGCTAATTAGCAAAAATGATAAATTCCCATTTTTACAAAATTACATTTATTTAAAAGGTTGACAAGTATTCAAAATAGCAGTGAACAATGTGTAATAAGTTTTTTCCTGGAGCAGCGGATACTTTTGAAAGACTGAAATCTGAGCACCAAGCAAAGTATACCTATATTCATTCCCTCTGCCTTACCCGGCGTGAAGCCACACCCTTGAGCCATTATTGAATGTTCTTACTGATGTGTTGCAACTGGAGTGAACTTTCATCTGTATTAGTTTTTTAAAAGTAATTCAGGTTAATTAATAGGAGACTCACAGAAAGTTTCACTTAATTACCTGCAGAGAATTACATGAGAAAATCAATACCTCATTTAAGCCATAAGCAGGGGCGGATCTACAGGGGGGCGAGGGGGGCAACTGCCCCCCTGCTGTAGAGCTGGGAACTTTATACCTAAAAACCGTCTTTGTTTTCTTAGAAGAGATAATGAAACAATAAATAGTTTGAAAGTGTTTTTGTTGATATTTTGTTGACTCCATTTACATATAGGGGATTTTCACATACTTCACTGAAGAGGTATGTGCCACCCTGCCTGGACTTCTTGCCCCCATTTTGCTCTCCTATGTAAAATCTTTTAGATCTGTCACTGGCCATATAACGGAGCCCTGCAGGGGATATGGGAGAAAAAAAAATTAAGACTGACTTTTGCGAGATCTCGCAAAACAAACTCGGGATATCGCAAAACTTTTGCGAGATCTCGCAAAACAAACTCGGGATCTCGCAAAACAAACTCGGGATATCGCAAAACAAACTCGGGATCTCGCAAAACTTTTGCGAGATCTCGCAAAACAAACTCGGGATCTCGCAAAACAAACTCGGGATCTCGCAAAACTTTTGCGAGATCTCGCAAAACAAACTCGGGATCTCGCAAAACTTTTGCGAGATCTCGCAAACGTTTTAGCCGCATTCTTCGGACGCTGGCTCGAAGCCGACCGGCAGGTCGAGGCACGATGTGCCGGGAAAGCGGTGTTCCTCCCGGCTGTAGTAGGTCTCGACCTCCCGTTAGCTTCGAGCTAACGGAAAGAATGCGGCTAAAACTTTTGCGAGATCCCGAGTTTGTTTTGCGAGATCTCGCAAAAGTCCGTCTTAATTTTTTTTTCTCCCATGTCCCCTGCGGGGCTCCGTACCATATGACTAGTGTCATATTTATGAAGTATCCACAGCAGCTCTTAGCGTCATTTAGCACGAAACAACTGGAAATACTGTAGCTCCCCAGAGGTCAGAAAAATCCACTTAACATGAAGTATATTTATCACAGTATATTTTGGTCGTTCAAGAAGCTCACAGTCACAAAGTAGTGCAGCACATACATGCCAACTTTATACTTTGATTTATTTTCAGCACTCATAGGAACATCTACATTAATAAGTATTTGCTGTTTTTTTTTTTTTTTTTAATCTCTATTAGTGTGATAAACTGCCCAACTAGGGTCAGAGAGGATGGGTGAGCAGCTTGTCTCCAGACAACTCCCAGTTTTTAATCACCAATCAGTCTAACATGCATGTCTTTTAGAGAAAATACACGCAGAGTCCACAGCCCATCAGCAAGAACTTTTTTTGCTGTGAGGTGACAGTGCCATTGCTGGGCATGGTACTTGCGCATTCATAAAATGTAGGCTGTTGATGGAGAGACAGACAGACGCGTAGGCCCTTTTAACTACGCCTGTCAAAAGCTAATTCCACCCAGTTGCTGCCCTTCCTCTTTGATATGCCGGCTGATTTGCTGCTGCGGCCAAATCAGTGTGCGCAAGTGCTCGTCAAATACTTTAGCCTTGTCAGATCATTTCAAATTTTCAGCAAGAGTCTTAGACATCTAACACAAGCAATTACGTGAACAGATTAACTAATGCTGAGATAATGAATGGGATGAGCCAATCTGCCTGTCAAGTGTTGCTGTTGTTGTTTTCTGGTGATGATGCTGTCCACGGAGAGAGCATTTGGATACCTCTCTATATAATTCGATTGTCTTCAACGGTGGGAGGATGCGAAATGCACAAATCTTGTGAAATAATCTTAATTACCTTGTCAGAATGTGTTCAAATTAGGGTGGGGGTATCTGCAGTCACTACTGAAGGAGGTTTTTAATGAAGTTTATGATTCACAGGGATAATAAGTAAGCTGACAGGGCCTGTCTAATTACTTATCCCTCTGGCTCTGAACGCCAAAGTGGCAACTCTCTGAGGTACGCTCATGCCCAGGAAGCCAAGTAATTTTTCCAAAGCCACTTGAAGCAGAGGAGTATGCTCGATGTCATCGTTAAATGCCAAACATAACATATGTTTCTCAAACATACACTCTATTGTGGTGTAAATTATGGACACAGTCTGGATCTATAAGACACGAGGAGACAAGAAGGCCATATAAATCTTAAATTATGCATGCACCAAACACGTCGATGCATAAATCCAAATTACGTATTATAATGTCAGCACAAAAAAGCATACGTAGAAGCTCTCTGCTTTGCCATATGGTCGCAATAAGTCCTTCAATAGCTGGGGTAGTTCCTCTGAAACAATCCTCGATCTGGGTCTTGTAACTTTTACTGCTGCATCTATTCTCATTTGTCTTTTCTCCCATAGATGGACTCGGGCTGGAACATACAGTAATGAACCATGAAGTAAGTAAACCTGAGTCCATTAAGCCCCAACAGATTGATTCAGCCCCTAAATAATGCAGGATTTAAAAAAGACAAATGCTTGATCAATATCCAATGGTACTGTTGCTTTCACGTTGGTTTTATCGATGGAGAGCACATAGTTTCTCACATGTTGTGGCGAGAGAATGAATCACGCCTTTGAGAAGGTGATAAAACAACGCACGGTTATAGTAAAGGATGCCTTAGTCAACACTGGTCACTGAAGAGACAAGAGACAGTGGAAGAAAACAACTTCTTAAACTGTTAAAACAAGAATTCAGCATAAACATCGCCGCAAATTGTGTTTATTTCGGTGTGAAAACGCACCACTATATGGGACAACCATATTGGACACTATGCAATGCTTTGTCCAGTAAAGCATTCCACATTATGGCATTTGTCCAGTAATTCCCCACATTTATCTCCTATTTGCAAAAGTGTAACATGAGAATCCCTCGGAGGCATTAGATTTGTTCTCATCTTTGGAATGACTCACTTTGTTGGAAAGGGCTCACATATGGCGAGCGCCCACTGTCATTTGCCGTTTGATGGACATGAGCATGATGTTGATTTGGAAGCTGCCAGAATGGCTGGTGTCCACAGATGGCTACGGCTCATAACAACATTTCTGTCCTTTCTCAAGGTGACTGCTTTCTGCTGTGGAGGGCTGCAGCCTGGAGGAGGAGTCTGAGTCGGTCACGGGAATAGTGAAGATATATCCTGTGTGTGATCTGAATATCCCTGAATGCTAAATGAAGATAATTCCTAGTGTGACATGTGTTAAAAGCCAGAGAGGGGGGGCTTTATGTAAAAGGTAGCTTGCTGTGGGTTTCTCAGAGCTGCCCATGATAGGTCACCGAAACCACAAATGTGATTAACATTTAGTATCCTGGTACAGATGCCGGATGAAGCTCTTTATTAACATCGCATTATTAGATTCTTTGAGAAAGTCGACAGCACACAGCAACCGGATGACTCTAACAGACCTGTCTTCATTAATAATAATTATATAGACAGTATGATGATAACTTTCAGGGCAGGAAACAGAATGTAGCATGAGAATTTCTGCCCTCGAAGGGAAAGAAACTATTTAATACAAATATTCTCTCAAATGTGAAACACAACGTATTGTTAGATGGAAAAATCAACTGATGAGAATCCATGTGTACAGTCATCATATCCTTTACAAACAAACACATCCGGAGGCTTTCGCCTTCCTATGAATTCATTTGTATCTTCAAATCCAGATGGCTTGTGAGGTTGATCGACTGTGTTAAATTGTCTGGGCTTCATATTTGTATCAGTGGGGCAGATGTTCTCACAATAAACTGAAAGCAACATCTGACTGCATCCACCAACTGCTACGAGGCTGCACCTGTTATAGTACCACCTGAAGTGATGCTTACTGGTTCATCTTGAATTTATATTTTCTTTGTTTTTGATTTTTTTTTTTTTTTTTGGGTGGGTGGGGGCACTGTTTGCTTTCATTAAACAAAGCCACCATCTGGAAAAAAGTGGTGGGTGGCATAAGATGCAAAGCACTAGCTGAGCTGCTGGGTTTATTGTCTGATAATCAGAGTTGTTGCTCAAAATATGAATGTATTACACATGCACTGTTTAATATGCTTCTGTGGAAGCAAAACGAAGCCTAAAGGATCAATCTGTAGATTTATTAACCAACTACAACTTAGAGGTGGATGCCACTGTCACCTTGTAATGAATAACAGATTTTAAAACAGTGAGTTGTGTTAAAGAAATCAATTATTAGCAAATAGTGAAAGTAGAGCTGGGCGATATAAGATTTTTTCATATCACGATATGTTTTTTCATTTCAGGCGATAACGATATATATCACGATATAAGCCAAATAACTATATTTGTAAGATTTAAATGTGCCGTTGCTCACAAGTAAAATGTGAAATAATCAGCAGCTTGTTTTGATTTAAATATTTATTTCCCATAATAAGTTCAACAGGGTAGATGTACTTAAGGAACATGAGACTTTTTCAGATAAATAAAGGCAAATATTGCAAACTACACAAAAGGCAGCCGCTAAAGCGTTTAAGTTTCAAAATAAAACAAACAAAACAGACTAAATTGTCAATTCCACTTAGAAACAAAATATTAATTCTAAAAATAAATCTTAGTTTGTTTTACAGAAGAACAGACAAAATTGACTAACTTTTGTCAATATCAAACAAACTGAGAACTAAAAGGAAATTCTCAATCTCTCCTTGTTGTATAGCTGAGCTTTTCAAACAGTTTTAACAGTTACTTTAGTCTGACAAAAGCCGAATGACGAATTAGCGCTTCCAGTCAGAAAGCGATTTATTGGATTTCCAGACTTGCTTTCGGCACAATTTACAGTGCAGCCGAAATACCTTCACACTATAGAACTTCTATGGCTCTTCCATTCGACAATCTCTCCGGCATTGGAACCATCATCTGTTTTCTCTTCGGTAACCTTCGGTCACGCTCTCGGTTGATTTTTCTCTAGTCTGCACACTCATTTCCTCCATTACCCGGGCGGCACGGCGGCTGGCTGCTTCCCAAACAAATACACGTGCGGCTTGGCACTTGTGCTGTATGTAACAAGTCACGTGACGTGACGCTGCGGCTGTGATTGGTTCGGCTCTGCACTACTTAATTTGGATTGGCTGTTCTGAGAGCGTTGAGCCCTATCGCAATAGTTTAATTTTTCTATCGAGAAAAAGTTATTTCGCAATACATATCGTTATCGTTCTATCGCCCAGCTCTAAGTGAAAGACAAAAGTACATTATCTGTCTAAAGGTTTTACTTGAGAAATATTGTATTTCAGACATTTGAGTTTGTAATAACAATGCACAGTGCTTAAAATTTGCAGCTATGCGGGGTTATAATGCTCAAAGTGACTTTTAGTGACACTTGTGAATAGTGAATTCTGAATATGGATTTGTAAGTAATGAAATTTGAAATAAGGGATTAGGAACAGGAAAAGTGTAAACTTCATCCTACTCCTTTTTGAGCACACACATTCTGTAGACGTACATACATGAAAACTTGATGTTTTCTAAGTTTTGTTTTTGTTTTTTCTCTTGTTATTTCAGTTATATTTGCATGTTCGAAATAAAATTCTATCCATCTAGAAACTTTTCTGAGCCCAGCTTGTTTGACAGCCTCAGAACACGAGCAGGTGTTAATAAGCAACCTGCAGCTGACATCGACACTGTTTCTTGCACTGAAACTAGCGCTGCTTCATCTAAATGCTAGCTAGCTAGCTATTTTAAAATGCTGTATGATTGCACAGTTACTGAGTCACCTGCCACTTAAAAGTTTTTAAAAGTTAGAAGCTATCCATCCATTAGTTGTCAGTCTAACACATAGAGACGACAACCAGCTGCACTCACACCTATGGGCAATTTAGAATGACCAGTTAGCTTAACCCCACTAACTGCATGTCTTTGGACTGTGAAAGGAAACCAGAGTACCCGGAGAGAACAGACACAAACACGGAGAGAACATGCAAACTCCACACAGATAGAATCAAACTCAGGAATGCCTCGGGCTGTGGGGCAACAGTGCTAATCACCGCGCCACCGTGCTGCCCAAGCTAGAAGCTAAAATCCAAAAAACTTTGATGGAAGTTTAAACATGAGGTGTGATGTCATCAAGGTTAGTTTGTTAGCCTAATATGTGAAAGGGACCTGAGTTTAGGACTTCAGTATTGTGCAACTGTCTCGAGCAACCCCCTTTTTTCTATATATTTTGTTGGGAAAATGGTAAATAGAGATTTATTGAAATGTGCAAACATGTATGAAAATATAGTGCTCGAGGCAAAATCCTACAATTCTAATGAGCTAGAAATCAGTATTTGGTACGGCTACCTTCAAAATACTACAGCTACAGCTGAAGAACATTTAAAAAAAATAGCAAGAAAGTCTGACAAAATAAAAGCAGGGAGGTGTGACTCAAGACTTTTGCACAAGACTGAAGATTAAGTGAGTCCTAAACTGAGATGCCTTTCACATATTGGGCTAACAAACTAACCTTGATGACGTCACACTTCATGTTCAAACGTCCATCAAGTGCTTATCTAAATTTGACAGTTATTACAACAAACCGGACAACAGGTCTAACCTGTTATGTAGTGTCACATTTTAAATGCATGAGATTAAAAAATGCACTGATCTAAAACCAATATAATACATATACTGGACTGGACATGCTATACTTTGATCCCACCATAGTAACTCTGCTCGGGATACAGAATAAACCAACTGAAGTGTAATTATGTCCCATTCCTGTCTAGCTGCTGGTACTGCTACACTTTAATTAGCTCAATTCTCCTCACCACAGAGAGATTATGAGCAGATGCCTCGAGGCCCAGCCCAGGTGGGTATAGAGATGGGGCTTCAAAGAAGAAAAAAAAAAAGATTATTTTTTGGTTCATTACTCCTGAAAGGAGTTCCTGGTGAGTTTAATAAATGTCATCAAGACAAGCAGGCCACCCCATGAGATCACACTTCACAAGGTTCTTGGACTGATTGATTAGACTGTTATGAAAATGAGACAGATTTCATGAAGCAGCTTGGATGGCTTCCTGATGGCAATGTAAGCTCGTGGGCATATTGTGTGGGTAAACCCATCTAGACTTTTTCTGGCAGAAACATGGTTGCCATCATAGTTTGGCGGGCAAAAATGTTTACGAATTAAATTTCTTCAAGTCATAAAATGGTATGCCAAACTGACTTTGTTAGATTAGGATGTGAAGGGAAGGGCATGACTGAATGTAGCAGTTTTAGTTTAGCATGGCACAAGTCTTTTACTAAATGCATTTAGCACTGTGTGAACACAGAGTACACAGGCAGCACAAACGAGCTGCGAGCAGCTGCATGAAGCTAACACAAACTATAGATCTGCCTGCAGAGTTTGCTGAATTTGATGACTTTCCCAGCTTCATAAACTTACAGGGCACAACATGTTTATATATCACTCCCAGTGCTTGAATTATGTCAAATTAACACCTTAATCCTTTCATTCCCAGAAGTGCCAGACATTTATTTACTCACTGGAAACAGAAATTGATGGAAGTCCAACACTTCTATAGCCTAAAACCAAAAAGAAGCCCAGCTGCCTTCATTTCAAGCGCTTGAGAATACTCACAGCTGCATGACTAAGAATCTGCACAGACCTTTCTTATTTATATTTATTATTTACAAAGAGAAGTAATGAAACCTGAGCTGTTAGAAAACCGAGTCCACAAATGCTATTTTCCTCTTGCTTTAATGTGGTGAAAGAATAAGCATAAGCATAATTGCCACATTTCAAAAGGTTTCCTTTTTCCCTGTTCCGGTGGAAATAGCAGGGACGGCAGCTGGAGGAGTGACCCCTGCTAGATTTTGTGTAGTATTATATTTGCGAAGTGAGTGTCACAGTATCACAGAGGAATTTGAAAAATGAAAGGCAGTGTCCAGGTCTACTGGGGCTCTGTATCAGCAAAGACTCGGTGAAGCAGGTGTGGGAGACACATTGCAGGATAAATTCATATTGACACTTCTGGCAGAATTCACCGTTACTGTCCCAAACCATTTTTCTCTGTTTGCAAAAGCGGCCTTGTGGTAAGTTCAAACATGCCATCTGCAATTATTTACAAGGGCAATGAAAGATCCTCTGGAAGGTTTAAAAAAACGCATTTAATGCATTCCTTTATTTGTTGTGATTATGTAAGCGAGAGAGTGACATCACGAGGCTGCAGACGAACTCTGTGTGATCTTTCATCAGTGTGATTTGCCTCTGCTGTCTCTCTTCATTTACAGGTCCTAGCTTATAAATGATTTCACTCCTGAGCAAACACATCGGTGAGAAACCCCTCCTCCCCGGTTTGATTCTGTTGTCTACCTGTCAAAAGTGACACCGCACCACATTGCTACGTGCAGCCTAATCAGCCCCTGCACATCCCTCCTGCCTACGAAAGATTCTTTGCATCCCTCGTAGACACAAAGGAACAACTCCCGTTAGATGATAAATATACCATAACCTTTGAATGTGAACCCTGCCTCTCATCAGGCTCCTGCAGTCAGACGATCCCGGGCTCCTGTGAGCTGCCCTGGCTAATTGTTAAACATGTTCTTGTCAATCAAACCTATCCCAGTGGCAGCTCTTCAACCGGCACTACAATGAGCTGCCTGAGCCGCAGTAGCCAAAGAGGAGTGATTGCGGCTCACTTGCCGGGATCCCGACTCCATTAAAGGCTGTACATTATGAATGGACGAAGCTAGTTGTTGACTGTCGACCCAGTCAGGCTTGTGTGTGTGAGCTGAATGGCCTGTTTTTTCGTGGCATGTGTTTCATTTCCACACGGAGACAGGCCAAACAGGAGGATAGGTAATTGCCTTTGTGATGGCGCTCTGTTTGCAGACAGACCGTTATCCTTCTCAGTTTATGAATGAAAAAAAGCGATAGTAAATATTCAGTGAGAAAAGAGAGACAATGAGGAGCTGGTGCGTATCAGAGCCAGTGCTCGCTGTTAAACTATATCACACAGTTCAATAGAGTTGTTCTAGGTTTATTTAGCTGCTGTAGCTGAATTGATCTCCCCCACGAACATCGTCTAACACAGCTGCATGGTTTGTTAGGTGCATATAAGCAGGGCTGCTGAATGTGAAAGCTCTGTAAGCTTGGGGCAGGCTGTCAGCGGTTGGCACATAATAGAAAATACTGAGTTATTACTACATAATAATGGTAAAACTATGAGCTAAAGACAGAAGAGGCCAGATGATTGTATCATTATGCAGACGGCGATGAATCATGCCATTTATATAAACAGGAAAAGCCACTCTACGAAGGCTCTGAAATAATAATCAGCAACTATAAACATCTTCAATAAAGCGCTGCACAAACATGAAAACATTCTCCAGCCTCCGTTTAAGTGCTCTTTCAAAGGCAGCCGACACTTCAGAGGTGTCGTTGATGGAATCTCGAGATTTTGAAATGTATGTGGGCATGATGTTAAATGAAGAGTGGGATCTTTCAAGCATTTCTCATCGCAATAAGCCCGAGGAGAGCGTCTCGATTCAGAAAGGTTCCACTTGGCTGGAGAGAAACATTTTCTGAATTTAAACGCTAACCGATTCTTCAGCAAGCCCTTCGCTCACATCAAGCGTTAAATTCAACTCAAAGCAGCAGCCAAAGAGATTTACATTTTCTGTATACAAGCTTTAGAGCCTTTGGGTTGGCTAAAGATTTGCATTAAGGGGATTTTTTTTATTTCCCTCCTGCACTCCCATCGAAAAAACTTTGGAAAGTTTAATCATGGTTTCTGTTGATGCCCCTGGGTTTTGTTTCTTAAGCTGTATCCCTCCGGCTGGGAAACATAAGGAAACTTGATCATAAGCTGTTCCAAAGTCTGAATACAGATTTCACAAATCATTCTAACAAGGACTGCTCATCTAAGCATTACTCCCTCAAATATCGGCTCTGTAATTATGTTTCTTTGTGTGGCCTTCCCGGTGTAGAACTTCAGACACAAACCTCTGCAGCTTTGAAGGAAAGCCTCATTAACAACATAAGTTTTCTCGCAGCTTTTCTCTGAGAAGTTTCATCTCTTTCTTAACACAGCGGCTTCTCATTTAGTTTAAAGACACAAAACAAAGTCTACCTTTAAGGCTGTTTATAAAAGTCTACATTGTAGCAGCAGCTTGGGTAATAAAATGTGGTCCTTACCCGCATGCCCAGCTCGATGTTCTCACCGCCGTAGACCTCCATGCCAGGATCCAGCAGACCGATCTCACCAAAGTATTCCCGATCTACCACGAAAGAGCAGCCGATCATGGCTGGAGTTCTGGTCGGGCAGAGTGAGAGACACAGCATGCGTCAGTGGAATTGAACCGCATGAAACCCACTTTTTTTTAAGTCAGTTAAAAAGATCAAACAAGAACAAAAAATAATAATTTAAGGTTTCTTAATGTACATTAAATGCCCAGACAGGTTTAAGTGGGGTTTTAAAGCTAAACTTTAAACCTCAATTACTGCAAATAAATGTGTGTTGCAGATATTCCATGTACATGTCTTTGTATAGCATAGAAAGACTGTTTCCATTAACCCTTTAAGACCTACCGTCGAACCAAGTCTGCCAGAGCTTATATTATATGTTTACATGCTGTAGTGCCGTTTCTGGGAGCATTTCAAGTTGCTATACATCAATACAACCATTATAGCCTAAGTTTTAATAATATGTCTGCATTAAGTGCATAGTAATTACATAAATTGCAAAAAAGTGCAATAAACTACAAAAAAATTGAAAATCGTTTTTGTTTTTTTAACATATATTTCTAGTTAGAGAAATTTAAGAGGCTTATCCTTCAAAACTGTAAATACAAAAAAGTTGCACAAAATAGTTTCCCACCACAGGAAATTTATTTTGAGTGTCTTCATAGTTTTATTTTTGAAATACACCAATTTTTATATACTGCAGGAAAAAAAAAAAAAATATTATAATGCAAATTTGCAAAAAAGCAGCATATGCATCAAAACAAACTATTTCCAGCAGTGCAATATGAGTCCTAAGTAGGGGTGGGTTTATAATATAATATATAATATAATATATAATCGATTTATCAATTAAAATCGATTCTGGCTTGGATAACGTAAAATCGATTCATTAAAATCCTGAATCGATTTTTTAATATAAATTTATTTTGCCCGAAATGCCAGAATCTCAGGTGAAAGATCACAAAATTTCAACAACCACCAAACAGCTAAGACAGTAAATGAGAGCAAGAACACGAATTCTGCACAAAGACGTAAACACACAGCGCAACCGCGGATCAGAATCAATGAGATGTCGCCTTTCTCAGCTGACAGTCGGGGCTGAAAGCCGACAGCTCGCTGATTCTGATCCGCGGTTGCGCTGTGTGTTTACGCCCTTTTTGCGCTGATCATAAAGCTGTTAGTTTGATCTCTCTCCAAACAACATTGACGGAACCAGCAGCAAAAGAAGATCCAAACTACACTTCACATAAACATCGTCATGAATTCCCTCTTACTTTTGCTGTTTTGCTTCCACCAGGATAAAATCACACTTCATGAACAGCTCTCTTTCTCTCTCCCTGTCTGTCTGTTTTCTGCATTATTCGCTTGCTTGTTACGCACAAGTCTACCGTTGTTTACGGCGCTGTCAGCCAACGTTTTTTTTTCCGTTTTACATACTTCCGAAAAGAAAACCTAATTTCTGCCGTTCAATATTGAACAAATTTCAACTTTTTAAAATTATGCAAATGTAAAACGCTTAGCTGTGTCTCTAATAAAACCGCTGTAACTTCAGAGGTAATGTTCATGTGTTGATTAATGGTTTTCTTTCGTTTTTGATGTACTGAAGAATATTTTTATAAAATCCCAGAACAGGAAAATCACCTTCATGTTTTTCTGTGTTTCATCTTCAGCTACTTTGACACAAAGGCATCTGCTGTGATGCTCACACCTTTGATAAAGTCTTGCGTGTGTCAGCTTCCTTTTTATAGATACAAAAATATGTAAATGTACTGATCTGAATTATAATATTTCTGACTGTCAAAATTTCCCAGATTCAAATTGAATTGAATCGAATCGAATCGAATTAAATCGAATCGTGGATCGAATCGATTCGGGACCTTGTGAATCGGAATTGAATCGATTCTAGAAATCAGTGACGATACCCAGCCCTAGTCCTAAGCATCCCAGAAACGACACAGAAAGTCATAAAGTCAAAGATAACTTTTAAAAACACAAGTATAGGCTCATAAGGCCCTGATGGTAAAAAACTAAATTTCTGCAAAATGACGTCACTTCCGGTTTCAGGCAGGTCATGGCGGACATGCGATAGTACACGCTGATGGACGTAGGAAGTGTTACAAACAGCTGATCGGATCGGCAAAGCGTGTTTCTGGAATATTATGTTTTTGTTGCTGCAAGTGCTTTTTATGCAGTTTTTGCAAAGCTATATGTGGAAGGAAACTGTGACCGAGGACAAGCTGATGGCATAAGATGTAAATACAACTCCTCCAGTTTCATATGCAAAAAAAATTATTGTGCTAGGTTATGTGGTTGCAGAGCTACCGGGATTTAAAAATAGTTACGCAAAGTGAAGCGTGTCCTCTCCGACCGGCTTTAAAGGGTTATGGCCCTTACAGCAGACATTGCCAAGACATGAGAAAGAAACAGCGTCCTCCAACAGTGAACCTTTCATTGTTCTCTTTTCTAGTGTGGCTTTTTTTTAAGAGCAATGTGTAAGATTTTTTGCAATATATAAGATGGTCTCGTTTTTTAAATGAGAAGAACACTGAGGCTGACTGAGGGATGGTGTGGAAATGCCAGAAAGATGAAAAAACAAACAGACACTAGTTCAGTTTCATTTTAAGCACAAAGACTGCGCCTCTGTTGTTTAACCACCTTTGCTAAAGGTGCTGTAAAAGAACAGCTTATATACACCCTGCAATAAAACTGAATTTTTTCAAGCCATAAGACCACAATTATAAGCTTAAAGACACCAAACTGCTCAGTATTACTGAGGAGAGTGGTAAAGCTGCAGGAGAACTATATTAGTTGAAGGTACCTGATTTTCCTCTGACATGACTCTTTGATTCATCACTAATGAGAGGACTTGAAAGTTCACATACAACAGGTCCAGTGTTATTGAGCACAAGCAGTTACTAGCTCACCGCAGCAGCTACTCTGAATACATGCTAACAGGGGTGCGTAAGTTGTTTTATCAGCCATGAAACCTCCACTTCTGGGCACCAGTGATCCAGATGAGAGCCACGTGACAGTTTCATGGTATATTTTGTTTATCGAATTATTGAATCATTCTGGCAAATAAATTTCATGCGTAGTAAGACAAACCTATCAATGGTTGCTATGATAATTAAAACAAAATGAAACACATTATACAATATAAAGATGAAAATAAAACCAAAATGTAGCTGATAAAAAACATTTAGAGGGTGCATGTTTTTTTAAGAAAAGCAAGATTTTCCATCTTCAGTAGAAGAAATGGTCCCACTTAGGCGACAGGGCTACTTTCAGCACTATTATCGGTCCCATCTAAAGTGCAAAGCCCCATTAAGAGCATTATAGTCATACAGGGTCTTGAACAGCATTATTTTTTAAAGTGACCAATGAAAAGCATGGATTTTCTGTCTGAAATGATGCCTGAGGTGAGTTCACCATGTATTACACAAACATGCACACAAACACACACACACACGAATGTCAGCCACTTCAGTCTGACAGACATAGCAATAGGAAGTACTGTAAAGTGCTTCAAGAGCTGCATTTTGATTCACGGACTGTATTAAAAGAGAGCATTAAGCTGTATGGAGTGCAAGCCAAAAAGAAAGGTGCTTTTAGGTTTAAACCTCATATAAAACGCTGGCTGAAATATAACCATGGACTGCTACTTTGAAAATCCTGCACCAGTAGATAAATAAAAATCTGACGCAGAGCTCCGAACCCCCTGAACCAATATATCGCCAAGAAAGCACTTTCACCATTTGGGTTTTTTTTCCATAAATGTCTTTAGAGCTTGACATTCACAGTATATAAGTCTCATGAGCTGTGTCACTTTAATTTAAAATAGCTGAAAATCAAACACAATAAAGAAAACCCAATTTAAAAGTGAAACTCGCTCGCGATCACAGATTGGCAGTTCTAGTTAAACACTCTCACAGTAACAATTACAACTCTATCTTTTTTTATGAATCGCGCTTGCTGAGTTCTATACTTTTATTTCCTGACACACAGTCTTGTTTAAATTATAAGGGGGTGACAGACAGGCTTTCAAGTGCCATCATTTTTTACTGGCCGTGTAGATGAAAAAGACAGACCCTGCGCACTCTCGGCCTGATTCATCCCATCCTTTCACTTCCCTTGACAAGTGGCCTTCCTGTCTGTACTGCAAACTTTGTGCAAATCTCTTTGAGTGCTCCCTTTAGATTAAGCTTCCTGGCAAGGTAAACACGTCTCTCTCCCTCGGTACACTCTCAGCACCGTATTAAGCTGGACGCATCTGACAATGAAATAAAATCCTTGCACCGAGTGAACGTTTAGCATTTTTCCACACTGTGTAATTTCTATTGTGAAACAAACATCCACAAATTGATGTCCTGCATATTTGTAGTTTTAAGTTAAGAATAAAGAAAAGAGTAAATTGTTGCCAAGTTTGGTGGCAACATTATCAAGCAGGCCTTTTATGGTATTTAATGGCATTAAATATCCAATTAAATTAGGCTAATTAGGCCAATATATTCCAACATATTCTTAAGACCAGAGCCTTAACTGGCAAAGAATAATATGTGAAGAAGGAAAGAAAAACATTTGTATCCACTGGAATGACACTGACTAAGGCTACGTTCACACTGCAGGCGAAAGCGCATCAAATCCGATTTTCTTGACCCTATGCGACCCATCTATCCGATCATGGTGTGACAGTGTGAACGGCACAAATCCGATATTTTCAAATCCGATCTGGGTCACTTTCGTATGTGGTTCTGAATCCGATACATATCCGATGTTTCAGAAAGCGACTGCTGTTTGATGGTCAAGTCGCATTAAATCAGTCTTTTACGTCACTGACACAAGACAGACGCCAATTATCAGCGCCCGAGAAGACATCGCGAACACTTCCTGGCCATCCGGTGTAGATGTCAGTGAAACTGTTGGGAAGACAACGTTGGAGAAACGTGAACATTTTATTTGTACTGTATAATCTGCAGATTCTGACAGAAATCTGCAACTATCCTTTGAAGCAGCGCTCCTCTAAAACAGCAATAAGGATCATTATTAGGTTATTTACATTATTATGTAAATAACAAAATAACTTAAAGCAAAAATTGGGAAATGTGAAGTCCGAAGTCTTTATATTAATGTCCATCAGTCAAACAATACTGTTGCTCTGGGTCTAAACAGAGCGCGTTGTGTGTGACGTCTTCTTTTGCGCATGCGGCCGCTTTGAGCGTTCATACTAGAGCGCGTTTGCTGTCGCATTTTATTTGTAGTGTGAACGAGCAGACAAAAAAATCGGATTTGATCAAAAAATCGGAATTGAGCATCAAGACCTGCAGTATGAACGTAGCCCAGGGCACTGATTATGGCAAAGTGCTTGAAACAGTCAAAGGATGAGGGCTAAACTGGTAATTAGAAACCAAGCGAGGGAAACCTGGTCTGATTAAAAGGGACAGCATCCATCCCACTCTGGGTGGTGCATCTGTCATATAAATATAATGATTAATGTATTCATTTTTAAATTGAAAAATAAAGTAATTAGACCACAAAGTAGAGTTGCTTCTCTGCAATTTCCCTTCAGCTGTCAAGCCCCCAAAACACCAGAGACCGAGTCTGCTCTCTGACCACCTGAATTAAAGAAACAAAAAGCAAAAATCAACAGATGACGAACTATTCATATGGACCTAATTAAAGTTAATGACTTCTACAATAAAACCAAAAGCGCAAACCAAATAAAATGAAATAAAAGAGCATTAGATCTCACTCATGAAAAAGTTGGGAAATGGTTTGATAGATGACCAAGCAATTATTTTTTATTATCTCTGAAACCTTGAACTATATCAGCTAACAGCCTGGTTCAGTCATCCGCTCTGCCCCTCAATTCTAAATTATCCAATCCCTTAAACCCAATAACAGACATTCCTCTTTTGTTCTACTAACTATTTCTGGTTCTTATTAAATGCTCATGCTTATGCTATTGCAGAATGATTATCATTTATATTTGCCCAGATTTTCTAATGGCTCTGCTGGACTAAAACATTTGGCACTAAAACGCTGCTGTTGGTAAGTGGTGCCATGTCACTATAACGGCTGAAAGGTGCGGGCACAGGCATTTCTATGGCTGGCCTTTTTCAGTTTCCCTTTCACAGAGCAAGTATTGGGGCGGACAGCATTTAAATGAACTGTGCAAACATGAGTTATTAAAGTGTGGCATAGAAAATTCTGTTGAATTTATGCTGAAAAAAGGTCACATCTTATTTTGCATCCATGTCTTATTTGGCACTGGAAGCTGTGACTCCTCAACCCGAATCTTTAGAGCTAAGCTCCACACGTCCCCGGTCCTTATTAATACTGTTATTTTGATAACATAGAAAATAATTGAACTGAACTGAATTCCAATAGTACTGAATGTATTAAATTCCATACTGGAATGCCTGTCAACGGGATTTAAACAGATCTGAAGTGTGTTTGAATTATAATGCTGGGAGACCTGAACTTACGCTGCATTATTTTTGCTATTACAGTATTTACTTCCACGCCAGGCCTGGTTGTTTTCAACCAACCAATTTATTCCGCTCTTCATAGAATACTGGTGATCATTAATGGGAACTGGCTTTGCTGTATTTATAAATTACAATGAAGTGAGTAGATGATCCCCCCAGAACTTTAACCTCCCCTTGGGAAATGTTTGCAGTTGCATCATCATGCTAATTTGCTCCTCTTTAGTAACTCTGACTCATACCAAATATTCCAGTACCCCTGTTGGAAACCTTACATTCAGGATTGTTTGTAAGTCATACAATAAACTTATCTCAAGGACTCCTTTCATCCGTATAATAGACTACGGTGAAAATTAGGAACATCCTGTCTCAGAGTGATGCTGAGAAAATAGACCGCCCACCTGTGAATTCCAGGTTGAGCTATTGTAATTACTTATCAGAGGGATGCACTAATAGTTCTCTTAAAAGCCTCTACCAGATGCAAAAGCGAGAGAACTAACAATGACTAGCAGGACAGATCATTTTTCTACCCTGTTAGCTTCTCCTCACTGCATTCAAAACCCTTCTCACATACAAACCCTTAATGATGCTACACTGTATCGCAAAGACCTCGCTATATCATGTCAACAGAGCACTTTGCTTTCTTGTGGTTCCCCAAGTTTTAAAAAGCAGAACGTAAAGGACAGCCTTTAGCTATTAGGTCCGTTTTCTTTGAAAGGAGCACCTTGTTTGGGTGAGGCTTAAAACTTCCCTTTTTGATAACGCTTATCTTTCAGGCCGGATTAGGTGACCCTGCAAGGTTTCATAATTATATGGGTACAAGCACACGCTGCTGGAGGAACTCCCATAATACACTCAGCACCTCTCCTCTCCTCTTTTACTCTGCAGGCATTTATATGCCACTACTGCATGCTATTAACCTTGTGTCTTGTTTCTGCTGTAGTTTGTACTTTGTCCTCTGTCTGTTTGTTACTTTCTGGAGCTATTTGGGAACTTTTTTTGGTTGTGGTCTCCCTATGCTCTTCTTTTCTCTCTTCACTTCATCCAACTAGTTAAGGCAGATAGCCTGGTTTACGGGTTACTCTACATAGTATTGCAAGGTCTTTATGCAGTGAAAAAGTTATAGACAAGAAAAAAAACATGCTAGTTTTCTCCATTACAAGAACATAGAGCTGGGCGATAACGATAACGATATGTATTGCGAATTAACTTTTTCTCGATAGGAAAATTAAACTATTGCGATAGGTCTCATCTCTCTTGTCCTCTTAAAAAAAAAAAGAACAGCCAATCCAAATTAAGTAGCGCAGAGCCGAACCAATCACAGCCGCAGTGTCACGTCACGTGACTTGTTACATACAGCACAAGTGCCAAGCCGCACATGTGTATTTGTTTGGGAAGCAGCCAGCCGCCGTGCCGCCCGGGTAATGGAGGAAATGAGTGTGCCGACTAGAGAAAAATCAACCGAGAGCGTGAGCGAAGGTTACCGAAGAGAAAACAGATGATGGTTCCAATGCCGGAGAGATTGTTGAACGGAAGAGCCAGAGAAGTTCCGTAGTGTGAAGGTATTTCTGCTATTTCAAGTCTGACAAAAACAGAGTAGCGCGCACTGTAAATGTGCCGACAGCAAGTCTGGAAATACAATAAAGCGGTGCATGCTCAATCTCTGACTGGAAGCGTTAATTCGTCATCCGGCTTTTGTCAGACTAAAGTAACTGTTAAAACTGTTTGAAAAGCTAAGCTATACAACAAGGAGAGATTGAGAATTTCCTTTTAGTTCTCAGTTTATTTGATGTTGACAAAAGTTAGTCAATTCTGTCTGTTCTTCTGTAAAACAAACTAAGATTTATTTTTAAAATTAATATTTTGTTTCTAAGTGGAATTGACAATTTAGTCTGTTTCGTTTGTTCTATTTTGAAACTTAAACGCTTTAGCGGCTGCCTTTTGTGTAGTTTGCAATATTTGCCTTTATTTATCTGAAAAAGTCTCATGTTCCTTAAGTACATCTACCCTGTTGAACTTATTATGGGAAATAAATATTTAAATCAAAACAAGCTGCTGATTATTTCACATTTTACTTGTGAGCAACGGCACATT
Source organism: Neolamprologus brichardi (assembly GCF_056152115.1). Classification (NCBI taxonomy): domain Eukaryota; kingdom Metazoa; phylum Chordata; class Actinopteri; order Cichliformes; family Cichlidae; genus Neolamprologus; species Neolamprologus brichardi. The sequence goes on along the minus strand of NC_142115.1, from coordinate 3,513,135 downwards.
TAAATCTTACAAATATAGTTATTTGGCTTATATCGTGATATATCGTTATCGCCTGAAATGAAAAAAACATATCGTGATATGAAAAAATCTTATATCGCCCAGCTCTACAAGAACATTCAATAAACTCTTATGCAAGTGGGTGAATATAAAACACAAAGAGTCTGGCATTGATTTTTGCTAATATTTTGCATGGGCGAATGACGCACACTTCTATTGCTTCCTTTCAGCCAACGCTGTTGTTGCGTCTGTATTTTGTACCTGAAGGCACGCACAACAGAGATCTCCTTGCGTGCCCTTCAAAAAACAGGAAATCATAAGTCGCAAAACAACTTCTGGAGTCCATCAGACATCACAGATTGATGGTGTAATCATCCAGTGGATTTCTCATTTAACGTCACGAGGTTTAGTTATTTTTAGTGTGCAGATGGTCAGCCTGCAGGACTCATCCGCCCCTTGCAACTCTTGTCCTTGTCTCCTGCTTGCAGTGTAAATGTCTGATAGATGTGTGCAATATATGGCAAGATAAAGACTCCGTCTCTTCCAGATGATAAAATGGAGGTAAAATTCTCCATTAGAAAACGAAAAGGTTTCTTTTTGAATCAGTGCTTTTAATTGATGGAGCCACATCATCAAAATACATACTTCTGCCCGTGAGTCTGCTTCACAATATCTCCAAAATGCTTGCAATCTTCTGTTCTCACAACATGTTTGTGCCTTCTCGTACCCTTTTTACTCTCTTTGTTGTTGAATGCGTCCAAACAACCAGAGACGCTGTGAGTGAGCGTCTGTTTTTGATGAGTAGAAACCTTGAGGAAGCAAGCAGGAAAATGATTTCCAATAGGAATCCACCCAGCTGACACACTCCAGCTGGCCCTCGAGGCGATCTGTTCATTTTCAGCAAACTTTCAATAGGGAAGACGAACCAGCTTTGCACCACGTGAATGTCTACTCTTATCATTTCTTTTTATCTCAACTCTAGCAATTGATATTTGGTAATACATGATTCTCGTGGAGTTTTGATAAGACATCCAATATTTAGGTCCACACTGGTTGTTTGTATGAGAACACCCTGTACCAAATGAAATTGTTATTGCTTTTCCAGCACTGGTCTGTGGTAGGTAATGAAACTCTGGCTTCCAATTCATGTTTCTGTTGCCTGTGGTCAGAACTGAACAGTGTGTGTGAATGTCTTGGTGTCTGGGATAATGGAAGACATCGTGGCAGTACACATCAGTAGGTTTCATGCTTATAGCTTGGTTAAAATGCAGTGTCCAGGACATTAAGTGATACAAATGAACACATTTACCTGTTCTGTTTACAGCAGCAATGCTGTTTGCACACATGTTTACACCAGCAGACAAGAATTATTGATTCCTTTTAGCGCTTTACAAAATCAGCACTGACATTCTGCAGGCATTTATCCATCACTGTGGAGCACAGGGTTGTACATTGACGTTTCAGATGTTTTTAATGTTATGCTGCTAAAATAAATATGTAAATTAAGCTAATATTTGTGGTGAAGTAAAGAGGAAGAGCTCAGTAGTCTCACAGACTGAAGAAAGAAACGTCTCCAAAGTCTGGAGCTACGGCAGCAGATCCTGTATCGCTTGCCAGATGGCAGCAGGGTGAACATGCAGCCACAGATCCTCATTGATCAGGCCTTTGGGGTAGCCAAATTTAGCTACTCTACTTACAGCATGTGATCAGTTCCACTTTTGATTTTTCTGAATGTTTTTGCCCTGTCATTGATCTTTTAGTATTTGTTTTGTGCTTGTCAGTATAGGAATCTCACAAACCTGATGCATTTTCATTTACGAATCTAAATCAGTTTAAATGTCTGATTAAATGGGTCACTCCAAGTTCATATTCGTACAGAGATGAAGGCCTGTTAGCGCATTGCACATCTCAGATCTTTAAAAACACCCTTTTCCTCATGTAAATGCTTGTCTTTGTCAACAGATGTATTACTGAGTCTGTGCAGTCTGAGAAAAGAGGAAACACTTCTTCTTTAACCAGATGAACTGTGTTCAGAGAACACTTTTGCTGGATCCATTTCACTGAAGCATCCTTGAATGGGATAAAAAAAAATGCAGCTCAAAGCTGCCGATCTCTCGCTACCGCTGACCCGCACCTCCTTGTGATTATATTTATGTTTATGTGTCAGGATGCGCCAGCTTCAGTTCAAGTTTGATGCTCTACTGTAGCACTAGTTGTAAAATTGCACCAGGGATGCAGCAGCATTAAGCAGTCCGGCAGCCTCGTAATTATGGAAGAGGAAAACCAAGAGCTAAGCTGAGTCAGGTGGCCTTGACCTTATGTTCTTGGTGCTTGCGCTGCCTTTGGCCTTACAACACTAAAACAAAACCACTACGTGATTACAGATATGTTTTATAAAGCAACATAAGAAAAGTTCAGTGCATCTTTAAAGAGTTCTATATAACACAAGACTATTAACAAGTTCACTGATATAGGGTGTCAGAGGTGAAATTCACTTGTTTTTATTCTTCTAATAAACTAAATTTAAGCAGACTTCTAAACATCATTACAGCTACTAACAATTGTCAATCACAAATTTTCTACAGTCACAGGTAGGGATGGGTACCGGTATCCGGTGCCAAGATGGCACCGGTTCTGACATAAACGGTAGTAACCAGACCAAAAAGCAGCGCACATTTTGGTGCTTTATTTTCCTGAGCTGTGATACACTTTAGATTCTAGCCAATCATTTTACGTTTCCGAGGATAGTAGGCGGGTCCAGGTACGTACATTCTTTTAGAGCAGAGCTACAGATTAAAAATGCCCAAGGCGAAGCGGTCAAAGTCTGGCTGTACTTCACAGCAAAAGATGCAAACTCAGCAGCTGCAACAAGTGCTTTAAGCTGATACTGTGATACTGTCAAAGGAGGTAACACCTCAAATCTGATGAAACACCTGGCGATGCATAGCGTTTTTTTAAAAGCAGAGAAACACGCCGTATTTGATAGCTTGCTGCGAGCACATCTACTGCGGGTGTGGTGCCTGTTATCGGACCCGGAGTTAGCAACATCCCCCAAAAACCCGAAGAGGAGAGTCCTGGCCCCTAGCCCTGCCAGTGTAGCAGAAATGATGAGGATGATGATGCAGCAGCAGCCGTTCTTCTCTGCGTGAGTAGCTTAATGTTGTTCGTGTGTAATTTACGTTGAGTAGGCTAACCACGTTATTACATTAATGCATGTAAGGTGAACTAGCAAACATCATCATAGCTACATGCGGCTGTCTTCTTGTTTGATGGCAGATACTCCCTTCACCCTGGCCAAAAAGGCTAAAATGACCAAAGAAAAAGTGGAAAACAGTTAAACATGAGAGGTTTTTGGACAAAGTTTGTGTTTTTTCCATTGTTTAAGCTGCTTCCAGCCAAGAGTGATACCATATATGCCCCATAGCTGCAGAAAAGGCTAACATTGTTATCTTTTTACAAAAAAACAGCTGAACATGAGAGGTTTTTGGACCAATTTTGTGTTCTCCATTCTTTAAGCACTGGTTTGAGCACCGTTTAAGCACCGGCACCGTTTCAAAAGTACCGGTTTGGCACCGGTATCGGATAAAACCTAAACGATACCCATCCCTAGTCACAGGGGACAAGTCAAATTCATCAACAAGTTCAGCTCCTGTCCCCATCCCATCCAAACAGCCAAAACATCTGCAAGAACAACAAGAGTTTAAGAAATACTGATGTGCTACACTCTTTTCTTTAATGTATTGCATTCCAGTAGAGTTTTGCCAGGGATACACAAAAGCATTTCTAGAGTTGTATAAAAACCCGACAGAAGCATATGCTCTCCTTTAATCTAAGGTGGTACATTATAATACGCTGCTAATAATCAACACAAAGTTACACCACACCGCTGAAGCCCTGTGCTGTAAAAATGTTATTTTTCATTGTAATTGGAAAGTTTTCTAAAGGCAGCATTTATTCATGTGTTCGTGCAGCATAGTAAACTATAGTGTGCCTGAGTTTGATGCCTCTACATATGAATAAGTCATATCCCAAGGCTATTCATATTTCATCAAACATCCTAATCTATAATGGACACTTTGCACCGGCCTCACCTGATAGGGGCTGTCTCATCGCCCCTGTCCAGCCACTCTTGTGGAGGGATGATGTACATACACCATAGACCCCAGTTGTAGCCGTGGGCGGCATTAGCGTACTGCTGCACCTCGAACGTGTTGTACTTGATGTTGTCTATGGCGGGCAAGATAATGCGGGTATGATCCTCCTTCATCCGGGTCAGAATAGGTTCAGACCTATGGATAAGAAAAGAGACAGAAGTTAAAAGCTGGCTTTCTGGATTAGGTGTGCCGAAGATTCGTTGCATAGTTGCAGGAGGTGAATGAAAAGAGTGAGAGGTGTAGAGTCTGCAACAGGGCAAGTAACAGATCTGTGCATTTATTCATTTGAATAGGTTTGAAGCATTAATATTGCAAAAATGCTGGTCAAAACTGACTGAATGGATAACTTAACCCTTTAAAACCGATCGGAGCGGGCACGCTCTGTTTTGCGTAACTATTTTTAAATCCCGGTAGCTCTGCAACCACGTAAGCTAGCGCAATAATTTTTTTTGCATATGAAACCGGAGGAGTTGTACTTACATCTTATGCCATCAGCTTGTCCTCGATCACAGTTTCCTTCCACATATAGCTTTGCAAAAACTGCATAAAAAGCACTTGCAGCAACAAAAACATAATATTCCAGAAACACGCTTTGCCGATCCGATCAGCTGTTCGTAACACTTCCCACGTCCATCAGCGTGAACTTTTGCATGTCCGCCATGACCTGCCCGAAACCGGAAGTGACGTCATTTCCCGGAAATGTAGTTTTATTTTTACCATCAAGGCCTCATGAGCCTATACTGGTGTTTTTAAAAGTTATCTTTGACTTTATGACTTTCTGTGTGGTTTCTGGGATGCTTAGGACTCATATTGCACTGCTGGAAATAGTTTGTTTTGATGCATATGCTGCTTTTTTGCAAATTTGCATTATAATATTTATTTTCGTTTTTCCTGCAGGATATAAAAATTGGTGTATTTCAAAAATAAAACTATGAAGACACTCAAAATAAATTTCCTGTGGTGGGAAACTAGTTTGTGCAACTTTTTTGTATTTACAGTTTTGAGGGATAAGCCTCTTAAATTTCTCTAACTAGAAATATATGTTAAAAAAACAAAAACGATTTTCAATTTTTTTGTAGTTTATTGCACTTTTTTGCAATTTATGTAATTCTATGCACTTAATGCAGACATATTATTAAAATTTAGGCTTTAATGGTTGTATTGATGTATAGCAACTTGAAATGCTCCCAAAAATGGCTCCACAGCATGTAAAAATATAATATAAGCTCTGGCGGACTTGGTATGATGTGGATGTGTATGTGCAGGAAACCAATGCATTTAAATGTTAAACAAAACGTTCTTTCGTCAATAGTTGCAAAAAATGCCAGGAGCAGCTACAGATAGCTGCAGACACTGTCTCGACTTTTCAACCATTGCCACGCTGACATGCTTTTTCAGTGTCAATGCAGTCTGGTAAACCAGCATTTATTCAACTTTCAAACCAATTTCCAGCATCTGCTTCCCTCTCCTGTAGATGATATGAAGTTCTCGCAAAATGAATTTTCTGCATAACGACAAATGATATCAAATTTGATATCGCTCAGTCACGAAAATCCAATGTCAAATAGTGACACGCATTACAGAGAGACGGTTGCAAAGTCTGAGACAGCCCTGCTGTGATCGTCATCTCATGACTTTCTCCCTCCCAGGCAGTTTCGGCTGGCACATATTAAATGGACTACACGCTTTCACAGACTTTAAAAACCTTAAGGCAACATCGAGATATTAATAAATGAGATAAAACCAATTCACAACTATCTTAGTTACAGCATATAAGAGAAGTTACATGGTGAAGCTAAGACTCCAGTATGTCCATCCATCCATCCATCGATTTTTCTTCCGCATATCTGATTCAGGGTTGTGGGGGGCTGGAGCCTGTCCAAGCTGTCATAGGGTGAGTGGGTACACACTTGACATGCTGCAGAGCTAACACATAGAGACGCAAACATTCATGCTCACATTCACACCTACAGTCAGAATGCAGTTCTGTTAATAGCAAATGTAGTAATAGCTAATAGCTCTGTTATTATCTTCAAAGGAAACACTTTTCTGTGTTTAAAAGACATTTAGAATGATTTGACTCACTTGGTCTATAAAACACAGCACTGCATACCATGCAATAACCTCTCCTTAGCTTGGCCATGGGCAGAACACAATGACAGTCATGTGCTAGTTACATTCGTATAATCTTCCTATGCTAACAGATGATGTCCTCCATATTTTTAAAAGAGCACTTCATATGGTTCATATGCTACTTGGTTATGGGAACACTTTTCCAAATTAAAAAAGAGAAAGAAAGAAAACAAAAACTGGCTGCAATCATTACTTGATAAATGCATTTCTTTAAAAACACACACACTCTCTCCAGTTTTCTAACTGTCAGTTTCTTGGCCCTGACTCATGTCCTACTTCCTCTCTCGCCCTCTTCAAAAAGTGGAACTCATTCATCTTCCAAAAACAAAATGACTTCTTATCACATGAAGGTAAAGGACAGAAACTACAGAGGGGAGTGAGACGAACTGAACTGTTTTGGGTGAGAAAATAATCCTTTAATAACTTGAAAGCCCTGCGGTTGACTGGCCCAGTCTAGCCCACCTTTTGAACCTATGACAGCAGGAATAATCTCGACACCCCCGCGATCCTGTATGGGACAAGTGCTTAGGAAAATGGATGCTTTGGAACATACAGTCTTATCTGTACTTACTCCCAAATTATATTAACTGTTAGAGAAACATGAGTTCCCTCATTTAATTTGTGACTTAACTGATGGATGTGGGTAAGTCGAACAAAATAATAACGTATTATTTAGCTTTAGAAATGGTGGTACAGAACAAAGAAAGCTCTTTCATTTATTTTTTGTCTTTGTTTTATTTTATACAAATATATTTTATGATAATATAAACCTAAGGAAACTTCATATTAACTTATTTTAATTCAGTTGTATTTAATGTAATTTCTTCACTTAGGCACCAAGGCTACCTGGTTATGGGAAAATAATGGTAGTTTGAGTCAAATGTTTGTCCCTTCACAAAATTAACCCTATAGATTTCAAACTTAAGCTTCCCCAGCCTTTGTTCCAGTTCCAGTTTTATTTTAAGTCGGATCAGTTCTCTAGCATTAACATTGCACAGGGGAGATGATCTAGGTCATTTACGCTGTAATTTTTCATTAACTCACAAAAAATAAGGTGCTTATATATATATATATATATATATATATATATATATATATAATTTATTTATTAGGGGTGCAACGATACACAAAATTCACGGTTCGGTTCGATACTTTGGTGTCACGGTTCCATATTTTTTTGATACAAAAAATTTTCATGCTTTTTTAATTTGTCATTTATTAAAATTATAAATATATTTTTTAACTCAAAAGTACAGTTTTTAAATTTAATGTTGCTGAAACAACAAAGTAATAAAAAAATAAATCTACCTGATCGAGAAATCACTCATCTTTGGAAAAGAGAGTTTATTACAGAGAAATGTCTCTTTCCAAAATAAAAGCTATACTATAGCTTCTTCTGGGCTATATTCTCAGCAGCATATTAAACATATCAGGTCCCCATAAGGAGAATCATGTGCTAACGGCTGTCTAAATGACTCGGGTAAAGTTTGTAGCATGCGTGCTTGTTGTTTTTGTCTGCTTCCACTTGTCTTTGCACTAGGATGATGTCTGAGTAAATGTGCAGTCATATTCGTTGTGTTCCCACTAGTGCTGTCAGCGTTAATCTGAAATGACGTTAACGCCACAACACGGCAAATCTCCGTTAACGAGCTACCGCGGGTCGCCCTGTGCGTGGGGCTGGATGGCCAACACGTTAACAAGCTAACTGCGCTAACACACTAGTTCCCACCCATGTAATTGAGCATTGCCGACATACTGTTTTACTTTTGTCTATGACGCGCTTACCTTCAGGGTCATACTTCACATGAAGTCCAAAATAGTTTTCAATAGAATGAGGGTGGGGGAGGTTCAATTTACTTAGCTTCTGTCTTGCTAGCTTGTGCTGCGCTCAGTGGATCTGCACTCGACAGTGCAGCCTAGGCGGAGTAGTCGAGCGCAGATCCACTGAGCTCTCAACACAGACAGCATCGTCAGAAGAAAAGTTGATAAAATAAATTAAAAATTGTTCGATACATATGCATACCGAACCGAAAGCATTGTATCGAACGGTTCAATATCGATACAAGTATTGTTGCACCCCTAATATATGCATATATATATGCACAGCTGGGCAAAGCATCTATATGACAAATGGCAATCACTAATTTCACTAATTATGTGTGGTGCCTTGTAGGCTCAATCATAAAAGCTTGTTAATATTGCACAAGATACGCTATACAAGCCAAAATTCATTCTTTCACTCTCACATAGTTTAATTTTAATTTTTATATTTAGATATTTTTATTCTCATGTTTACACATATTTAACACACACATTGCAATATTGTGCTCTCTTATACATGTATTTGAATGTACATATTTACAAATTTTCACTCTAACATACATGCATTTTCACTTATGCATTCCTACATTTTGCTCTCATTTACATGCATTCAATTCAAAACTGATTCATGTTTGTGGCTGTAATGTGACAAAATGTGGGAAAGTTCAAGGGGGCCAAATACTTTTGTTAGCCACTGTATGTTTCTACCTCTTCTTCTTTAAAGTATTACAAGAATAAAACATATCTGACAGGCAACAATAACCCTCATGTTAAGTGAAATTTGCATTGGTTTTTCATTTAAATCATTTGATATTTCCAAGCCATTTAAAGGGTTAGGACGGGTGTTCAATCCAACAATTCAGTCTCCAACTCACACATTTAACCTGCGTGAAACAATCTTTTTGAAGGCTCAGATGTGCCGTACAGTGCTTGACTATGTAGTGAAACAAAGGCTCTGCTTTTACTCTGAAGACATTTTTACTGTAGCAGAATGCATGACGTGCTTTGCTTGACATGCTCAGCAAAAGTGTTGCTCTGAGCACTTCCTTACCTTGGGCAGATCTCCCTGTCATTCCAACCTTTTCCATTCATCTCCTTCTGTCCTTGAGCTCCCACAACACCCTAACCCAGCCTACACCTTCTTCACTGCTGGAATACACGAGAGCGATAAGATAAGAGACAGTGTGGAAATGAGGACGCATCTGCTTTTGACAGACGAGGCTGTGTCATCCTCCTTTCTTTATCTGCTATCTCGTGTTCCTTACATTGAGGCCGTTATTCATCCACATCGGTCCTAATCACGCTCAGTTGCAAATAGCAATGAGATTTTCCCTTCTACCAGTAATGACTCACCCAGTACAGCAAATACATGCTGACAACATCCATCACCGCTGGCTCCACAATGCCATTTCTTATATTCAAAGCAGAAGTCCTCTTGATTAATGATCTCTTTGACTACTTGTCTTTCAGTGCAGTCTGCACTTTTGTGGAGGTTCACACCAGGCTGTGCATGCATTTCAGATATTAAAAAAAAAATCAAGGAAACACAATCTATTCATATCTACTTGATTTAACAGCAGCATCACAGGATGTCTCATTATCTGTCCTACCTTTGCCCAGAATTGACGTAAAAGCCCCGCCGTCCTCCTTTCAAGGCTGCATTTTTTATTAAAAAATTTTAGATTAATGGATCTCAAATAGGGAACGATACTCAGGCAGAGAGTTATCAGGTAATGGGCTCTAACTACACCCTAAGAGCAGCAGGGCCCTAAGTGCCTAAAATAAGATCTTCTTTAATTCTGTATTAAACTCAATGCTGCAGACCGTGTGAGCTGCCCTATAGAAGTAGCTTTTTTTAATTCAGTAACTTTAAAAAAAAAAATGACCCTAACAGACCCCTAGCAGAAAAAAAAGATCTATTAGAACTGATGTCTTCAAATCTGCTTTGAGTGAAATCTTTCAAAGTTCTTCAAACATGAATTTTCATAACTATATGATCTCTATCTCTATACTATCTCACTATAGTTAAAATATCATTTAATAGCAGGTTGTGGACCCAATATGGGCCTCGCCAATGCAATTGCCAATTAAATTATTGCACATCAACACGTTCTCACTCCCAAAGCGTAACATTTTACGCTAGGTGACAAATCGTCAACACATTACGTTTTCCCACCACGACCTCGGAAAAAAATGAGGAAATATGAGAACCGTATGGACTCAATCTACACATGTTCGCTCTTTTTCTTCAAATCGCTCAGAAACACGCTATTTAACATCATTAAAGTCATGGTTAAGGTCAGGAAAAAGGTTATGGTTACGGCTAGGATAAGGTTAGGTTTAGGGCTGGAATACAGGGCTGGAACGTCTATTACCGCGGGAGCGTCATTGCACTGGATTTCAGCCATAACCCGCTGCGTACCATAAGAACGCCGAAGGTCTCCTTTCGCGTTCCACAGGAACGCCCCGGGACGTGACAAAACGTCGGCATGTTACACCTCGGGAGTGAGAACAGGCTCTGCACATTGTTGGGATTTTAAAAAATTGTATTTCATCACAACATTTTAAAACCAGTCAAACTGACATTGCAGTATGGTACAGTTTAGACCCGACAGTGCTAATTTGTGTTTGCTGTGTTATATAGGATAAAGAATCTAAGCCTGCAGTGCCTCTGGCCATCTTTAAGCGCATTAATCTTTAAATGTGCAGCCGTCCACAGTCCTTTCGCCTGGCTGTTTTACAGAGCAGCTCAGACATGCATATGTAGAGTAGATATTAATACTGGGCCAGTCTCCTGCCTCCAATAAAAAAATATGCAGGATTCAAAGAAGGGAAAGGTAGCCATGCAGAATTTAAATTCATTACAGGGTCGAGGCTTTTTTGAAGTAGATAGCGGGGATGCAGAGGCATGAACTGGAAAAGGATCAAGGCGCAATGTTAGATTCCTCACCACTTCTAAATGCATTTGCCGAGGACGTGGTTGATATGATACAAACGTAAAGGCAGCATAAAGCCCTGTCTTTTCAGTGCGTTTTGGAGGTTTGCCTGGCCTGTGCTCTGTGAAGCACTCAGTAAGGCTGCAGCCTCCTTTCTCATCTCCAGACAGATATAAACACTGAGCCGCTGCCAGACGCTGTGAGCGAGAGCAAAAACATGATTTACTTTATCTAAAAAAATATTTCCCCAGCCTTCAAGACCTCTGGAATTTATGTACCATTGAATTTAATATAATACCACTGCACCTGCATGGCATAACAATAAGCAGGAGGAGTTCTGTGAGATTACCAAAGGAGCCAATATCAAATATACATGTGGCAAAAAATACATAATTAAAAATTACAAGAGGATTTTTTAATCCATTCCTTAGCGTTCTGATTTCCACCAGTTTGTCTCTTCCTTACAAACACTCACCAGGTCACAGTGCAGCAGAGCATTCAACATTCATCAAAGTGTTGCTTTCTGAAGCATGTATTTCATTACAACCTCCCTGCATCGACAGCCTTATCTCCAGCGCACACTTACGGGGAGCTGCTGCTACGTTGTTAATCGCTAATCGTTAATAACCTGAGATTGCAACTGTGCAAGAGACTTCAAAACCAAATAAATATCAATTTCCTCCCCTCCGCAGTCGTTTGGTTGAAGTATGGCGTACAGTAGGTTCTAATTACAACATGCGCCTCTTTTCCGCTATCAATCCTGTTTATTTACATAGCGCGCGGAAGGAAATTGGTCGTCTTCGGAGCACAATGGACAACGACTGCCCAAAGGATGGATGGTTAGAAGCTCCAGGAGAAGATAGACTGCGAGCATTAAGCCGGTGCAAAACCGCATCAACCACAACAACGATTTCATATCCTCATATTAAAGCGGCGCAAAGCCACAGAAATCAGACTCCATCGCTCTTGTGGTGCAAAACGTTTCCTTATTAACTCCTGAAAAACAAGTGCTTCACCAACTTTTTTGTTTTTTTTTTACAATCTTCCTTTTACTTACTGCAGTGGCCAGCTGGGGGAGTGGATGCACGGACAGGGACAGGAGCAGGATTGACAAACTGGTGCGGAGGTCTAGCTCCGTGCTGGGATGTCCCCTGGAGTCTGTGGAGGTGGTTGGTGAGGGGAGGATGTTAGTAAAGCTGACATCCATCGTGAACAACCCACATCACCCACTGCATGAGTCTGTGAGTGGGCTGAGCAGCTCCTTTAGTCAGAGACTGAAACACCCTCGCTGCGGGAAGGAGCGCTTTCGCAGATCATGCATCCAACAGAAGTTAGACTCTATAACTCCTCAATCACGATGTCATAAGTCACTGGACACTGTGAACATCCACGGTCACCACTTCATGCATAATGGACCTTCCATGACCTTCCAAGCTATAAAGTTTATGTCTTCCATATTTCCAACTATATCCATAATCACATACTGTGTATGCTACCATTGTATATAGTGTATTATCTTACTTTTTTTTAGGGATGCACCGATACCGATACTGGTATCGGGTATCGGGACCGATACTGTAAAATGTGGTATCGGTTAACTCGTAAAAGTTAACCGATACCATGAACCGATACTAACTTATTTCATTAATCAGAGGGTGGCTTGTCATTTTTGTTGTAGTTTTTTAGATTGGCCACTAGGGGGACATCCCGCGCTAAACAGGCACAGGGTTAGACGAGTGAGACTGGCAGCTCCAGATAAAAAAAGAGAAACTGGAGGCTGCTGTAGCTAGGCTAAACAAAATGTCAGCAGTGTGGAACAGCCAACTTTAACTCGGGTTTTGGAAAAGCGATGAAAAATGTCAAGAGAAAATCCACGGGCAGTTAAAATAACAGAGGCTCTGACTCATTTTATCGCTCTGGATGACCAGCCGTGGAAAACATAGGATTGTACCATCTTCTCAGCATACTCAAGCTGCGATATGAAATTCCCAACCGCCCACACATCAGGGAGATAATGGTGCCAAAACTTTCTAAAGAGGTAAAGACAAGCAGTGTGTGCGCTGTCAGTCCTTGGTTTAACGGCACAGTGGACTGAGGATCCACGGGCAGATGGGGAGTTCGTTCGTCAATGCCAAATACTTTTGTTATTTTGTTTGTTTGTTTATAATATGGACACTCTGCAACAATTTAAAAGTTTATTTTATTCTCAAACCTAATTTGTATTTATTTTATTCCAAACAGAAGTGTTTATTTATTATTCTGAAAGCTCGAGACAGTGCCAATAGTTCAGTGGTATTTTGTTAAATTACAATGTGGAGACTCTGCAATAATTTAACAGAAGTGCTTATTTTTCACTTGAAATTTTTTTGTGGTCATTTTTATTAAGATTTTATTTTTTATCGGCAGAGAATAAAATAAAACCTGTCTTCCAATTCATTGCATTTGTGTGTGTGTGTGTGGTAGAAGTATCGGTTTTTGTACTCAGTATCGGCAAGTACTCAGATCCAAGTATCGGTATCGTATCGGTTTGAAAAAATTGGTATCGTTGCATCCCTACTTTTTTTCATTGATTGTACTTATTTGTATTTTTGTATTTCCTTCATATATCTGTACCCGAGCTGAGGTGACGCAAAAATTTCCCCGTTGTGGGATCAATAAAGTCTTATCTTATCTTATCTTATCTTACAAAGCTGATAAAAAGCAGCTGACACCACATAATTTCTATCAGTCACGAGCACTCACGGTGGAAGTAAGTAATAAAAAAGCCTCGAATGTGAATTTTAGCGAACTCTAGTTTGTTTTGAATCCCCATAAATCATGCTTATTCACCTCATATTTGTCTCCTGGTCACCCCCCCACACTCCCACCCCTGCAGTTGCTTAATGCCCCCCCGTGTTTGAGAACCACAGTCATAAACCAACATGCTGTGAGGGAATGGGAAATGACTAAGTGCGTGATACAGCATGATACAATTCTGTTTGCTTAAACCCAATAATAAGTTATGCGAAGCAGCAATACATTTCAGCTGCAAATGTACAGCACCTCCGGGGAATACCACGCCAATGAATCACAGCGATGCCAGTAAGAGCTGGCAGCATTGTCTCTGGCTCAGTATGCATAGGCACTGTGTACAAGGTCATTGAGGGATATTCACCACAACATCTAGAGGAAACATCCATCTCACTTATCACTGTATGTGTCATAGTGAATAATCACATTATGATAAACGGCTTCTCTTCCGTTTGAACAAATAGAAAGTGTAGATACCGCCAGTGAATCTGAGTAAGAGAGTGCGTGATGTTTGCAGGCATACAGTAGATAATAAATGCACACACTCTCTCATACACAAAGAAATCTAAGCGGCGTGAGCACGCTTGTAGGAGTTGGCTGTCATCTCTTCAGTTGCTATATTCCTTTATCCGGCGACTACTACTACAAAAAAAAAATCACAGGCATTCTGCTCTACTTTCCACTGACTTCTGTAAATAACACTTCATGCAAAAAGCAAAAACCGGAGCTGCAAAATGAAACAAAACTAACAAATCTACAGCTGCAGGTTGTCAAAGGAAGACGGAGGTGATACATCGGTGAAGGTGTGTGGAGCAGAAAGAAGAGAGCGTCGCACGGTGAACGAAATATGCTGAGGTGGCTTTGGCATGTGGAAGAGGGATGGATGGAGAGGAGGAAGGCTACACGGAGGTGAGTGGGGTATGTTGCATCATGACAGGCAAGTCTACTTCTGAGCAAGAACAGATGGGGAAGCAGATGAGGGAACCACTGGGGTGTCAGTTATCATCAGATATGCACCTAGGCATTGATGCAACTTCCTTTGTGAGTGCTGTTTCCTGCCCGGGTCGTGACACTTCTGGGCCTGTAGTTCCCATATGGGCCATAAATGGCCCGTCAAGCTTCAATAACCGCGGCTTATCAAGTCATCTCTTGGTAAAGGTCCCTTTGATTGCTGACTAATGTTGTGGTGGGATGTTTATAGGTCAGGCCCACTCTGACCTTTGCTGCTTTAATTTCATCTTAATGAAGCAAAACAGAACATTCTGATTACATTATGCCAGTTTACAGAATAAACACACAACGTTCCCACGTCTTTTATTATAAAAGTTTCACCTGTGAGCAGAGAAACTTTACTGGTAATCAGAGATCCGATTACTTTTTTCAAGTAACGAGTAAAGTAAGGGATTACTATTGCAAAAACGGTAATTAGATTACCGTTACTTTCCCGTAGGAACGCTGCGTTACTGCGTTACTAAAACCGTGATTTTTTGCGAGAATGTCTCATGACAGTGACGTAAGCGAGTGCGACGTTCGTGTCAACAGCTGTGTGCAGATCAACAATGGATCATATATCGAGTGCAGAGAGAGTATGAGCGTGCAGCGTTTAAAGCGTGGAAGTACTGACCTTACTTTGAGTTTGATTCCATAAAAAGTGACAAAAACATTAGTGTCCGTTGTGCGTGGGAAGAAAACTTCTTTTTACAGAGAAAAACCCCTAAACTTCCAAACAAGCACCGAGTAGCTACGACGTAATGGGAAACTCACAGAGAAACTCGCGGATTCTTCCACTGACCGCGGCACACCTGCACCAGGGTAAACCTCCGCCTACCCCACTCCTGCTTTACAGGTGAAAATAGAGCAACAGGACCGCTAGTCTTTGACTTTATTTATTTTCTGCTGTGTTTTACTTGCATCTATTTGAAAGACTGAGTGTAAACACAAAAAATATTTTATTTTATGTGCTGGAATGTGCAGAAAATAGGTTTAAATGTTAAACTAATTTCTTCCAGTCAGAGAATGTTGCAGATAATTAAATTTTTGCTTGATGCATAAAGTTAAAAGATTAAAACTAATAAAACAAGTTTTAAAAAGAGACTTTTCCATTTGATTACATTTTATATGATGGATTATGCAGAAAAAGTAGAATTGGGCTGAAAGATCTATCGCTTTATCACCTATTCAGGTTGTAAATCGTGTTTTTAAAAAGTAACTAAGTAACTAATTACTTTTGAAAATAAGTAATCAGTAAAGTAACGGGATTACATTTTGGGGGAAGTAATCAGTAATTAGTAACTGATTACTTTTTTCAAGTAACTTGACCAACACTGCTGGTAATATAATAGTAAGTTAATATTGGAGTTTATATTTGTTCTAAAAGAATCATTGTAGTTGCTTCATTTTCGGAAAATCCTTAAAAGCAAATTCATAAGTAAAGCTTAACACAGAATCACATACTGTAGTAGTAAATGAGCCCAAGGAATAAATAATGATTGTTAAATGATCATCAAAATCAAAATCATCACATAAAGAAAGACGAGTTTTAAAATGCTGTTTAAACCAGAATGACATAGAAACAATGTGCTGCATAGCCGACTGGATGAACGCAAAGATGATCTGGAGCATCTGTGGCAAGTGAGACAAATGGGCCATAACAACAGCAAAAACCCCAAAAAGAAACAAATTCAATTGTAACTTTGGACACTTTGTTACAGCAGCCTGTCACAAACACACATTACTTTTCCAAACTGAATTGTGAACATAGATTTTGATCCATCATGCAGTGCCATCTGGAAAAGATTTGGCTGGAAAAAGCTTCATTTGTCAGTGTGACTCTGGCTACGTTCACACTGCAGGTAAAAGCGCATCAAATCCGATTTTTTTGACTCTATGCGACCCATATCCGATCATGGTATGACAGTGTGAACGGCACAAATCCGATATTTTCAAATCCGATCTGGGTCACTTTCGTATGTGGTACTGAATCCGATACATATCTGATGTTTCAGAAAGCGACTTCTGTTTGAACGGTCAAGTCGCATTAAATCCGTCTTTTACATCACTGACACAAGACAGATGCCAGAGAAGCGCCCGAGAAGACATTGTGAACGCTTCCTGGCCATCCAGTGTAGATGTCAGTGAAACTGTTGGGAAGACAACGTTGGAGAAACGTGAACATTTTATTTGTTCTGTATAATCTGCAGATTCTGACAGAAATCTGCAACTATCCTTTGAAGCACCGCTCCTCTAAAACAGCAATAAGGATCATTATTAGGTTATTTACATTATTATGTAAATAACAAAATAACTTAAAGCAAAAATTGGGAAACATAAAGTCCGAAGTCTTTATATTAAGGGCCATCTGTCAAACAATACTGTTGCTCTGGGTCTAAACTGAGCGCGTTGTGTGTGACGTCTTCTTTTGCGCATGCGGCCGCTTTGAGCGTTCACACTAGAGCGCGTTTGCTGTCGCATTTTATTTGTAGTGTGAACGAGCAGACAAAAAAATCAGATTTGATGAAAAAATCGGAATTGAGCATTAAGACCTGCAGTGTGAACGTAGCCTATGATCCCAAACACAGCGCCAATGCAGTAAAAGCACGTATGATTGGAAAAACACACAACATCAGCCATGGACTGACCTCCCCAGAGCCCGAATCACAACATACTGAAGCAATTTTGTATCATCTTGACAGAGAATGAAACAAAAGCCAGCCAGCATCCAAGGAAGAACTTTGAATGAAGCCTGTTTAAAGAAATTACAAGAAAGATTGTCTACAAGAGTTCAGGCTGTGTTAAAGAATAAAGGTGGTCATACTAAATACTGACTGTCATCAGTTATGTCTATTATAATATCAGTTTTCATCTTATTTTAAAGAAGTGAAGAGAAGAAGTGAAGGAGTATTTACTTGATTATATATTGCTTACATTTATTGTTCTAATTGTAGAAGCATTGAATACACTGGAAATATCTGAATGTCATAATTATAAGCAAGACTTGACTTATTTGGCAAATTTTGGGAGGTTTGATCAACAGTTCTGCTGATTGTAGAGACATGTGCATAATTTCATGTGTTTTTCTTTTGACCAGTTTATGATTAAGAAGACAGCTGTCACAAATCTGAATAGCACATTTGGATGTGTTTACATTTCTTGCATCTATTTAGCTGTAAAGATCGAAACGCATTCAGAGATGCTGTAGACTCAGTCCTCATCTTCTTCCTTGTCCCTTTCTTGACTCTCAGGCAGCTTCCAGGGAACAAAGCTTCCTCCGACACTGACGGCACGACAGGCTCAAATTAGGTGCCAATTACATCTTTTTGAGTTACTTGTTTGCCGTTAAACTTAAGCAGCAGGCAGACATTGGACTGAGACCCCCAGAAGTAATTTCATATTGCAAAATGAGCCCAGAGCCCTCAAGTAAAATAATTTTGAAATGCACAACATTTGAGCTACCTCTTTAATTACACTCACTCGCACATTTCACAGTGGTTGACTCGCTCTCACTTGTCGTAAGTGTGTATTTGCTCGACAGGTAATGCCATATTAGCCGGGCTGTCTTTTTTTCCAGCTCTAACCAAAAGTGATTCTTACAATTTAAAAAAGGAAATGCAAAAAGGAAAAGGATTACCAGCTAGAAACCCTTCTGCATAACAAGCGCCACTGTCCTGAAAAACGCTGCCTCGGTTAGAACCTCGCCTGGAGTTTTATCAGAACGCTTAGATCAGACCAGACTGCATAATTGAGTGATAATAAATTTACATGACATCCCTCTGTTCTAAAAAACATAAAAAGCAAAGCACAAAGGTGAGAGAGGACAGAGAAACGGCTTAGACCTTTTCAAGTTAAACGTGACCTTACCAGCCGGTGTTGAACTCGACGTGAGCGTCAAAGAAGCCGACGACGGGAGCCGTGGCCGCGTTCCAGCCGTGTATACGGGCCCGGATCAGACCCTCCCGCTTGCTGTTTCTCACAATCTTCACGAGGCCTGGGTAGCGCTTGTTCACATACTGATCCAAGTTGAATTTCAGCTCCACTGGAAGAGATTAGAGAGAGAGAGAGCCCTCCTTTAAAAGACACCCACATGACAACAGGAAAACATTAACAAGGTCGCTGTAGTCAGTGAGTTTTAGCTCAGAAAATCCCTTCTTTCCCCTTTCAGAGTGTTTAACTTTTAGATTACACCTAAAGAGAAATAGTGATCACCAAATGCAATCAGTTATTCGTATTACTCACTAAAAAGCCATTACTTGTCTTTACTAAGTACTGATCAGCAAGAGCAATCAGCAGCATTACTTTCTTAGCCAACCCAGCTCTCATCAAACGCACACCTCATCTACTCGGAGTTTGAAGCTTTACTCAGTGATTCATGAATGTGTGCTTATCAGTGACTGAGGTTTGCCAGCTCAGTCAAACAGAGAGACAGAGCCTAACAGAGTCCTGCCCATCCCACAGGTAAAGACAACTGATTCTGGTGACTTTACATGTGGTCATGGTGCCTCCTGGTCAGTTACTTCTGCTAGGAGACCAAAAAAAATCAGAAAAACATGATTATATACCTCCTTCACCCCTCCAGTGTGGTATGATGTACTACAAATGGGACTAAGGTACCCAGAACAAATCTGTGTGAGCTGAAAGGCTGAGCATACGAGAAATAAGACCCGAGGCATCAACAAGAAGAAGAGGGAAACATCTGGGATCCTGACACTAAATATGTCGACTTGTGCAGCAAGCAGTTTGTCACCAAGTCAAATATCCAGCTGTCAGTTTTAGTTTCCTGCACTCTCCAAGTTAAACTGAAGCATTTTCACATCAGTGTGTACTGGCTGTGAAATACATCAGCTTTCTTACAGCTAACTCCACAATGTCCGATTCTCTGTTGGGACCCTGTGTAAAAGGGAAATAAAGCCAAAATGCAATGAACTGCAAATTTCATCAACACACATTTTATTCAAAATAGAACAGATCAAGTCTTTAAACCGAGCAAAGGTACAATTTTAAGAAAAAATCGAAACTCATTTTGAATTTGATGGAAGCAACACGGCTAACGAAAGTTACGACTGAACTATGCTTACTGTGTTTACCGCTCTCATCTCTCAGCAACAGTCTGCAAGTGTCTGGGAACTGAGGGGAGCAGCTGGTGGACTTTTAGACGAGGAATGTTTTAAGCTGGTGAAAGGATCTGACCGCAGGCGGGAACGTTAAGCACTCAGATTCTTTTGGTATGAAGCCATGTATTTGCTAAATCTGCACTATGCAGCAGTATGTGGTCGTGCACCATTGTCTTACTGAAATATGCAAGTCCTTTTCTTAAAAAATGCTGTACAGCACGTCTAGATGCTTTTCTAGATGTGCAAGCTGCCAATTCCATAGGCATTAATGCAGCTCCGATGAAGGACGCTTCTGAAATGACTGCTGAGATTAAGCTGGATGGCCTCTCTGCTCTTTAGTTTAGATGATTTGTGCATGTTTTTCAAAAACATGCGACTTTTTCTTTGCATGCAGGGCTTTAACCAACCGTGTTCCTGAGCCTCTGCACTGATTTCCTCAACAAAATCATGCCTGTTTTTAATGTCTCTTGCACACAGAGATTACTCCAGATGATCGTAATCTCTTGATGATATTATAAACTGTAGATGATGAGATACTCAAAATTTTTTACGGAGCCCCGCAGGGGACATGGGAGAAAAAAAAATTAAGACGGACTTTTGCGAGATCTCACAAAACAAACTCGGGATCTCGCAAAACTTTTGCGAGATCTCGCAAAAGTTGAATTCCAACAATGGCGGCAGCTACTTAGTTGTAATATTACTCTTTCTGGGTCACAAAATACACTTTTAAGATATTTTGAGGCGTGAATGTAGTTGTGTAAACGTCAGATACCTGCTCGGTTTACAAGACATCACATATTTGCAAAAGTGCTCCGACGTTTTCGGAGATCTGACATCCACTAGCTCGAAGCTAACGGGAGGTCGAGACCTACTACAGCCGGGAGGAACGCCGCTTTCCCAGCACATCGTGCCTTGACCTCCCGGTCGGCTTCGAGCTGGCGGCCTCCGAAGAATGCGGCTAAAACTTTTGCGAGATCCCGAGTTTGTTTTGCGAGATCTCGCAAAAGTCCGTCTTAATTTTGTTTTTTCTCCCATGTCCCCTGCAGGGCTCCGTAATTTTTACAATTTTTATTTTGAAGAATATTATTTTGTATTTTCTTCTTAGAAACTCTCGTCTTTAGCAGCATTTACTTCTCCAGCCTTTTGCTGCTCCTATCCCAACTCTTTTAAATGTGTTTCTGCGATCACATTCAAAACAAGCCAATAATTATTTTTTCATGAAATATTAAAATTGATCCGTTTAAACATTTAATGTATGTTCTGTGCTCTATTGTGAATAAAATATGTGTTTGTGAGATTAGCAAATCATTGCTTTCTGTTTTTTCACCTACATTTTACACAGTCTCATATGATAACATCTGCTATAACTACAGCTGTCTCGTGCTATCTTTGTCTTATCAGATAAATGATATTTATATGAATAAAACTAAACTGAGTTGAATCATTCAGAACTTGAAATGAAGTTTGAAACTTGAAAAAAAAGCTCAGTTTTCTTCAGTCGTATTGCTTCCATTAAAGCATCTTTTAGAGGGCAACGGTGGATTTGATGTACTCGTTAGAGGCTTATTCAAGACAATCAACTTGCAGCCATTGCTGACTTGCAATAAAGGGGATACCAGCAGAATATTGCTTACTTAAAAGCATTGCAGGCTTTCTCAGCATCAAACCACGGATACACTGAAGGTTTCAAAGCAGACAGAGCACAGCAATCTAAAACATTTAGTCTGATAGAAACTCGATCAGTGGAATCCAAAGTGTAGTAAGACAGACCAAAAGTGGGTACGCCATTAGAAGATCAATACATCAAGCTTTGATCATTGATACAGAATTTGCAAACCAAATACAGGAAGAATCCAGAAAGCCAAAAGTAAAATGTCTGATAGTGGTCTGAGAGGACTAAACACAAGAAAGAGGAAGAACAGTAAAACCCTCTGCTTTGCATCTTTGTGAATAATGTGACCTTGGTTTTAAGTTGGACAGTGATTTTAAATTGGACAACCAAATCAGAGCAGTGGTGAAGTCCAGTTTCTATCATTCAAGGCGACTGGCTAGAGTAAAATCTTTTCTTTCGAGGCAGCATCTTGAAACAGTGATCCATGCTTTTATTTATTCCCGCCTGGACTGTAACTCACTTTATGTGGGGGTCAGTCAGTCATTGCTCTCACGTCTGCAGCTGGTTCAAAATGCGGCTGCACGACTCCTAACAGGAACTCGAAAAAGAGAGCATATAACCCCCGTGCTGGCCTCTCTGCACTGGCTGCCTGTGTCTTTTAGAGTTAATTTTAAACTTCTTATGTTTGTTTTTAAATGCCTTCACAGTCTTGCCCCCACTTACCTCTCTGAGCTTCTTCATCAACACATACCCTGTCGGTCTCTCAGGTCAGCTGACGAGGAGCTCCTGGAGGTACCGAGATCCAGGAGGAAGCTCAGAGGGGGCGGGGCCTTCTCTATTGTGGCTCCAAAATTATGGAATAATTTGCCCATGCACGTTAGAGAGGCCCCTTCACTGTCCACTTTTAAATCACGTCTTAAAACCCACTTTTATTCCTTGGCTTTTAACCTCAGCGAGACTTAGTTTCTCTTTTAATTGAAGCAGTTATTTAATTAATGATTTCACTCTTCTTTTATTTGGTTTTTACTTATATCTCATGTAATTTTATTTTACAGTTCCAATGTACAGCACTTTGTGTCAGCTGTGGTTGTTTTAAAGTGCTTTATAAATAAAGTTGTTGTTGTTGTTGTTGAATAAGGATTCATAATGAAGCAGAACACTGATTCTGAGCATACTAAAAACATGCTTCCATTCAAACAAAAGGGGAGCATATCAAACACAAGAATACTTAGAAATTCATCTTAAATTTTCCAGTAATTGTTTCATTTAATTAGAAACTGCTGGAAAACACGAGCTTTTCCTTTAATATTCTGTATAGACAGTGTTGGGGAGTAACGGAATACATGTACCGCCGTTACGTATTTAAAATACAAAATATGAGTAACTGTATTCCGTTACAGTTACCATTTAAAAAGGTGGTATTTAGAATACAGTTACTTTGTTGAAATAAATGGATTACACGGCGGTACTTCCCTGTTTCATATTGTGGCGGGTCAGGACTGTTTGGGTTTTGTTTGACAGCTACGTTCTGTTGTTCCAGGCGGCAGCGTTACGGTTGCCATGGTTACAGGGTGACGCTCTCTCTCTGCGTGTTTCCTGGGTGAGAGAGCGCCTGTTGTTTTTGTGCTAAGCTAATAGGCAGAATGCTACCGGTATAGCTCTAAAGAATGTAGCATCATGGGCAGTGTAGTCCGTGCTGCAGGGAGAATGGACTGCCATACACGTTATGTGTGAGGGAGGGAGAAAAAGGAAAAGTACGAGCTGTCATCGAGCAGAAACGGGAGCTGGAAGCATGTAAATATAATAATAACCACTGCAGCCAAGAAGAGAGCCTGACGAGCCCAGTTGTAAGTAAGCTATTAAGACTCGACTGTACACCGTGTTCGTGTTTTCCTCCGAAAACAATAAGCTCTGTTGGAGCAGCCTTTCAACGCCTCTCTCTGTCTCTCGCTAGCAAAGTTGACCCAGACAACAAAGTAAAGCTAGTTTTCGGCTACGAGCCCGACACAGAACCCACCGTATTAGCCAGAGGTCCCTTTACTACGGTTCGGAGCCGCGGACCTTCAGTAACAGTAATAAATCACAGCAATAGTACATTCATGTAGTTGTAAACAGCATGATAATATATTAAGTAATCCAAAGTATTCAGAATACGTTACTCTCATTGAGTAACGTAACGGAATACGTTACAGAATACATTTTGGGGCATGTATTCTGTATTCTGTAATGGAATACATTTTAAAAGTAACCTTCCCAACACTGTGTATAGATTTATAAGTACATTCACTATGTTAATGTTGTGTATTTCTATTCTAGTCACATGAGACCAAGTTAACGATTTCTATACAAGTTACTGTAGTCCTAAGGCATTCCTTGTCTTTATTCCAACTGGATTATAATATTGTCTCTGCTCTGCTCTCACGGATGAGGCTGGCTGTCATCACTGGAAACAAAGTTTGATGGGTAAACAGCCAGTTGTGCAAATTGCTGTCTGTGTTTCGTCGGAGGATAGATGGCTGTTTGAGCTTCTCCTCTGGGTTACTGCTGAGCGCTCCACTTTCTGAGGGAGAGATTAATAAGGAAGCGTGTGGCACATCGGCTCTGAACAGCATCCACACCTAGCTTCTGACTTCAGCTCACAACATAAATCAGCCGGTGAAAGTATAAAAAAAAATGGCAGTCTAATCCCCTGTGTGTCATTGAGGAGACATAGTGAAGGATTGTCAGGAGTCTTTTTCTAGCTGAAGGTCCTAACATACAGTGGTGACTGCTGCAGGGAGAGAGGGTGAATTTGCTGGTATCCTACTGGCCCTCGAAGAGACAGAAAAAAGCACGAGCATTTAACACTAAATTAACCTGTAATCCCACTGACTGCAGTACCTGCACACCCCTGAGGCTTTTTCCCATCATTTTAATTTCCATGATTTTGTCATTTAGTTCCTAATGACTTCATATCATTCGTTTCTAGTTCTATTTTACATATTGCTTTTTGAAAGTACCAGTATGGTGAGGTCCTAGGGGAACCCAGTCAAAAGTATCTAATTTTGGAGATTTAATAGATGCCCCTCATATTCGCCACGGGTCCTAGCTAAAGAAAAAAAAAAGGGTATTCTTTCATTTTGTAGACAGATACAGATGCATTAGATACAACTTTCCTAATAGGCAATTTGCAAAATTGTCTAAGCTAGAAGGCATACTAGTAGGTTGTACTTATATTGCAGCTTTGCCCCTGCTCTTATTTTGACACCGTGGTACTTTTGCCACTACTACAGCTATTACTGAGCAGTCATCTGAAGCATTTTCTGTAAAATAATTACTTTTTAATATTTGTGACTGTGATGACATACATCTTTTCTGTGTTTGTAGTTGTGGCGGGGCGTGGTCTGAGAGATGGACGCACCTGCACAGCATCTGCAATCCCAACTCTCTGGCATAAAAAGCTGTGCTGTCTGTCTGTGGTTGTTAGAGATGGTGATGTGTGCAGCTAAGCTGCAAAGCTGCAGCCGCTGTGTGCACAGCGTCTAAGTTAATAAAGCAAGTATGCTGAAAAGCATTGAACTGTCAGGTCTGCTGTGGGTCATTTACAGCAGTAAACTATTTGAGTACCTCCTCTGATGACACATATGAGGTGGTCATTTAGAACATTCATCCTGACAGGGTGAGATGATTTCGATTAATTTGAATCAAAATCACTCAAATTAAAAGTCAAGAGAAAAGTCAATGATTTTATGACTTTTTTCCCCATTTATAAATTGGTAATGATGTGCACCATGGTTGTGTAGGTAGGTGAAAAGTAAGGGTGCAACGATACACAAAATTCACGGTTCAGTTCGATACTTTGGTGTCACGGTTCAATATTTTTTCGATAAAAAAAAATGTTCATGCCTTTTTAATTTGTAATTTATTAAAATTATAAATATATTTTTTAACTCAAAAGTACAGTTTTTAAATTTAATGTTGCTGAAACAACAAAGTAATAAAAAATAAATCTATCTGATCGAGGAATCACTCATCTTTGGAAAAGAGAGTTTATTACAGAGAAATGTCTCTTTCCAAAATAAAAGCTATACTATACGCTTCTTCTGGGCTATATTCTCAGCAGCATATTAAACATATCAGGTCCCCATAAGGAGAATCATGTGCTAATGGCTGTCTAAATGACTCGGCTAAAGTTTGTAGCTTGTTGTTTTTGTCTGCTTCCACTTGTCTTTGCACTAGGATGATGTCGGCGTAAATGTGCAGTCATATTCATTGTGTTCCCACTAGTGCTGTCAGCGTTAATCTGAAATGAAGTTAACGCCACAACACGGCAAATCTCCGTTAACAAGGCTGGACGGTGTCAACACGTTAACGAGCTAACTGCGCTAACGCACTAGTTCCCACCCATGTAATTGCGCATTGCGTGGCACATCCGACATACTGTTTTACTTTTGTCCATGATGCGCTTACCTTCAGGGTCATACTTCACATGAAGACCAAAATAGTCCCAAAGGCCACATCTGAATGAGGGTGGGGGAGGTTCAATTTGCCATGTTGCAACGACCTTAGCTTAGCTTTTGTCTTGCTAGCTTGCGCTGCGCTCAGTGGATCTGCGCTCGACAGTGCAGCCTAGGCGGAGTAGTCGAACGCAGATCCACTGAGCGCTCAACACAGACAGCATCGTCAGAAGAAAAGTTGATAAAATAAATAAAAGATTTTGTATTGTTCGATACATATGCGTATCGAACCGAAAGCACTGTATCAAACGGTTCAATATCAATACGAGTATTGTTGCACCCCTAGTAAAAAGGTCCTGGGTTCTAATCCAGCATCAGGGCCTTTCTGGGTGTAGTTTGCATGTCATGTTCTTCCTGCGTCTGTTCTTTCCAGGTACTCTGGCTTCCTCCCTCAGTCCAAAGACACGCAGTTAGTGAGGTTAGGTTAATTGATGATTCTAAATTGGCACTGTGAGTGCAAATGTCTGTCTGTCTCTCAGCACTGCGACACGCTGGCGATCCATCCACGGTGTACTCATCTCTCACCCTATAGAAGCTGAACTCTGAATAAGATAACAAATAGATGGATGGAAAAGGTAACGATTGAGGAGCTCCCACAGAAGAGGGAATGTGTTTGCTATGCATCACTTTGTAGCAGTTGGTCCCTAACCACCACCAGATAACTGCTGTCTCCAGTGTATTGAGAGGTTTAACTTGGGATACCCCCACTCCATGTAACCAGCAGTTACTGTGCCTGTCATAACTTGAAGGTTGAATGTTCACATTGACTTCCTGTGGTCTCTGGCCACTGCTAGTCACTTTCTGTGTTGATGCCCCTTTAATGTGTCCCAAACGGTAAGAAGCATTTCATCCTGCAAAAGCTGGACTTATTAAAGTTTGTCTTTTTCTCTTTCATCTACTTTTTATCCAGCTCTTTAAAGGATCACAAAGGGATGGATACAGACGAAAACATTGTGGGAATTTAATAATAACATCACGTACAATAATTCATGAACTATAAGGTTTGTAGGGTTCATCTTATTGAATTTAAATCAGTCACTGTTAGAAGCTGCATTGTAAAGCACCTCAGCAGCTTAGTTCTGATTGCACCCATAGCAGGTTTCGGACCTGTGCAGTGAGGCTCCTTCATCATCAGTCTACCCTGCAGCTACAATACAATAAAAGCTATTAGGGTGTAATAATTACTAGGCTTTGCTGGAAAGAAGAAAAGTTATGGGACTCTCTCTGATCCTTGCAAATAAAACGCTGGAATGCATCCATCGGAAGAGAGTTATGGAGCTGGGAATACATTTTAAAGTACTGGCAATGCAACATGGCAGAGGATAACTATCCATCATACTGTGAATTTAAATGAATACATACTCTACTGTGCAAGGAACACCACGAATCCCTGGAAGTCATGGGAGATTATAGAGTGCTGTGTTAAGGGTGGATGATGAAGTGTTACTGAACATTCTTTTTAAAGCCTGAACATTCGCTCCTTCCTGCTGTCCAAAGAGATGTCTAACTGGCAGTCTATTAAAATTAACCCCCAGGATTTTCTCCTCCAATAAGACCAGCCTCAGACCACCTCTTAATTATGTTTTTGTCTGGCGAAGTAAAATGATCACCTTCAGAGGAAAGAGATTTAACTTGTGCAACACAAACCACAGGCCACATTCTTTTAACTCTGGATTTATTGACTTGTCTCCGACACCGATCCCCGAACAGGCCAGATATCGATCGCTTTCATCAATCATGAGCAGAATAGTAAAGTTACCTAATGGGTAAACTGGCTCACCACAAGTAATGTGTTGATGGATTAAATATTAAAAAAAGGAATCATGTGCTTGTCATCCTGACACGAAAGCTTCCAGCTGAAGCGCTGCGTCAGAGTACAGTACGGTTCGTCACTGTAAGTGGAAAACGTTTTTGTCAACAGACTTCAGAGTTGCAGAAATGATTTGTGCTGCAGCATGTCAGCAATATTGAGGTCACCCACCTCTCGCACATTTATTGGGAACAGCATGACAGCAAACTGGTTGGTGTTTGATCTTTTCCTCTTCTAACGTACCTGATCTTAATGTCTGTGAATCTGCTTCATTTAAAATTCTTATCGCTCAACATCTTGCTTGATTTTCTCTGAATAACTGACAGATGAATTGCTAGAGATACTGTACAGCTTGTTTGCTGCAAGCAATGACTGAAAGCTGTAAAAGTTGTGGCAGGCAAAATGCCTTTTGACATCGTTAGGGGAAAAAAGTCTACGCTAGTCTTTCAATATATTGGAAGTGAAATGAGAGGGAACTAGAGTCCTGTAGCTACTGTAGGCTCTGTTATCTGGATTTAGAAAGCCTAGAAAGTTTTATCAGTCCAGACTAAAAGGGTAAAAAGGTTAACACAGGAAGTAAGACGTGGTGGTGCGATGGGCCAGAGTTTCCCCTGAGAGAGCACGATTGCAATCCCAGGATAAACCTGTAACGCCTGAACCATGAAACAAAGAACATTTACATTTTTTTAATTGTTTCTTGAACCTTTTATGAAAAAAGAAATAAATAAACATCAATTTGCATGAGTTTTAGTTAGAATCATTATTATTATTGAGCAATTTCTTCCTGTTTTTGTCAGGAAAAGAAAAATGAAGCTGATTCAATTCAATTCAATTCAATTCAATTTTATTTATATAGCGCCAAATCACAACAAAAGTCGCCTCAAGGCGCTGTGATGACACAGACGTCTCAAAGACTCACACAAGATCACGTCTTACACTTGGGTGAGACTGAAGTCAGGCGTATGACTTATTTTTAAAACAGGAAAAAAAAATCCATGCACACCTTCACCACCATGTGTTATATAGGACAGTTTAATTTAATTTTTTATGTTCCCAGAACTTATTTAAGATAACTAAGTTAGTGTCATGGTCCGCGGCCCGGTGTCTGAGGAGCTGATGGGATGCCCACGCCCACGGGTGTGGCTGTTAACTCCACACCTGCATCCCATCTCAGGCGATTATCAGGTGGACTATTTGATCCAGCCCAGCCAGCTGCTCCACGCCAGTCCGTTAGTCATCTCACAGCGGTAACAGCTCGGCGTGTTTTTGAGCCACCTGCCCGTCTGGAGTTTGGATCGCCTCCGGTACCAATCACCTCTACTTTCCTGGAGCTCCCCCGCGGACCCTCACCCCTCCCTCCGGCTCCCACGACCCCGCTTTGACTCCTCCCACAGTCCCGATTACGGCGTTCCTGCGTAACTCATCCCCCGGTCCCTTGGTTTTTCTAGTTTCTCGCGTGTTTTCCTTTGACCCTTCCGGGGCACCTTTAGTTGAAATAAAGTTTATTTTTCGTACTCCTGTGCGTGTTGTCTCTGCTTCTGGGTCCAGCTTGTGTACTGAACTTCGGTTCATGACAGTTAGAGCGACGTATTTATTCTGAGTAGGGCAGGGTAGCATGAGGAAACTCTAAAATCACAATATTTTTTGGCTACATCACAACACACGATGAATATCATGATGTGTTTAAATAACATTCAAAAACAAATGTTATTTTGAAGCATATAGTACCTAAAATTGCACTGGTATAATCATTCAAATTGACCATTCCATATTTGTTTTCTACTTTGAATGCAAAAAATCTGAATGAATTAAAAAACATTTAACCATCAGCTGCACACAGATGTTTTCACAAATGGCAGTATTGTCACAGTAAATCTCTATCTGTGGTTTTAACAAACAAATAGCAACAATAAAGCAATAATTCACGAGACAAAAGAAAACAAGTGAAATTACAAAGGTGATCTTTTTTTGATTGTAACATATAAGAATTATAAGACAAAAAAATGTAGCGACCTCAAATGGTGATATGAAACGACTGACCAAGAACAGTCACAGACGTCACAGCTGGTTTATTGAACGTTTTCTGTGTGGGGAGACGTTGATATGCAGAGTTTAAAACAGTGATAACTTTGCAATGGATGACTTTTCAGCTGGTGGAATAAATTTGCTACATTTTGCAGCAATAGTTTCAACAGAATACAACACGCATGGCGATTTATACTCGACGGTTACAATAAAACCATTTGAACCATCATACTTGGAAAAACCAGCGATACATTGAGTAAATTTGATATATCGCCAACCCCTTTTTCTGAGACTACTAGATGCAGTTAATAAAGAAATGGAGTTCTGCATTGTGCGAACCTCTTATTCGTATATTTGTTTCACGCCTTTGCTGGTGGGAGGAGCTTAGAGCAGAGAAAGAAAAGCTGCAGGAGGAAGGCTGTGTATCTATTTTTCTAGATTTCTGCTTCCTGCTGCAAATTTAACCAAAGAAAACTCTTGTTCCTTAATTATTTCTGCAAATGAGGACTCAGTTCCATTCAAACAAAAAGAAATGTATATAATTGTGTATTCAGTGCGTTTTCTTTGCCTAATTAATCGTCTGTGAGAGGAATTTCTTGCTCTTTGCTAATGACCATGGCGTCTGTTCTGAAGCATAAATCTGATTTAATGTATGCAACGTTTAAAGCAATTCAGTATTGACTTGAAATGTATATTACAAGCTGTAATCAACATGGCTTTCAGTTTATATCGTGTTTTCATTATATGAATCATTAAGTTATCAATTTATGATGGTATCTGCTGGAATTTAATACTGTAGGCCTCATTGAGTCTTTCCTTGCTGCTAGCATTATGAACAGCTATGAACTGGAGTCATCCTGACTGACACACACGGCCACAGCTCATCAATGGGGAAGGGCACATTTAGTACAGCACACTAGAAGCAGTGCTACCTGTTATCAAACAAATGTCACAGTGAAGAAAATGTGTCGCCGTGGCTGGCAAACACGTTTCCTGTGTGTGATTCATTGCTCCAGGAGTGGCTGCGCCTCAGTTCATTTCACTGAGTTTTACTTAAACGAGCAGGGACAGTAAGAGGCAGCCACTAAAGGTCAAACAGTCCAGTCCGCATGTTAATTTTCTAATGTCACAGCACCGCAACTCCCAAGACACCGCTCACACATCTGCACAAATTATCATCAGTGTTGGTAAACACGCACTAAGAGAAGCTGATGGATGCGATAATGACCTGAAACTGACCTTTCATTACAGATGAATGAGGCAAGTGGTCAATTAAAGCACAGTGCAGTCACATGCTGTTAGTCGTGTAGTGTGATGTCTGCAGACTAACGTTAACCTCTTTTACAGCAGTTTTAGGCTACGTCCACACGTACACGGGTATTTTTGAAAACGGAGATTTTCCGTTTTCGTTTTAAAAAATAATCCCGTACACACGTAAAGGCAGAAATGAAGGAAAACGCTGCTAGGAACATACCAAAGCAGCAGGTGGTGCTATATTCCTAACCGTGCAGAAATGTTGGCCAATCAGAAGTCAAAAAAAAAAAAAAGTAAACAAAGCTGGGGCATAGAAGCAGAACCGAGTCGTATGTGTGGAGGGACAGTAACTGTGTGTGTATATGTAAGCATTTAAACACTGCAGAGACAAGTAACAGTAACAGTATTGTAGAAATTCATTTCACCGAAACAACGTGGCGCACAGTGTGACGTCAAAAAATGCGCACACCTTTGACGCTGAGTTTTCTCCGTTTTTCTCGTCCACACGTAAATGCAAAAACGGAGTTTTAGAAAATATCCTCCCTGGCCGGAGTTTTTAAAAATCTCTGTTTTCAGTGACCAAAAACGCAGTTTACGTGTGGACGAAAGGTGCAAAGGCATAGAAAAATCTGCGTTTTCAAAATTACCCGGGTACGTGTGGACGTAGCCTAAATTTGTCTGTTTTCAGCAGAGACAACTTTATTGTGACGGTTTTGACAAGCTTCCATTCCTGCAGTGGCCACGATTCTGGGGTGAAATAACTTGGAAAAGAATGGCAGCTTTATGTTTTGCTACTTTATGTTTGATGCAGCATTCGTTACTTTTTTTGCTGAACCATGCACATGGATCAAAACACAATAAAGATGAAGCTAAAATCAAAAGAGTGAGTTGAATACTGGTAAAACTACAGGACTGAAGGGAAATGTTGAATCCATGCAATGCTTTTATCAGTCAAAATGAATGATTATGAATGGATAAAAACCTTGTAAACCCAGATTTTATTACTTCACAAATACATAATTGATTCCCTCTTTTTTCTTTTTCTTTAGGTAATTGCTTCAAAATTAGATTTTTGAAGGAGTTCTACACGTAGCCGTGTACTTAGAAATGCAACCTAATTATGTATTTGTTTTGCAAATGCTGCTGACTGACTGGCTGCATTAAAGTGTCCTACACTCTTTGAATGAGAACCTTAAAGAAGAGACAGCTAACACAGGCAGGTACTGGACAAGAAACAATCGCACTAGACAAAACAGCAAGTGGAGACTGTGACATGACCAGATGCCTTTGAAATGGCTGCTTTGAAGATGTTGACCAGGTCTGTGACCGTTCACCAACACTTGCAGTGTTCAGAACAACTTTGGCACTTCAACCTGCTACCAGGGCCATCAGTTTGCACTTGAATGTAGTCAAGTTGACAACTACTTGCAGCTGTTTATAATAATGTAGTAATAAGCTAGAATAAATCAGAAAAAGATCTGTGCTGGAAAACCTAAGATGCATGAGAAAATGACCAGAATACAGCCAGCAGAGCTGAGTCCCCTACTGCAAAGAAACACATAGAAGCTTGGCACAGCTGACTTGGATTTACTGAAATTTTCTGGCAATCGCTCTTCCTCTATAAATTGGACTGCAATCATGTGCAGGCGACCTGCACAATCCCTTTGCAATTAAAAGTGGTTACCAGGCTGGGTATCGTCACTGATTTCTATAACTGATTCGATTCTGATTCGATTCAATCGATTCAATTTTGACTCAGTCAAAAATATTGTCATTGTGATCATTTATCATTACATATCCATATTTTATATGTATATATAAAACAAAGCTGACACTCGTGAGACTTCACCATAGGTTTGAGCATCACAGCAGGTGCATTTGTGTCAAAGTAACTGAAGATAAAAAACACAGAAAACATGAAGATTTGTCTGGCCTGGCTTTCTATGGCAGATAACCGCCTTAAAATATTCTGCAGTAGAACAAAAACTGAGGAAAACCACGAATCAACATATGAACATTACCTAATGCTGCTGAAGCGAAGCAGAGCAAAGTTACAGAGGTTTAATTAGAGACACAGCTAAGCCGGTGCAGCCCCTTCTAGCTTCTGCCCGGTGGCTACTGGGTCACCCCTCGTCTGGGGATCCTCAGCCCTTTCCATGAGGGTGGCACGGATGCCCCTCCGGTGGTCCTCCTTTGGCTCTCGCACTCTGGGGCCTCTGGATGTCTGGGGCCTGGATCTCCTCCATGCCTGCTTCATGCCCTGGGGGGCAGGGCTATGGCTCTCTACATCCTCTTGCAGACCATTACATGGGGAAACCATTTGAATACAAGCGCGCCGATCCACACAGGTGTGCACACAGGTGTTCACTGTTTGTAGACTTAAATCACACCTTTCTTGGCTGCTACTTCAAAGCACATTGTGTGCTGTTGGTCCTGCGTGCTGCACAACAACATTCAATATTTAGTATTTACTGCTGTTTACACTTAGCTAGATTAATGCGATGGTGTTGTGTTTAGTATGTTGCTTTGTTTTTTTCTATTCTTTCTCTCTCAACAGGTGATCCCGGAGATATTTTTTCCCCCCTTTCTCACTGTCCCTCTCCCCTTCTGTTTTTCTTTTCCTTCCTCTTTCTTTCTCCCTTTCCTATCCCTCACTCATGTCTGTCCCGTCTGTAACAACTGAAAATAAAATCAAATAAATAATAAAAACAAAAGTCAATCAGATGGACCAATACGGCAATGTCATGATGATCCATTTGGCAAAATAAATCCATTGGGTATCCTTGTTGGTCTTCAGACAACAATTCTGACGGCTAAAGAACCAAATGGGACAGGCAAAAAAAAAAAAAGAGAGAGAGAGACAGCTAAGCGTTTTGCAATTTGGCATCATTTTAAAATGAGGCTTTCTTGTCTTTGATGAATTTGGATTGGAGAGTGACGAAACCTGCAGCTTCAGAATCTGTGAGATCGTCGTCGGGTCGCGCTTTGTGTTCATATCTTTTTGTGGCATGCGTTTACCTGCTCTTCAATCATTTGCTGTTTTAGCTGTTTGTCAGTTGATAAAACAGTTTTGTGAGCTTGAAGTTGAGATTCTGGCATTTCTGGCAAAACACATTTAGATTTCAAAATCGATTCAGGATTTGATGAATCACAATCGCTTTGTTCAAACTAAAATCGAGTCAAATTGGGAAATTGATTTTTAAAATCCACCCCTATTAGTCGCCCAGAGGTTGAGGACTTTGCATGTGCATACACTGGGCACCCAGTTGGTTATCGTAATTACTTGCAATCACTTGCTAAATGCAAAAATATTCATTTGAATCACGGGGCAGCCACCAATTGCTTCTAGCTGGATGGAGGTTGCTGTCCTATCTTTACTGTAGTGTGACTGAGCAGCTAGTAGGAAACATAGGTGAACACTATGAAGGCGAGACACATGGTCTAAAAAGCAGGAAAGAATAAAAAAGACAGGAAGCCAAGTTTATTTCAAAGGGAAATGACTGCAGAACACATGCCAACCCAATTAGCCCGAGCGTTCGTACTACTAAATAATAACAACTGTTCCTCGTTTGAAAATAATCCACTGACGAAGTCACTGGAGAGGTTTTGTTTACTACTACAGTCAAGCCGATATAATGAGACATGAGGTCAGACTCCATTCTCTCTGTTCGCTGACTTTTAAAGCCTCCCTCTTTAATGGTCGGCAGTTAGAGGCTTAGTGGGGAATGGAAATGTGCCAGTGGTGACTCCTGGTTTGCCTTCTTTTAGTATGTTATTTATGCGTCCTTTTCTTCTGCCAGCCTGAGGGAGGCAGGCTTGCTACTCAGTGCCAAGTGAGGAAGGGCCAAGCGTGGTCTGGAATCTAGTTCATTGTGACTCGCTCTCCAAACAGGAAAGCTTTGGGGAGATGAAGCTAAGCATCGTCAGCTGCTGTGGGCGCCGAGGAGTGGAGACCACTGAAGGATTTGCCCACATCGCCATGGAGACAGTAGTACACGGCAGTGTAGATGAGACAAATCCATCCCTGCTCCCTCCCCACTTTTTTTATGCTATTTTAAAACCTGGTGCTCAAGTGTTTACCCTCAGGGGTTTGCCATCACCTCAACCGTTACTCACGAACCCAAACACACATAAAAAACTCAGGAAAGTGTGGAACAACACATAAGAAAATACTAAAATATACCGTAGCATAAACAGACCAACAATTCAGACATGAATTTAAAAACTGCTCCATGAGAGAAGACAGCCAGAGATAAATAAAGTGGCTGTCTCAACTGAATAAGCAAACCATAAGATTGTTTTTTAAATTCCCTGTCCGAGAATAAACTTAGAGATGGATCCTGATACAAAAAACAAAAACATGTTGCAATAAGGAAATACTGTAACTGGCTAGATTTAAATTAAAGCTGTCAGTTAATGTTAAAGAACAAAGACTGACCTCAACAGAAAAACAACTATACTGGTATTTTTTAAAGAGAATTAAAATATATTATATTAATAAAACCGTGAAAGGTCTTACCACTGTCACTGTTGTCATCTACCAAGATGATCTCCTTCAGCAGGTGTGCCGGTGTGTGATTGACCACACTGTGGACGGAGCGCAGGATCACTGACAGAGCCTCATTCACAAAGATGAAGACTACTGAGATCTGAGGAAGGTCCTCTGGGTACGTCATCTGCTTACACCTGATAAAAGAAACGCAAAGATTATTCACCGATATTAAACCTACGCTGACTTTATTAACTGCATTTTTCCTTCAAAGGATTAATATGAATATATTAGAGAAGACAAAGAGTATATTCAAGAAGCGGTTGCTTGCTGCAAGGTAGATTGTGAGTTTTATACACACTGTTAAAAAAAAATCTTAAAAAACGGTAATATTCTGGCAGCTGGGGCGCCAAAATACTATCGTAAAAAATCAGAAAATAACTTCCTCATAAAAATACGGTTATTTCCAGTAATGACAATACAGTTTGTTGCGCTAATTTTACATGGGATTCTGCCTTTTCAAGTGATTTTAAACATTAAATTAGGAACATGTTAATGTGATTAAACAATGAAATTACCTATAAATAGGGAAAAAAACAAATCCTAAAAAAACAGTAATATTGCGGCAGCTGGGGCGCCAAAATACGACCGTAAAATAACAGAAAATAACTTTCTCATGAAAATACAGTTATTTTCAGTAATGAAAATAGAGTTTGTTGCGCTCATTTTACATGGGATTTTTCGAAGTGCTTTTAGACAGTAAATTAGGAACATTTTAACGTGATCAAACAATGAAATTACCTATAAACAAGGTCACTGAATGTGGCAATATGAATCATAATACGTAAATGTACAGAAATATACAGTTAACAGTTGGTTTAAATAATAATGGATTGCACGCCCTGGGACAGACTGACAGAGGTGAGGCTGCCATATCGCACCATCGGCCCCTCACCAGTAGGCGAAAAGTCTTGACCATGGACACAATACCGAGAGTGTCCGAGCCGGGGCTCGAACCGGCAACCTTCTGATCACAAGGCGAACCGCCAACT
Source organism: Neolamprologus brichardi (assembly GCF_056152115.1). NCBI lineage: Eukaryota > Metazoa > Chordata > Actinopteri > Cichliformes > Cichlidae > Neolamprologus > Neolamprologus brichardi. Next base: position 3,476,459 of record NC_142115.1, on the reverse strand, counting down.
CTTAAACCACGATCGCCCTAAATAGCAGTGATAATAATACTTATGTGATGTAACACAAGCTTATAGGAATCATGTTCTATCAGCCCGTTCTCACTCCCGAGGTGTAACATGGTGACGTTTTGTCACGTCCTGCGGCGTTCCTGAGGAACGCGAAAGGAGATCTTCCGCGTCGCGCCGGGTTATGGATGAAATCCAGTGGAATGACACTGACGTTCCAGCCCTGTATTCTAGCCCTAAACCTAACCTTATCCCTAGGCCTAACCATAACCTTATTCCTGACCAGGACTTTAATGACGTTAAATAGCGTGTTTCGAAGTGATTTGAAGGAAAAGAGTGAACATGTGTAGATTGAGTCCAGACGGTTCTCATATTTTCTCATTTTTCCGAGGTCGTCATTTATTCACAGTCTATTTACGTAACTTTAATGATATTCTAGAAGAACAGAACAAAACTGTAACATGCAGTAAAATACTTTTATATTAGGATGTTTTCCTACAGCGCAGCCATACACGCGACCTTGTGGTTGTTAGTTCACATTCATTGGCCAATGCTTTGCATCATGTTATTATGTGTCCCAACATCCAATGGCATGTCACATTGTTTTCATGGCCACACCCTCACCCCAGGTGCAGAGGCCTATTTCTGTTCAGGAATGTTGTGAATACTTTGAGATTTACATTAATTGCAATTCCTACCTCTACATTTATTTTTTGAAATATATAATTAGCACAGCGTGGCCGTGCAATGTTTTATGTTTTTTTTTTTGTTTTTATTCCTATTAATTATATTTTCAATTGTTACTTCTGAATTATTGAATCAGACATAGATGACATGTAATTTTCAGCACAATTATAATTCAAATACTCCTTTAATTATTGATTATTCTCATTAATTTTCGATCATTTTATATATTTTTCCATAGTATTACATTTGAATTTAACAGATCATTCTCTCACATAACAGACAAATATTTGTGAAATGATGATACATTTCTGGATGTATTTTTACAATCTAAATATGCATATGTACAAAAAAATATATTTAAAAAACAAGTAAATTGTGTTTTACTATATTTACAGTGATGTTGTGTTATTTTACCTTTGACATGTAAAATCACAGTCTACCTATGTAAATGTAATGATATTCTAGTAAGACAGTACAAAACTGTAAAATATACAGTAAGATACTTTGACATTACTATTTTTTGGAACAATGCATGTATGTTAATGTGAGTCTACAGCAAGGAAAGGTTTGCTAAGTTTGAAAATTGTGGAGCCATCTCAGGAAGGCTGAAGCTGACACTTTGAAATGTTGTAGCAGGGAAATCACAGGAGTAAGTCGTGGTATTAATAATGGCTCTGGTCCATTTAGGTGTTCAGGTAAGCAAGGACAATGTCATGAGTTACAACCATATCAAAGGCTAAAAGGTTCATATCAGAGATGTTCGTGAGTTGAATGTGTGAACATCGGGCTCATTGTTTGCTTCTGCTGGTTGGATTTAAAAAAGAAGTTTTTCCCTTGAGTGAGTAAAATGCTCTGTAAAAGAGGAATTTTCATAGTGCAAACACTCTTATATTTCTCTCCGATGCACAACTATTTATCTCAAAGGCAGAGGAATAATAAATATTTTAATTTACAAATGACCCAGTTTTCATCTGCAAAAGAAAAGAAACTAAAGATAACAAAGAGACCACATGGAAAAACACACAGCACAGCCAGCCTACCAGAAACTGTAAGTATGACTTTGGTAACATGGAGAGTAAAGTTTGTTGTTATAGTAACCTTTCGGTGCCGATGGTACGATGAAGACAACACATCCTAGTAGAAGCAGGCAGCCAAAAGTCAAACTGACTGCGTTTTATCTCCGTTCTGCGTAATGGGAGAGTGCGTGCTGAATGTGAAGAAGCCAAATACATGAATAATAAAGAATCAGATTCAAAAACAACATACACAAAACAAATACTTCAAATACTGAGCGAAACAACGATTAGACAATTTAACAAAGTCTTTGACGGACGTTTTCAGGGAAAATAAAAGGACCTACTCTGGAGTGAGTACTTCTGAGAGTCCCTGAAAACTCAATGTTGATTGCTTTGACTTGGAACATGTGCCAGTTTGAAAAAAAGGGGGGGGAAAGCTACCTATTGGAACTAAGATAAAGAAAAACAGACTGCTGCTCATTCAAACATAATACCATCTGCCACAGAGGTGGAGAAAAAAGAAATAACATAAAATGAATGCAGGGTTGCACCTGTCACAAAATGATTACATCACTGAGTGAGTCAGAGCGATCTTATACTGCACAGAAAAAGGCTTACAGGGCCAATCAGGGTGTCTGCTCATGGTTCCTGCAGTAGAAAGGCTGCTGATATGTTCCTCCTCCCTCTCCCATTCAGCCTCCTTTCATCCTTCATAACCGCGGAGCCCTCCCTATCCATTCCCAACTTTCTGCCTCCTCCTCACACAGACTCCACAGCAACCCCTTTTGTACATCTGTGATTAGAGTCCTACATCGTGCCGCTACCGAGACTGACCCAATTATTAAAATGATCTGTGCGCTAGCGTCACTTGTTCTAAGTTCACACATTCTGTCACGATGCTGAGACTCTCCTCGGCTAATAATAGTTGTTTTCAAGTCTGGCAAACGTCCCTGTCATCTCCGGGAAAATACAGTATTCTCTGAAAGATGCACTGCGAGTTCGCAGTAAGAAATAACAGTGTTAACCGGACAGAAGCACTTAACTGATTCCTGTGGCAACTGTGAATGCACGCAGTCAGCATCTTGTGATTGCCCCCCCTCCACACGGCCCCAATTAGGCTCAGAATTCAATGCCTGACAAACACATTTCACTCACATCTGCTTTTATTTCCCCATGTTTCCACGTCCCTAATTCATTATGCGGGGATAATGAGGTGGCTATTATAACTGCTGTGGCTGAATTATTTACAAGAGCAGGAAACACTTGTAGTACTGTTCTGCGTCTGAATATTGATAGAAATGAACTACAGGGTAAACAAAACTATGATTCCCATTTAGCTTCAGTAAATCCTTCTCAGCCTTTAAAGTGTTTTGCTAAATACGACGACGGAGAGGCGCCAACGCTGCTGACATCATCCTTAGTTGTAAAAACAGTAATGAGAGCGGTGATATTTTCAGTTATCTCTATAGTCATGTAGTCAGACATATTACGACAGGCCACAAATGCTGGGACCTCCCAGATCAGCCGATCTTAGTGCCAGCTCACATTAGCCGACAGAGATGGGCAGTAACGTGTTACTGTAATCTGATTACTTTCTTCAAGTAACGAGTAAAGTAAGGGATTACTATTGCAAAAACGGTAATTAGATTACCGTTACTTTCCCGTAGGAACGCCGCGTTACTGCGATACTAAAACAGTGATTTTTTTTGCGAGAATGTCTCATGACAGTAACGTAAGCGAGTGCGACGTTCGTGACAACAGCTGTGTGCAGATCAACAATGGATCATATATCGAGTGCAGAGAGAGTATGAGCGTGCAGCGTTTAAAGCGTGGAAGTACTGACCTTACTTTGAGTTTGATTCCATAAAAAGTGACAAAAACATTAGTGTCCGTTGTGCGTGGGAAGAAAACTTCTTTTTACAGCGAAAAAAACCCCTAAACTTCCAAACAAGCACTGAGTGCGCAACGACATAATGTGAAATTCACAGATACTGCCGTATCCTTCCACTGACCGCTGCGGCACACCTGCACCAGGGTAAACCTCCGCCTATCCCGCTCCTGCTTTACAGGTGAAAATAGAGCAACAGGACCGCTGAGTCTGTGACTTTATTTATTTTCTGCTGTGTTTTACTTGCATCTATTTGAAAGACTGAGTGTAAACACAAAAAAATATTTTATTTTATGTGCTGGAATGTGCAGAAAATAGGTTTAAATGTTAAACAAATTTCTTCCAGTCAGAGAATGTTGCAGATAATTAAATTTTTGCTTGATGCATAAAGTTAAAAGATTAAAACTAACAAAACAAGTTTTAAAAAGAGACTTTTCCATTTGATTACATTTTGTATGATGGATTATGTAGAAAAAGTAGAATTGGGCTGAAAGATCTATCACTTTATCACCTATTCAGGTTGTAAATCGTGTTTTTAAAAAGTAACTAAGTAACTAATTACTTTTGAAAATAAGTAATCAGTAAAGTAACGGGATTACTTTTTTGGGGAAGTAATTAGTTACTGATTACTTTTTTCAAGTAACTTGACAACACTGTTAGCCGATGGCTCAGCTGATGCATCCAATTAGACCTCATCTAGGGTGCACTATTTAAGTTGTTTACCTGTCTTATCTGTAAGCTGGTTACGGCCTGCTCTTCCCACTAGATCCAAATATAACTTACTGAAAAGGAAATAACAATTTTCTATCGGCTCTAGTTGTCCGGACAAAAAAAGGTGAAGAAAAAAAAGGTATGTTTGCTGCTCGTCCACTCTTGCTGTGAGCTGCCTCTCTGCTGGTGCTCGGCTTTCTAATACCCCTGTGAACCAGAATGTCACTTTGACTCAGCAGCATCCGTGGGGTCAGGCCACAGAGGGATGGCCACATAGCAGATGGAGCCCGGCATGGTGCTATAGTTACATCCTTGTTCCACCCAGTGGAAGACTCCTGGTGCTCACTGCACAGCCACTGAGTGTCTGTGTGTGAGTGTCTGTGTGTGAGTGTGTGTGTGTGTTTGTGTGCGTGTTATAACAATGAGAACTGGCAAAGGAAGACGTAGCAAATATGTGGGATGGCACAGCAGATGGCATCTTATTTACTTGTGAAGTTATATAGTAAATGCTTTCCATATCTTTCTAAAATAAATAAAAAAGCGTTTCTGAAAGGTCGTCTTCTATTTACCTTCATCCACTTTGCATTTTTACTTTGCATATCTGTTGCATGCTCTCCGTATCACATCTTAGTATAGTGAATATAAATTTTGGAAAAAGTTAAACTTTTTAATGCCTCTCAACTTTAAACTGCAAGTTTGAACTGAAGTCTGAGGTCTAAATGCAAAATATCGCATGTGCTATCACTGGACATATAAACTGTTCAGCCACGGCATTAAAAAACAGACGTTTTATGAATGTTAACTATCTTGCTAGAATGTCCAGCTGGCAAACTCATCATTCATGTGACACCTACCCATCCACAGCGATGGTACCCCTGGACAGCGGCACCATCACCGCGCTTTAGCTCTGTTCCTTGAACACAACAGAAAGCTCAAGGGTTTTGACCCAGCCTCCCCAAACTCCCCAGATCCCAGTCCAATCATGCTTTCACTGGATGCGCTGAAACAAGCCCTATTCACTGTCAGTTTCCCAGTGACAGACACAACAGGATACCCCATGAGGTCCCAGTCAATTCCCTCATGTGTCACGGCTGTTTTGGCTGCACAAAAGAGACCTACACAATATCAGGTTCTAATGTTCTGGCTGATATGTGTAGAAATAAGAAAGAAATAAGGGACAAACATAGAATAAGACTAGCCTTATGTCAAAAACAGAGATATGCATGAAGATGGGATGGGCGTGACACATAAATTAAATGGACAGGATACTGTTGAGTGCATTTGTGCAGGATTATTGTTGGGAAGAAGCATTTAGAAACGACTTTTCCTAAACATAACAGAGTCGTTTTTAGTGATTAAAAACTAAACCAAACAACCAGTGAAAACGAAGAACAAAAACAAAATTAATTGGCCGGCATGATGTTGGATTTCTCTTTTTTAATCTGGGTTTATTTGAGAAGCAACTGTAGTCTTTATGAGATGTTTTTCAATACTGATTTCTTTTTATTCACAGGAATTATAACCAGCTGAAGCTTCTAGCTGTTCATGTTTGCTTCTCTTGACTTGTAAAGCTTGACGTCACGCTCTGTTATCGACCACACCCATTTCCACAGCTACATGTATTTGACAGCAGAGCTCATAAAAGGACGACCAAGCCACAGAGTGTTTATGATGAAGCGCTCTGTGTATTTTCATGCTTTAAGCTCAATTCTTGTGTTTTGTTTACGAGTAAATGCACGAACGTTTCGATTGATAACCCCTCCACTGTATCATTGCAGCCCTTCCCTGTGCATTTGTGCTCAGAAACTCCTTTGTTCCCTCTCGCAGCTTTCTCTATTGCCTCTCTCAGTCTGCCCTGCCAGGTCTATAAATACAAGAACAAATCTGGCAATGAGCTCGAGGAGGGTTCTTTTGTGCCGCAGCTCTCCGTTGCAGAGACACAATTAAAGCATGACAAATTTGCAAAACAAAGTAATGCATATTTCACACCTGCCAGTCATATATGCAGTGCTGAGATTGTGTTTAATGAACATTACCAGAGTAATCTTGAAAATGTCACGGGCAGCATGGCTGCTTCGAGTTGAGACGTGGCGCGAGGGTGGATTTCAGTGTCGACATCGTAAAGTGATATTGTAGTTCCATTGCCCTAGTTACTGGATCCAATTTAGGGCATCGCTCAACCTTAAATTTGTACCTGTCTAGAGTAGCGGGGAAGCCTTGTAAAGCCGTAACAGGATGAGCGATCGACTCATCTGTTAGTAATGGGACTGAGCTCACTGGCCAGCTCTCATAATTTGACCCGGAACAAGCTTTGACAGAAACAGAGTGCCAGATTAAGATGTATTCCTATCACACCTCCCCCTTTTCTCCTTCTCCAGCAGCCTGCAGCCCCGGCCACTCCATCTGACTTTCTCCCCGCTGGCCGCTCTTATTTGCTGTGTAATTTCACATTAACCTCCCATAACCCGCGCATCGCAGGCAACACCAAAGCAACTTTCCAATCTGCGAACACTCCTCCCTGAAAGATAATAGTTTGCTTTGTCATTTTTCTGCCCCCCCACCAACACTCCACTCACGCCGACCCCCGCCCGCCATCCGGGCGATAAACTGTAACACTGGAAAGAGCATCAATTTGCAGCAGGAGCTTCTGCACCGCGGAGACCTTATGATCCCATTCTGCAGTATCAGACGCTTAGGAGATGAGGTAAGCCTGTTTCTGCAGCCTCCCTTGCTGGTTATCACCCTCCCACAGGCGGGCAAACGCAAGATGTGGGGTCCTCGGGAAGAAGGGCACGCGTTACGCTTCGATGCGGTTTTAGTTTTAACGACTATTTCGACAAAACAGAAATCAAATCAGCAAAGTGACAGTAAAGATAGAGGTGAGATTTGGAGTAATTGAATAAAAATCCTCACGTATAACAGGAGGGTATATATATATATATATAAATATATATATATATATTTGTTTGTTTGTTTTCTGGGCATCAGTAATCTCTCTAGCTTGTCTGCCTTTATCGCTTTGTTCTCCACAGCCCAATGAGCTGTTATACTTAAGCCTCCCAAGGACGGCGAATGGCAGGTACAAAGTCACATAAAATAGAGCCTACTTAAGTCCTTTGGTATTTCAGTTAAGAATGTCCCTCGCAGAAAGAAGGGCAGAGAGAAGAAATACAGACTAGCAGGTGGCGAGCGGGGATTACAGGTTTTTGTGAGAGACACAAACGCTGCCGTATTATTATGAATTGGTTTTGCTGTTGACAGGCGGGTTTAAAAAGAGACGGCTTGGAAACGTGTCGATTCTTTTGGTTATGGTGATGGACTTTGCTTCCCTGTAGTCATCAAAGTCCTCTCTGCTCAATGGCTTCTGCTCAATTAAAAGCCCATTAGACAGGAAGTGCCTGGTTCCTGCATTTAACCTCACTTCGGTACTGCGGCAGTCACCTTTTGCCGGCAGGATATAATTACTGAATCTGAATTAGAAATCAGAAATATGTAACTCCGTACAAGGCTGGTGCAGCCACCTAAAGCAGGAAGCCAGTGGTCCTTTCTTTAATAGGTTTTTATACCTAAACCTCCCAATACTTTCCTGATGCAGCGATCACTAAACTCTCTGAAACAGACAAACTTACAAACTTTCTCACTCTGACAAACAGATCTGTTCAACTTCCTAGGCTTGATCAACACCTCTCTATTGCTGTATAAGAATTGTGTTTTGTTAGTGAGCAAGTTTAATCGAGAAGAACGAGTGAAACAAAATATTCCACCAAGTGGACGTGGGAGGGAAAAAGACAAGAAGCAAGCAGTTCCTTCAGCAATATTATGTTGGGGGAGAAAATGTGTCAGCAAAGCTGCACTGCACACACTACAGTGGATTTCATTTTACGTTTTAATTTAATAATTTCTCAGTGTAAAAATTTATAACTTTCCATAACAATAGATAATTTGAAAGGGGATTTGAGAATCACAGAGATAATAGATCAGACGATGGGTGTAGTAGAGGTTGGAACTAGAAAGACCTCGAGGAAGCGGTCTCTGTGTTTAGCTCTTTCAGTAAACTGCAGATCATCATTATAATGTCAATCAATATAACTGTCTCTCAATAAGATACACAGACTACAAGTTAACTAAGATGAAGAGCTTCATGCTTTTATAAAGTTTGGTCAGCGAAAAGAAGGTGAAGTGGTTACACAACCACAGAGTCCGTGTAGGGAGGATACAAAGATGAAAATCCTGTATATTTTTTACTGTATTTAATCAACCTAATGTATATTGTTTTTGAATCTGTAACAAACAGAAATGAAACAGACACATGAATATTATTCCCGTACAGTATTTCCTAACATTTGAGCTATGTAGTCGACCACTGGTATGATTCAAGGCATGTGTCTATTGGTTGTGACAGGTGACTGACACTAACCATATGTCGTGTTACTAATAAAGTCAAAAGAAGTGATATGTGTGTCAGTGTTTAGACAGTTTTGCTGAAAATGTAATTTCTGTCACAAAAAGACCCAAAGCACGCCAAACTTTACTGCTTCATATCTGTCCTCTGATCCTAAAACAAGCTCAGGAGCTGCAAACGCAGTAAAAAAAAAAAAAAAAAGATTCAGCATTATTCATTATCATAATTATTGCATTATTAAACTGCAACTCAACCTTTAACAACGAGTAACAATTACCAGGTAGAAACACGAGGCAAAAAGTCTTTTATTATAATATTAACACGAGATAGTTGCTAGGTGTTAATAATTTTTCATTAACTGTAATCACACGCTGCAGAGAAACAATAAGTAGGACAAAAGCACCAACTACTTTCTGATTTGTGGATTGATGTATACAATGTTCTCCAGGTCACTGCTTATATAAGTTTATTAGATTGAGGCTACGTTCACACTGCAGGCGAAAGCGCATCAAATCCGATTTTTTTGACCCTATGCAACTCATATCCGATCATGGTCTGACAGTGTGAACGGCACATATCCGATATTTTCAAATCTGATCTGGGTCACTTTCGTATGTGGTTCTGAATCCGATACATATCCGATGTTTTAGAAAGCGACTGCTGTGTGAACGGTCATGTCGCATTAAATCCGTCTTTTACGTCACTGACACGAGACAGACGCCAATTATCAGCGCCAGAGAAGACATCGTGAATGCTTCCTGTCCATCCGGTGAAACTGTTGGGAAGACAACGTTGGAGAAACGTGAACATTTTATTTGTACTGTATAATCTGCAGATTCTGACAGAAATCTGCAACTATCCTTTGAAGCACCGCTCCTCTAAAACAGCAATAAGGATCATTATTAGGTTATTTACATTATTATGTCAATAACAAAATAACTTAAAGCAAAAATTAGGAAACGTAAAGTCCGAAGTCTTTATATTAAGGCCATCAGTCAAACAATACTGTTTGCTCTGGGTCTAAACAGAGCGTGTTGTGTGTGACATCTTCTTTTGCGCTTTGAGCGTTCACACTAGAGAGCGTTTGCTGTCGCATTTTATTTGTAGTGTGAACGAGCAGACAAAAAAATCGGATTTGATCAAAAAATCGGAATTGAGCATTAAGACCTGCAGTGTGAACGTAGCCTTAGTGCACATTACAGCAACTGAAGTCTTAGTCATACATCCAGTTCTAGATTAGCTTTGGTGTCACACCACTTTAAAAGGGGGACTAGAACAAGGTCCCTGCTCTAAAGCAGTGCAGCGGTGTAGTCTGAGGCAGAAATCTCCTCAAAGGCTTAAAAAAGCTGAAAACTTCTGGACAAAAACACTAGAAAGACAACGTGTGAAGGCAGCAAAGAAATCCACAATCACTAGTGCCACAACAACGCTGGCTGTTGCAGTGTTGTGTTGATTGCACACGCAATATTTTATCCCTCCAAACAATTCCTTCACATGCTCAGAGCACCGCTTCGATGTTTCTATTGTTCTCCAAAGTGCGACTTCACTGACATAAACAGAAAAGGAAAAAAAAACTGCATTCACTTCCCACTGCATTGATTTTCATGCAGTTTCTAAAATAAATAAAAATGACAAAAGCTTTATCTAGTTTGACATCGTGTATTTATTTTTGGAGTCTGAGAATGTCTTTGTGTATGTGGGTATATGAGGGTGACGAATTGTGAAAATACATGCATTAATATATGGACACATAAACACAGGTAGAGAAAGAGGAAAGCGGATGAAGACAAGCTGTCAGAATCTGGTCCATGATGGAAGTAGCACAAAATCCAAACACCAATAAGCATCTGAATAGGGGGTCATATGATTGTTGGGTTTTTCTCTGTTAGTGATGGTAAATTTGATTCTTTTTACTGAATCGAGTTTTAATGAGTCACTCACCAAAGTGAATCGGATTTTTTGAGTCATTTGATTCACTGAGTCAGTCGACCAGAGAGTGCAAAAAATGTACATTTTTACTCAAACTTAATTTGTTTCTCTTTTCATGTAAATCCTACTGCTAAGATGAATGATTCTAAAAGAAAACAACTATTTTATAGACCAAAAACATTTCTAAAATTAAGCAATTTTCTATCAAAATTGCTTAATAAACTTTTTTTTTTTTTTAATTTTATTAGTATTTTCCTTAAATGTGTTAAATATATATTTTCTCATCTAAATGTCCACTGAGCTGTGAGCCAGGGGGCGGTAATGCGCCTTAACATTGGTTGCCAACCAAGAAGAAGAAGAAGCTGTGAGCCAGGAGGGAGGGGGTGAGCGAGTCCTGAGTGATTCGCTTACGCTTACGATTCAGCACAGGAGGGAGGGGGTGAGCGAGTCCTGAGCGATTCGCTTACGCTTACGATTCAGCACAGGAAGGGAGGGGGTGAGCGAGTCCTGAGCGATTCGCTTACGCTTACGATTCAGCACAGGAAGGGAGGGGGTGAGTAGCTCAAATGTGCTGTTAGCATGTTAGCAGAGCAATGCTACTGTGAACCGAGGAGCTATTTTCTTGATGTGAGCTTCTACTCAGGGTTTTTTCTTCCAGTTCGGAGCAGAAATTTTTTTGTTAAGATACTGGATGTTGTGTTTTTCTCCACAATTTTAATTATAAGCTAGATACATTGCTGCTAACAGCAACAGGGATGAGTCAGTAAGTCAGTTGGGCTTGTGAATCATGATTCATGAGTCAGTAAAGTGATTCTCGAGTATTGAACGATTCGTTCATGATTCGCGCATCACTATTCTCTGTATCTATGAAGCGCCTTGAGGCGACTTTTGTTGTGGTTTGGCACTATATAAATAAAATTGAATTGAATACTAACAGTAATAAAGGCAGCATCATTTGAAACTGGAAAGCAAACCATCCACACACACACTTTTTTTTTTTTTATCTTGCAGCCCTCCAACAACCAGCCAACCCTTTTAATTAAAAAAAAAACAACAGCCTTTCATAAAACCTCTCTATTCCAGAGGCTGTCCTAGCTAACTTTATTAATTAATAAGCTCTTTTTAACCCAATCTCCTCCTTCCCACTCCACTCTTGTCTAATTTTTCTGGGCGTGAAAAAGAACCTAAAACAAAGCAGCATGGATGAAATCATGAGCTATCCACACTAAAATCCTCTCTGGGCTGTCAAATTTCCTCTCTGTGTTTCTGTCACCATTGTTCTTTGACATTGTCAGATATCAACACCACTCACAGCCCCGATTATCCCCCAAAACCCAAGCCATCTCCTCCACCTCCTATTGTTTCACAACTATAATTCACTTTCTAAATATAAAACATAACATCAAAAAAGGAAAATTAAGGCTCTTTGTTGGGTGTCAGCTGGGTTTCTTTTGCAAAGAAAATAAAATCTACATTTTAACATTAAAACAGCTCAAATGTTGCTTTCATCTTATTGCACTTCCTGTCATATTAGGCATGTCTAGCAATGTGCTTTCATGTCACTTCCCATAAATACAGTAGAAATGTACTTTTTTGCAAAATTCTATTATATATTATTAGGAAACAAAAGTAGCTGGATTATGAGGCTCCTCATTTAAATTTGGGGCAAGTTTACTACATGCCATGTGCTAATAGGACATTCAGAGCAGTCAGTGCAAAATTAATGATATAAACCACAGGAATTTCTCCCGCTGGTTGCCATTAAATTTACAAGAGTGACATTCGCAGTTTTCTATTTAATATGAAAACTGGCATGAGACAGTTTCTGTCCTACATGGCACCTCATCAACTCGCCTACAGCAGGTACTAAGTGCAGAGGGTCCAGTGTCTTGTGGAAGAAGTCCTGACAATACATAATAGTACACTTTGAGGGAACATGCTGCGTCTCACCTTAAGCTTATACGTGCATGCTGGCAGTGGAATGGGCTTTTTATCTTGACGTGATTAGCTAGTTTGTTTCCAAAACCTCCTTCAATCCCTAATACTAAGCAATCACTGTAGCATCCCCGGTTGAAAAGATGGTCTCTCAAACTGATGGTTCACAATCCTTTTATTAAACAGCCGTGTATGTGAACACACCGTAAGAGCTACAACATACAGAATAAAAGACTATTAGTAAATCAAACAGTGTGTTACCTTTAACCTTTTGACTTATTCATTAATCACAAATTAATTCTCTTTACCTTACAAAACAAATAACACTAAAACTTGTAAATTATTGCATATAACAGGGAAATCGTTGCATCGCTGCCTAAACATGACGAGGTACATTAGCACCCTCTAGTGGGTGAAAACTAGTAGCGGTCAGCAGCTATATGCTCCGTAAAACAACAAAATACATATCTACAGGACAAACTTTGTTACAAACCTTGTTCCCTCATCAACCAGGTGCTAAGAAACTGCTTTCAACTCAGTGTTGCACCTTAATAGCCATTCTTTTTCCCCATTCCCGTCTGTGCATTAAAACTCGCGCTTCTGCTATATGGTTTACGCCACTTAATTTACGGCACCTTGTCGCTCTGTGGCTTTCAAAATAAAAGCATCCACTCCAACAATATAATAGGCTGTATCCTTAAAGGCCGCATTTTAAGGCCGATTATGTCACAGCGACGCCACGAAGGCTGTCCCAATTCAAAGGCTGCTCGAAATGCGTCCCTCAAATGCGTCCTTAATTTCCCTGAATTTTTAGGACGTGGCGGTGTAGACTTCGTGGCCCAACATATCCCAGAATGCATAGCGCGGCGGTGGGTGTGGATAATTTCGCCGAAAAAAACGGCGGATGAGGGGCACCGGAAGAGTAAACTTTAAGTAAGTACTGAATATTATGTCACTTATTTATGTGCAAATGTTTAATAATAAAGAACATTAAAACATTACTGTTGGCCACATGTCTGCAAAGTTATGTGACATTAGTGACGTTTGTACTAACTTGGTTTTAAAGCCTTTACTTTAAAATATACGCCGTTCAATAGTCGACCTTAATCTCACAGAGAATGATCAAAGCTCATGTAGAAACAAACAAACAAATGAACAAAAGATTTTCTCCTTCATTTCTGTCAAACAAAGCTGTATGAAACGTTTCCAGCTGTTAGTATCATGGTTGCTAGGTAACCTGGGCAGCGCAACGGAGGCTAGACCGTCCCATTTCAGAAGCCTCGCACTTCCGGCCTTAGCGGTCTTTAAGTACACGGCCCTTGAGGATCGTTGAGGCTGCGTACTTTAAGGCTGCAGACCCTGAATTGGGATACAGACATGGTCACTCATAACTTTACAAAACACTTTACAAAATATTAATGAGGTCATTTACAATCACCGAGCAACTACTGAAGGTTAAAAATGGTCCAAATTCTTTTGACTCCAGTGAAATGATCAATGTGCCATTTTTTCCAGGTGTAACAACAAAGCATAATGTCTAGGCATACACTAACAAGATGATTTGGTAGCTTGAGTTCGTTAGATGTTACGTCAGCTAGCTAGTTGACATCAAAGATTATATAACGTCAGAAAACCAAAAAAAAAGAAAAATGTGCAGCACTGCTACATCTATCGATCTAAAAAAAAATATGAGCTAAAACTATATAACAGCGCGCTATAGAGGCTTAGCTAAGTTCGGCTAGTTGATATAATGATCTGTTACTTCATTGCTAGCTTCCACAGACTCTATGCATCCATCCATTCTCTTCTGCTTCAGAGGTGAGAGGTGTGGTACACCCTGGACAGTTTGCCAGTCTATTGCATGACTATATACAAAATCTGTGTAATCTACAGAGCTATTATATGGCTAATATACATTTACAGTTAAATTGCTCTGAAAAGCAAACATGCTAAAGGTTGCTGCACCTGGGTTCCTGAACAGCACAGAGCAATACCATTTTATGGCAGGAAAAAAAGACACAAAACAGGAAAAACATCAGCTAAGGCGAAGATCCAGGGGGTCAGTATTTAATATGTGGAAATGCTACAACTTAGCCTAAGACTGTTTCTTTGTGAGGTGTTTAAATTTTTGATGTTCGGGACAGAGTGAGCCTGGAGGCTGTAGTGTACACTGTGAGCTTTTAAACCCTTAGCTTAAAGACATGCTACACATAAATACCGCTGACACAAAGCTGTCTATTCAAAAACATCTAAAACAGTGGAGGCCTGCACCCAGAAGCTGAGTCAACTCATATGGTCGCTATTTATTTTACTGCTGCATGCATGAAAAAGAAAATATGTAAAATTAAGAACACATCCACACGTGACTTTCTGATTTTAAGAAAGTATTACAAAGACATGACTGTTCCCTGCACTTTTGACCTCACCTGAACCTGCAAGAAGCTCTTGCAAAGTCCACTAATCCTCAGCCTCAGGCTATATTTGTAGAGTTTATCAATTCTAACACTAGTTGCATGACGGTCTGTTTCAACTTTGCACAGTAAATGTCGCAGAGGATAAGCAAAACATAAATAAATAAATAAAAGAAGTGGACGAGGAAAAATGCACAGTGCACTCAATGGTAATGTTCTGCCTTACATTTCATGCAGTAAAAAAATAAAGCCAACCAAACCTAAAACAAGTCTTTTTTTGAAGGCTACAGAGCCAGCCACAGGGGGAAAGAAACAGGTGTAGAGCTGTAGCTGGAAGAAGAATGTACATGGCATAAAATGAGCAGAAACACAGGCAGACATACTTCTTAGGCCTGTAGTCTGGGATGCTCCTGTCCAGGGAGATACGATCACTGAGCTGAGCATTGTAGCCATACTCCTCGTACTTCCTCTCGGCATCGCGGCTATCTTCTCCCAGAGTGGCAGCAGCTCCCCCCTGGCCGAGGCCTCCGGGCCCTTCTACCAGCCCCATGGGCTTTGCTAAACCTGCCAGGAAAATAACACATGCGACAGACAATTATACAGATGTAGCCATGAATTCCAACACACATATACAGACACAGAGCAGACATAGAGAGGTGAGAAGAGGGGGCAGGTGATTGACATTGCCTAGCAGTGTGAAGAAACCGGTGCACAGCAGCTCTGAGACCCAGCGGGGTTCATCCATAGGGTACCATTACAGTGTCTGTCAATGAAGAAGCTGCAAAACACCGACACAGACGTCACAGGGAAGAGCAAAGAAGCTGAGAGACACCGTGGCAGAACGGCCAACTCTACAACAGACACCAGACAGAATTTATACACAACTTTAGGTCACATATGGAACAGCAGGCATGAAACTGTCAGCGGTTAATCAAGTGTGAAAGGAAAAACTCTCTGAAACCCACACTGAGAAGGATAATGATTATAGTTTTACCTGGGCTACACATGCGTTTTGTACCATTTTATTAATGCATATCACTTTGATGTCATCAAATCAAAGCTCCGTATTACAAAGCTAGATGTGCATCGTCTTTTTGTTTGTACATTCAGATTAAAATGTTCCTCCTTTTATTGTTAAAAAGCTCTCGATTCAGTGTTTGACAGACAACAAAATAAATAAATAAAAACCTAAAATTACTACTACAGAGACAACAGACAGAGTTTAGAATTTTGTGAATAACTCTCCCTGGATCTAATTATTGTGTGGATGCCTTTTTAACAACATCCAAAACACAATATGCTCCAGATAAATATGCAGGATGCACTTTAAAAACATCAGCACCACATCGTAAACAACAGAGATGGATCAGACTTTGGAAGATCCTTCATCGGGACCTTCAGTGAGGAACGCAGTCAGCAAATCACTTTCCAATACTTGTTTCTTAGCTTTTTAAAACAACAGGACTTTCAATAGTGTTAATTTGACCAAATTCGTGTGTCTTTAAAGCCCTCACATCTTAGAGATCTGGGATTTCTTTTCAGTTATTATAAACTATCAATGGTTTTCACGCTTCTTGCAAACCGTTGCACTAGTCTGCGGTTTTCAGACTTCAGAAGCATTCCTCTTCCTCCCCATATTGCATGAGAAGAGGGTTTCCTTTTAATTAAGATCACAAAGATGGCAGACTAATTAATAACTCTGTCTGAGGTTGATACCAGTTATCTGAAATGATACGAGAAATAACCGAAGAAAAACCTTCACGGGAAGAAAAAAAATCTTGCAATCCTACTGAAATATCGGCAAAAAACAATCTGGAACAAATTCAAATCTGGCATGATCACCGTGGAGTTGTTGTCAAGCCGTTACACTCAGTTTCCATCTTCAGCCTGACATTGCATCCGGTCTAAAGCTGAGGTTAATCTCCGATGTTGAATGTGTGTGGACTGCTGCAAACACATCACATAAGCTTTTGTTCTCGTTCTACTATTTTTAATTTGCTTAGAGCTCGCGGCTTTGCTAGCATGTGTCAAGTGACCAGTGTTGGGGAGTAACGGAATACATGTACCGCCATTACGTATTTAAAATACAAAATATGAGTAACTGTATTCCGTTACAGTTACCGTTTAAAAAGGTGGTATTTAGAATACAGTTACTTTGTTGAAATAAATGGATTACACGGCGGTACTTCCCTGTTTCATATTGTGGCGGGTCAGGACTGTTTGGGTTTTGTTTGACAGCTATGTGCTGCTGTTCCAGGCGGCAGCGTTACGGTTGCCATGGTTACAGGGTGATGCTCTCTCTCTGCGTGTTTCCTGGGTGAGAGAGGCCTTTTTGTTGTTGCTGTGCTAAGCTAATAGGCAGAATGCTACAGGTATAGCTCTAAAGAATGTAGCATCATGGGCAGTGTAGTCCGTGCTGCAGGGAGAATGGACTGCTATACACGTTATGTGTCTGTGAGCGAGGGAGGGAGAAAAAGGAAAAGTACGAGCTGTCATCGAGCAAAAACGGGAGCTGGAAGCATGTAAATATAATAATAACCACTGCAGCCAAGAAGAGAGCCTGACGAGCCCAGTTGTAAGTAAGCTATTAAGACTCGACTGTACACCGTGTTCGTGTTTTCCTCCAAAAACAATAAGTTCTGTTGGAGCAGCCTTTCAACGCCTCTCTCTGTCTCTGCTAGCAAAGTTGACCCAGACAACAAAGTAAAGCTAGTTTTCAGCTACGAGCCGACACAGAACCCACCGTATTAGCCAGAGGTCCCTTTACTACGGTTCGGAGCCGCGGACCTTCAGTAACAGTAATAAATCACAGCAATAGTACATTCATGTAGTTGTAAACAGCATGATAATATATTAAGTAATCCAAAGTATTCAGAATACGTTACTCTCATTGAGTAACGTAACGGAATACGTTACAGAATACATTTTGGGGCATGTATTCTGTATTTTGTAATGGAATACATTTAAAAAGTAACCTTCCCAACACTGCAAATGACTGTATGCATGATTTTATATATGGGTTTTCACTATCAGCTGAACAGCTGGTGGTAGCATAGATGTAAAACACAATCAATTTGTATAAACAATATTCTGATTTGATCACACACAACTTCTCTGTCTTGAAGTCTTAGTTTGTTCTCGTAGATTTAAAACGACTGATTCTTTCAGAAACCTTTGATTCAACAAGGCCACACCAGATGTTGCACTGAACACCTAATGGCTCTATTCAGCTAATTATAGAAGCATTCTGGGAGCATGTGTGCAGCAGCACCACGACCGTGGAGTGGTTATTCAAACAGCGCTTGTTCCATGCAGGTCCTTTTATCTCACAAAGAGCCCAAAGAGTGGCCAGATTGCCTGGCTGCGTACTTAGCAGTGAATGGGAGCCCATTCTCGCTCAGCCTCAATCGTGTTACAGTATGCTCCTTCGGTCTAACACAGCTAAATTCAGCGCCGGACTCAAACCACCCTTCTGCTCTTATTAAAATGACTCATGACTGTGTTTAACGAGCCGTCGCTTTGGTGCTGTGACACTGACATTTTCAGAAAGGGATGGAGAAAAATGCTGTGCGGTGTCAAAAGTGACATCTTGGCTGAGGGGGGGAAAAAGTGCATGTTCAGACCTCCACGGTACTGTAAAATACTGAGGTGGGGACCGAGTTTCCAAACCCTCCTGGGTCACAAGCAGCTGAGCCAGCTATATTTCCACTTTAGCCATTACTAGAAGCATTTTGGCTCTGCTGAAAATCTGTCATCAGGTCGGAGATCTCTGCACTGTACGTTTAATTGCACATAGTAATGCTTTGATGACATCACAGGGAGATAAAATCTTAATATGAGGACATAATTGTCCTTATTTATAGGCTTACAAACACTGCAGTTTTTATGGTGCAAGCAATCTCCATGTTTGTAAAATAGCGATTTTTATATTCAGTGTTTTTCTGGGGAGAAATACAATATAAGTCTTTGCCATGGGAAAATTAAAATACCCGCATTGCAAAACTCCCATTAACATCACCCACCCTCCAAAAATAATTTCTGTGCAGTGTCTAAACTACAAAGAAACTGTTATAAGGAGATGTTGTCATGCGTCCGTGCCAGCCTTCACTATTGTTCGACTATTTAAAATTCCATGAAACTGCGGGATAATGTCAGATAATTGTTATGCGAGCCAAGCTTCCACTGTGGCCTCCACAGAATAATCGAGCTGCGTCTGTTCTCCATATCAACAGATGGACACACAGACAGTAAGCAAACAGCGCATACCGATGAAGAGCTCAGCTCTCGGCTTCACCCCCTCCAGGAACTGAGGAGTAATCACCATATTTGGATGGCCTCAAATCCTCGGGTGCGACTGAAGATTTGTAATTGGAGCTGAATGCTTGGAAACCGGCTTCTCCCACGAGAGGGATTTAGCATGCCCGACACCAGCCAACGTGGTGGCATTTTGACAAGTATGGGTGGGGTTCACGTCACGGACAAGCCATCTGTCATAGCTGCCTGTGTCACACAATAACACAGATAGCCTCCAGAGCCAGAGTCTCAAGTCTGGAGGGCCTCTCTGTCTCTGCGTGTGTCTTGGAAGCAGGACGACTCCTGCCAGCTTTGTTTTCTGGTCACCGCGTTATTTTTTGCTTCCTTCCTGTCTACAGCTGCCTCGGTCTGATTGAAGGTTCCTTTATGGGATGAGACCTTAAAGTCTGATCCGCTGTCTGTCTGTCTGTTTCAGCAAAAGGTTGGATTGCTGACATGTAAACTGTACCGCGACAAGCTTTAATATCTTTATTGAAGATTTTCTTTTTAAATTTAGCTGCTGTTTTGATGTTGCTCAAAAGATGACTTCATATAATAAAACAGCTTTCACTGGCATTGATTCATTCATCAGATTTTCTAGAGTTTGGTGTCTATTCGTGTAAAATTGGTTTGGAAGTAATCACTTGAATATGCATACATTTATAAAGGGCAAAAGCCACATACTTCTATTGCACAGTAAATTTTCTTTCCAAAAATGGACTGCTTTCTTATCTGAAAGAAATACCTAGACTGTTTGTCCGTGGGTAGAGCATGGTACCAACATTGTGAGGACTAAAAGCTCTCCTGCCACAGCAGCTACACAAGTTAAAAATGTATGTACACATGATCCTGCGGGGTACTTTGTATAAAAGCATCCAGCTAGTAGGCTCTTGTATTCTGGTCAAAAAAAGGAAAAAATGACAGTGACTAAAAGCTCACAACACAACGTGAAACTCTTGGGAATGAAAACCAATATTCCAGCATAAAAAATTTTATTTCACATTTTCCGTGAGCTTCTCTCCCATTCACTGTTTCTGAAGTGCTAGTAGCCCTTCAAGCAGCGCTGTTGCACTCTCACAACTTTACTTTGAGGCAATTACAGCCCAGCATCTGCTTCTCCCTCTCAGGCCTCACTCCCATCCAAAGGATCAGCACAATGTGGCTCATCTGCGACGACTCGCACCGGTTTCAGTCTCATTGTGTCCCAGCTTGTATCCGTCTCTGAGCTCTTTCCTCTCAACCCTCAATGGTTTGTCCAAAACCATCTAACATGATACAGTAAGAGCCACGACAGTTATAAATTATCTAACAACCTTCAGGATGATTCCGATGTGGCCTTTACAAGAAAGAATCTCAAATTCAAAGATGACCCCGTTTTTAATAAATGATTTAAGAGCACGAGTGGTTTTAAGTGTGTCCAAAGTGATGCAGCAGAGTTCTAAATATTGATGCTGAGGGGAGGTGGAGGATTTCAGCGGTCTCTTGAAGAGGAGGGAAATAACTCATTCTAAAGAGATTTAAAGTCTTCAAAGGCCAAAACAAATCTATGAAACATTGAGAGCTGGAAGAAGCACTGGTTTAAATCTGGGAGCCAAGAGGATGAGAACTCCGATTTGGAAATTGATACCAATTAGACCACTAAGTTATCTCTAAACATGCAAAAGCACTGACAATAGCTCATGTACTGCAGATATAACGCATAAAATAAATCATTGAAAGTTTCGTGTTTACTGCCGTGTTGGTCGGGTTAAAAGTGTGCAATGAAATGAGGCGAGAACAAGAACAAAGTCGTTGATGGAAAAATAGCAAAAAGTCTTTGAAGTGTGTCAGAATGTTACAACTCTGAGACGGGACCCAGTCATGAGGAGCTCCTTTCCGTAGGATGTGGAGCTGCTCTGCATCAAGAAATCATGAAGAAAATTTACATGATCAGTTATCCAGCCTGGCAAACTGGCCTATGCCCTTCAGTCACTGGATATCATCATTAAATGTTGGTAATGTAATCACTGCATGACTCGAAGCCAGCAGTATAAATAAGAGGGATGCTCGCTCCATCTGAAATTGACATTATTGTCTGCGGCTGCCTGCTGATTGTCAGGTGAGCCGCTGAATTCGTTATCGTGATTCCTCAAGGCTGAGCAGAATTGATTGTTATCTGTTTCTGAAACTGTTGTCAACCAGCGCCTCATCTACATATCATTATTATAATATAATTCATTTCATCAGGATTCATCACGCAGAGATGTGATGTCCCTGCAGCCGCCACCATTACACGCTGCACAACGTATACGCGCGCCATGATACGTATCATTAAAATTGAGTTTGAGTGCCAAGCGCATGCCAGCGTGGAGGGGAGTGAGAGGGCTGTTTCTCCATCCTCATCAGGTCTTTGTTTGAGCTGGCTTGGCCTATAAACAGCGTTAGATTTTTCCCTATAATTGGGCATATAGATAAGAAGCATATCTGGTGCTACAGCTGGACCCGCGAGGCTGCCAGCCCATCAGCTCCTACGCAGTGGGGAAAGACAGGAAGTGACACGCATGGCTGATGACAAGCACCTCGGTGTGCCTGTAAGTTGTGGGACAACAGCTGAGCTTAGACAATGATGCTTCCAGTGATGGTCAGAGAAAAGGAGTAGACACAATAGCAGTGCACGGGCTCTCTAACACCAACGTCGGTTTTTTAAGAAGTTTATTTTTAGAGCAGTTCTGCTTTAAGGTGATAAAACAAGAGAGGCAGCGAATCAAATGGCTTTCAGGTACTTTCATTGGTGTCCAATCCAAGTAAGACAATCAGAATGAAAATAGCCAAATATATAAATATTGATGTGTTGTTGTTGTGTTGTTATTTTTAAATAGCTTAATCTTGCAATTGCTGACTGACTCTAGCCCCTCTCGGAACAATAGCTATCCAAGCAGCTCTATTGTCGAGCTCTGGAAATCTCCCCACACTGAACCGCTCTGTATGGGTATATGTAAAAACACAAGTGGTAAATGGACTGGTTCTTATATAGCGCTTTTCTACTCTTCTGAGCACTCAAAGCGCTTTACACAACTTGTGCATTCACCCATTCGCACAAGCACATTTTTCTTAGGTGCTTTCTAACTGACATTCACACACATTCATACTCCGATGGATGCATCGGAGAGCAATTTGGGGTTAGTATCTTGCCCAAGGATATTTGGCATGCAGACTAGGGGAAGCCAGGAATCGAACCACCAACCTTCCGATCAGTGGATGACCTGCTCTACCACCTGAGCTACAGCCACATTCAAGTATGTTTGAATGTAACAGCTGAAGCTGTGTGTTTGTTTTGCAAAATATAAGCACTTGTAGTTTGTTTTACTTGATACCAAATATGACCAAAAGCCGCTCATGTCACATTACGGAAACGCTTTACTTAAAGTCACTAACTTGACTTTGGTCTTCTCAACATTCTCGTCCTTTTGGATCTATCTCTCACTCCATCCTGCTAAACAGACTTTCCTCTCTTGGCATCTCTGACACACACCTAGCCTGATTCCAATCATATCTCCTTCCACCCTTGTTTATTCCTTGTACCTTCTGGTGTACCCCAAGGTTCAGTCTTAGGCCCTCTTCCCTTCATAATAAATTTTCGTCTTCTTGGTACCATTTTCCTTAAATTTGATCTTCACTTTCCTTTTTTGCCGATGACACTCAATTATATCTCTGCTGCAGGCCGGACTCCTCCCTCCCACCTTCTTCTCCCACTGGACTGACAAACACACGCATACATTCATACACGTCATACACGTCACTACCAAGCACTTATCTGAACAATCTCATACATACAGGAACACCTTCATACACCAAGTTACTTTTTGCACAGCACTCAGTCTTTTGCAAATTTCTATTGCACTGCTGAGTCTGCATCGTCTCATGTCTGTTATGTCTGGTGCTGCACTCTTTCTTTTGTTTTGTTTGTAATTTTTGCAATTTTTTGCAATTTTGCACATTGCACTTTATGTATTCCTGTGTCAATTGTCTGTTATATGTCACATGTAGCACCATGTTCTTGGAGGAACGTTGTTTCATTGTGTACTGTACCACTGCACAGGATTGGGATGACAATAAACCCACTTGACCTTGACCTTCTCTTACACAATTAAAATTCTGGTTCAGTTCTAATTTTCTTAAGCTCAACGAGTACAAAACTGAAATTCTCATCGGCATCAAATCCAGCTTGCTGATGGCAAATCATTTCACTCTCACTACTGAGAACTCCACGGTTTTCCATTTACCTCTGGTTAAGCTGTCCTTGACAGCTCACTATCCTATAATTCTCACATCAATGAGCTCACCTGTTCTGCCTATTTCCACCTATGCAACATTAACCGATTACGTCCTTCTCTTTCCATCCTGTCTGCGTCCATTCTAGTTCATAGCCACATTACTTCCTGCATTGACTAATGTAATTCTCTCTTACATGGTCTCCACAAAAAGTGCCTCCATAAGCTTCAACTGGTTCAAAACTCCACTGCCTGCATTATTACCAGAACCCCCTCCTACCAGCACATCACCCCTATCCTTCAGGAACTTCACTGGCTCCCTGTGAAATTCCGAATAGTATTCAAGCTTCTTCTGTTCACTTTCAAGCCCCTTTATAACCTTGCTCCTCCTTACCTTTCTGACCTTTAGAACTACCTCTTCTGCCCGCTCACTTGATCTTCTTCTTCTATTCAACTTGCACTTCTTTCTGCCTCAGCACTATTAGAAGCAGAGCTTTCAGTTGCTCTGCTCCCAGGCTGTGTAATTCCCTACCCCTGGATATTAGAAACATTGGTCCTCTCCCCCAGTTTAAATCCCAACTAAAAATCTGTTCACGTTTGCATATTCACTGTGAACTTATCGGTTGTTTATTTTATCTTGTTTTTATTGTTCTTCGTTCTGTCTTTGTTCTATTATGTGTTTTTACTCTATTGATAAGTGTCCTTGAGTGTCTTGAAAGGCGCTTTTAAATAAAATGTATTACTTTTAAGTTCACTGATTAATTCAGTTGTTGAAATAAGCTAATGTTTCACCAGTGCTGCGTCTTCCTCTACCTTCAAAAAGCAAAGGAAGAGACATTTAAAAAAAAAAACTGTTGACATCTTCAACTGCAAATGAGATCAGATTTACTATATAAGATCTCGGGTGTTTTTGCAGTCACAGAACCTGGACACCTTACAGTGATTGAGTTGACCATGAGTTTCAGTGTATATCAAAGTATTCTAATGATTGTAGTGTAAACAGTGATCCCAAGCACAGAACAGCTGAAAGAGAAAATAATCAAGCTGCTGCAATGGCCCAGTCAAAGTCCAGACCTCAACCTGATTGAAAAGCTGTGGTGGGACCTTGAGAGCCTCAAACCTTGATGAACTGAAGCAATAATGTAAAGAAGAGTGGACGTAATAGTTTAAAGCTCAAAACATATTACTTGAAGTTGAGCTGTATTTAGCTTTCGACACACAGTTTTCTTAGAATACTTATGCTGACAGTCCTACAATACTGTGCACTACATCTCATAAAAGCCAAAATGATGTAGCATGTGAATGGGAACAGTACATCATTCAAATTAGTTTGTTTTTGCAGTTGTTCCAGCTGTGCCAAAACTGACATAGAATATCAATCAATCGACGTTTGGTTCCCAAATACACTTTAAAAGTCACAGTCAACTTTTCCACTGGGTGAATTAATCCTGCAATCATGCACTTTCCCCCCCTCCCTACGATAACTGAAAATTAGGACTTCATGATGGATGTCTAACTCTAAAGTAAAAGATTTCCATCTCAATATTGACCAAAACACCCCAAACAAAACATTTTAACAGTGTCAAAAGAAATCCTCTAAATGTCCATCAATATCTGGGTATAGTGTGCATTTAAGTCAGTAAGACTTAGAGGGCTTCAGCAGCTAAGTACCTGCAAGGAAGTATTTACCGGTGCTAATGTTGTACTTAAGTCGAAAACACTACTTCATAAGCTTGTTAACAAGCTTAAAACCTCTCATCTGATTGCTCAAAGCTGGTGGCATCCACAGCAGAGAAATGCTGCTGATAACCCTCATGTTACTCATTTCTGCACAGACTGGGCTGCTGGAAAAGCTTGACCGTTGTTTTCTTGTTGGGAGTCTAGTGCTCGTTCTTCAGGCAACCGTGAAATAAGAATTCTCTGGCTCTTTTATGTCCTTCAAATCTAATTGGACTGTACTGCATATCCCATGGCATGCCATAGGTAGGCAATAAACAACAGGAGGAATGGGCGATTACTTCATATCGCTGCTGGACATGATAATAGTTATTGGCGCGTTGAGTCCTCTCACCATAGTTATCCCCAGTGGCCATAGGATACAGTTTGTGAAAAATCATGCAAGGCCTGTGACTGTCAGCATCCATCCACTGTGTGCTCCTGCTTCTGCTTAAGACAAATGACTATACGGAAACGGATTGATGTTTATGATTTGGACCGCATAGAGATTATTTACAAGTAATACATCTGCATTTGTCACTCTGTACAGCTGCACTTTTGCAGTTGAATTCAGCAACTTGTCATGTGAAGCTCCATTTGAAATTCAGTGTAACAGCCTGACACCCGGTGTCATTGTTAATCAAAGAATCTCACTCCAAGGTCAAAAAAATGCTTTCGTTCTGTCATATTTTGTATGATACCTGGCAGGCAGGGAACTGTGCCAGCTCTGCACTTTGTGGTTTGTTCCCCTCTTCAGCACACTTGTGAAAAACCTGCAAATTGTGCTCCAGATACTTGGACTCAGCAGTGCAACAGCAAAGACAAGTCAGGTCTGAGAATATTTTATGAAATTGATGTGACTCTTTTGACAGCGCATGCCTAGCATTAGAGGAAACACGCCTTCCAGGAGATCGCCGGCATTCAAAGACTCAAATATGCATCGCACTCATGGAATGAGACAACGTACATGTCGTACTTCTTCAGCTGGGACGGCAGCTCGTCTTTAGAATATATAAAGATATAAAAGCCTATTGTTTGACCTTGAGTCCCACAGTCAACAAGATCTGTGCAGACACTGTGTGCTCATGCCCAGTAGCAGTGATACTCTGCTGTATTGACTGTCTCACTTTCATCCTGTCTTCAGTGGGGGAAATAATTATTTGATCCTGCTGATTTTGTAAGTTTGCACACTTTTACAGAGACCTTGACAGTCTCTCATTTTTATTGTTGTTTCATATTAATGTAGAGAGAGCGAATATCAACCAAAAAAAATCCATAAAACAACACAATGCAAATTTTAATGTCAGTGAGTAAAATAAGTATTTGATCCCTTACAAACCATCCTGAATTCTGGTTCCCATGGATTGTCTGTGTGTCCCTGTAGCACAGAGATTACAATGAATCAATCAATACAGAGTCTCATGATCTCAGCTCCTTATATATATAAAGCACACTTGTCCATAGAACAAATTTATTTCATTCCAACTAGGGATGCAACGATACCAGCTTTTTCAAACCGATACGATACCGATACTTGGATCTGAGTACTTGCTGATATAGAGTACAAAAACCGATACTTCTACCACACACACACACACAAATGCAATGAATTGGAAGACAGGTTTTATTTTATTCTCTGCCGATAAAAAAGAAAATCTTAATAAAAATGACCACAAAAAAATTTCAAGTGAAAAATAAGCACTTCTGTTAAATTATTGCAGAGTCGCCACATTGTAATTTAACAAAATATCACTGAACTATTGGCACTGTCCCGAGCTTTCAGAATAATAAATAAACACTTCTGTTTATTTATTATATTTCTTATCACAGCTCGAGTATGCTGAGAAGACGGTGCAACCCTATGTTTTCCACGACCGGCATTGGCTGGTCATCCAGAGCGATAAAATGAGTCAGAGCCTCTGTTATTTTAACTGCCCGTGGATTTTCTCTTGACATTTTTCATCGCTTTTCCAAAACCTGAGTTAAAGTTGGCTGATCCACACTGCTGACATTTTGTTTAGCCTAGCTACAGCAGCCTCCAGTTTCTCTTTTTTTCTGGAGCCGCCAGTCTCTCTCGCCTAACCCTGTGCCTGTTTAGCGTGGGATGTCCCCCTAGTGGCCAATCTAAAAAACTACAACAGAAATGACAAGCCACCCTCTGATTAATGAAATAAGTTGGTATTGGTTCATGGTATCGGTTAACTTTTACGAGTATGAGTACGCACATATTTTACAGTATCGGCCCCAATACCCGATACCAGTATCGGTATCGGTGCATCCCTAATTCCAACCTCTCCACCACCATGGCTGAGACCAAAGAGCTGTAAAAGGACATCAGGGACAAGACTGTAGTTGCACAAGGCTGGAATGGACTACAAGGTGTTGGATTAGCACAAGACTACACAGGAGGAGCTCAATGACGATCTGAAGTTGGGACCACAGTCACCACGAACACCCCTGGTTATGCCAGATTCCTAGTTATTAGAGCAACCCCTAATTCTTCCTATGTTGGTTCATGGAGTTTATTCCTTTCTGCTGTTTTGCCTCCAATAAAAGGTTGGTTTCATTTTGATTGCTGCTTCCGTCTGGGGTCCTCGTTCACCATCTAACTCGACAAGTCCCTCTGCATTCATGAAATACCTGAAAACTCATCTCTGATCATTAAAAATATATATTTAGATTTTGTTTTCTACGAAAATAACCTCTTTATGCCTTGAAATGGTCTTGATGTAATTCCACATCATTACCTCATTTTGTATGCACGGATCTATGAATATGCAAATTAATTCCCACCTCACACTCCTGCCACAGCATCCACTAGAAAGCCCTGTACCACTTAAAATGTTTGCATGTTAAGCAGGAGAGGGGAAGGGGGAGGACAACACACTTATGCACATTGCTTCACTTGTACATCAGGATGTTCCTGAACACAGCATGGTGCTAAGAGAGGATAAACGAAATCATATGAGTGCATCTGAAAATTCAAAGTGCCTGAAGCAATGTCTAGGCTCTACCTATTAAAATTTACAAAAACAAAACTGTGTGTCCCTGTTTTGCTGTTCAAGTCGCACAAAGAAGCAAAAGAGACTGCGGAGCAGAGAGAAAGTAGCAGGACCGCAAATGACAGCAATGCTCACACTTAGCTTAAATAGAATCAACACACAGGTAATTATCAGGCAGTTAATCACATGTTGATAATATAGGATAAAACCTGTTCCAAATTACTAAACAATGTTAAAAAATAATATTCATTGGTGAGGGTCTTAAAGGAAACAGTCAAATGGAGTGCCCCACCTTGTCTTCTTAATCTTTCTCCATAGAGTTAAGATAAAATGATGCAACTTCAGTGGCAAAAGAGACATGCTTACTTTCTTCAAATTGTTTATGTCTTTATTGTAACGTTTCTGGGTTAAACGGCTTTCAGGAGGCTGACTATTAAAAGGTTATGATGAAATCTTTGCTCTCTATCATTAAGCCTTAGCTATAGTGTCAAGAAACAAATCAGTAACTCCGTGTAACAGTCTACCATGCAGCCTTCTCATTATTTGGCTTGAAAATACGTGCCTTTGTAGATGAGGCATCCCTGGATCAAAAACAGATCCCTCCTGTACTAGTGAGAGAAAAGGTTGCCCAAATAACTGAATTCAAAACTGGATGCGCTCTTCAAAAGGCTGAAGTTTAGCAGTCACTGAGTCATCATCAAGTCAACCACTTCATGCAGATGCATCTGGTACGGTTCATGATGCACGGAAGAAAAGCACTCCTGTGGTAATCACAGGATGTGAGAACATATTAGTTGTGATCCCACTTATCCCTTATTATGTGAGCGAGCACTCTGGAACAAAAAAAAAGCGTTTAATTCAAGAAATCTGTTTCTTTCATTGCAAAAAAAAAAAAAACTGTTTAGAAAAAAATTATTAAGTCCTCAAAGATATTTGTGGTGCAGAGTCGCTTACAGGAATGCAAAAGACACTGGATATTTTAGCTAAACTCGTTTAAATAGGTTATACGTGTGGTTGCTTAACCTTTGACCAAAAAGCCCATCAGCTTCTATTTAACATTTGAATCAGAATTGAAGAAATTCCCTTAAGAAAAATGATGATCATAAGAATAAAAAGTACTGGTAGAAAGTGTGCATGTATGAAGTGCACATAAACATAGAGGCTGATGTAGTCATGCCTCATTCGTTTCATGAATCTTTTGAAGCCCACTCACTCACCACGACCTTCTCCTGCTTAAAACACATAGATGTATTAAATAAAACAGTAAGGCAGAGTAAGACGTAACCTGATTTAACAGGATTTCTGCTGTGGTCAAAAAGACCAGATCTGACCCACAGCCCGTGTAATGAAATCCTGTAAAAGTCTGTCATTGTGTTACAGAGGTAGTACATTAGACTCTCCTTCAAAACGCAGACTGCCAGTTAAACCTGGCATATCTCACCAGCGATGCTTCCAGTGAAATGGCAGCAATGCTGCTGGCGTACAGACTTTCTCCAAGTGCGATTCTGCACCGACCTCGATAATTATTAGAAATTCGTGTGAAGTTTACAAGTTTAGGTCAGTGACAGCACAGGGAAGTACATCAACACCGATTTCATTTGTGCTTAAGCACATGCAAAAAGTATACAATGCATAATTAGCCTATTAATGCGCAAGTCTGATACTATAGCCATTAATTTATGTGACAGTGAAGCGCTTTTACCAAAGAAATGAGGCTAGACTGACAATAAATAAATAAATACATAAAATGCATGAGTCATGGTCCAGGTCAAACTCACCTGAGCGCATCTTATTACCCGATAAATTGGCTGACAAGGACTAAATGCTAAATATAAAATGTTTGCTTTCATAGATCACGGATTTAACAACTAAGAACTTCAAGCAGTTTCCTACCGTTTAACTGGTTGTAGACCACATCCTCCAGCCTCTCCAGCCTCTGGAGAATTGACTGCCTGTCCACCAAGTTGGAAACTTTGCCATTTCTGGCTCGCAGCCTCTGGTCAGAAATACGCCCTATCTGGATGAGCTCCTCGGATCGGTCCTGGATCCTGCAGTACACCGAGAACAGTATAATCCCCACAAAC
The DNA here is from genome assembly GCF_056152115.1 of Neolamprologus brichardi. Lineage (NCBI taxonomy): Eukaryota > Metazoa > Chordata > Actinopteri > Cichliformes > Cichlidae > Neolamprologus > Neolamprologus brichardi. The sequence continues at coordinate 3,446,138 of NC_142115.1, read as the reverse complement.
ACTAAGATGTTGACGGTCAGCAAAGTTTTGATTTTGCGTGCCACAGCCATGAAAGGAGAATATTGTCTGGCTGACTCAGTCAAGCCCGGCAAAAGCTCATGAGCGGTGGCCTCCTTTGTCACCTTACAGTGTGCCTTGCGGCGGGGTGATTTCTGTGCTCGCTGGAGAGAAGGTCAACTCGTGGAGACCCGAAGGGCTGGCGGATCCGTTCAGCACCACGGACAGCTCCGTAGTGGGACACCGCACCGGTCACATAGAACTTACAAGGTGGGAAATGTTAGTAGCGTCCCCGGAGCTCGGCTCCAACCAGTGAGCGATGCTTTTATGAGCTTCACTAGTCGACAAACAGCTGCACTCGCTTCACCTACATATTACAAGCGAGAAATGACGCCACGGGAGGCATTCATCCTCCCGAGCAGCCCCCGGCAGTTGCAAAACATCTCTCCTCCGCAACGTGGTAATTCGCCAGTTCCTTAGCATCAATATGTCTCGTCCATCGCGCAAGAAAAGCCCTGGTTTTGAAGCGTCACACAGCTCTCGCCGCTCTGTGGCATCTCCTTCCTCAAAGGCGTTGTGCTCACCCGATCCGTCCCGCTCTGCAAATATGAATCCAAACGCGCTTATGTCCAACAAATAAATAAATATATATATGCGCGCGTGTGTGTATGCGCGCGTTTCAAAAACAAAGCGGCGTTTCTCTTTCTCCCCTCTCCCTTTTCCTCTCTCTCTCTCTGCCTCCGAGTCTCTTTCTGTGTTTGCGTCCCGTCAGACCATCGCCGCCTCCCTTGGCGCTGCACCGTGGGATGAGTTGAGAGCAGATTTGCCCTCAAATGCAGTCAAACGACGCTCGATGTCGATGGGAGCGATGCAGCCGGGCTCTGGCATGCTGTCGCTCCTCTCTCAGCCTCCCCGCTCTGTCAGGGAGGAAGAGCCACCGCTGCGTCCTGACGTTTAGAGGCACACAATCATGAATATTCACAAGCAGTGTTGTGTCGGAATAAAATAAATAGCGCGACCATGGAAGCAGCGTGTACTTCCACTTGGTAGAGCAATCTACACCACCCCACCCCCTGTACAGGTGAGCTGTGGAAATCTGTGTGAAGATGTGTTAAATGGTTTTTCTATGTTATTCACAAGGTTAACCAATTCGCACATATGTTTCAGGTTGCATGCATGCACTCCTATACATACACGCTCTGCTTCAGAAGTAGGCTATAAGGATCATTTCACAAATCACATGCTTGACTACAGCTTTAACGCCAAGCTAAACAGAATAAATATGTCTATATTTGAATTAGAAAGGCATGTAACATTTGTTTATTATAATACAAATCCACTCTCAGGAGAGAATTTGAGGTTTTGCCAACCAAAAAAAAGAAAAAACAATCAAGCAAAACTCCACACTAAACCCACAGATATCGAAGGACATCTGTTTTATAGAGCCATCCAGATTCTAATCATTACTCAGTTCAAATTACTCCTACTCCATACTGTAACCTGCCATTGCCAGCTCCTCATCTCCAATTCCAAATGAATTATGGCTCCAGTAAATCACGTACAAAGAGCTTCGGGCTCTCTGTGTACTTTTACTTGATTAGGCAAACCCAGACACGGTAGTGGCTGCCCGAAGTACTTTGATTCCACTTCACACCCACCAGAGGATCTCAGATCTGTGCTCTTCAGTTTGTTTGCTGCTTCACTACACCGAGATAGCGCCAGGGTAGCTGAAGCCTCTATAGTCTGCACATTTCTTTGTCGGAGGACATTTGGCATGAACGTGAGCTTCTAAGTTATTTTATACTTATACACATTTCTTGATGTCTTCAAGAGGGAATCGGTTCTGATTTTCTGAGAGCAGGTTTGAGGGCTTTTATTTTTAGTGTTTTCAAAGAACGAGACCTTGTCATATAAGTCTAGGCTCAAATGAGAGGTTCATTTGTTCCACAAAGCTCCTGCTTTCCAAAAACGTTTTTCTTTTTAAGAAGGTAGAATAACAAAGCTTAGGCAGGGCTCATACTGTTCCCTGTGTGGTCATGATACTGATGATGATGATGATGGTGATGCATACTTTCTATTGCCTTACAGCTCCCAGGTCTGCATAACAAGGACATTTAAAAGGATTTTCATTGTATAGAATGTATAATAAGGTGCACACAAGGTGCTGCTTTGATTCATAGTTTGCAGAAAGAGTCTTTGGGGAAATCATTGTTACAGACACCTCAGGCACCGTGCAGACCTAAGCACAGCTGCTTATACAGCAGCTACAGCGCTGTATATCAGCTCCCCGCGCTCCCCTGTAAGACTCTCTGAAGACTTGTTTTCAGCATTCAGCACCCTGCATGCCTCTGTAACTGCAGACACTGGCACTCAAGTGTTTTAACCATATTAACCTGGGTCACTGCAAGCTGCACCACAGTCATCCCACTCAGTGTCTCTGCATAAGCCACTCGAACATATTCAGAGGGAGAGAACGAGCTAGACAAAAGCGTGTGAGTCTAGTAGCGCTGTTGAGAAAGCCATAAATATCTGCTGCTTTGTGTTCGTGTGATCTGCGTTCACGGGGCTCATGAGGTGTTAACTATCGTGTAAAAACAGAAACTAATTTCAAACGTGCTACTTAATCTGCTTATCGATATACTTTCAGTCTGCTGGTAATATAAACACGTGCTTTTAAAGAATATTTTATCATCACTTAAAGGGAATTAAATATTTATGTGTTTTTATAAGACATTTATGGCACTGAAAATATCATCAGAACGTTTTATGTTCAGTTTAAATATATGCTAGCTAACTAGTTTACTTGTCTACCTGTCAAAGCTAGAGCCCTTTGCCCACAGTGGACATTTGCTACAACAAGCAAAGGTGCTGGATAAAGTGTAAGGATACAAACAAGACAAGAGTGTTAACTTAAAAGAGGTTTGGGGTTTGTTCTTGCTTTTGCTTGAATCATAATTACACAACCTAATCAGCAAGCAGTTACATGTTTACACGTGTAGATATGTATTAAAATTACTTATTTAGAACAAGTATTGGTGATCTAGCCCATTCTCACTCCCGAGCCGTAACATGCCGACGTTTTGTCACGTCCCGGGGCGTTCCTGAGGAACACAAAAGGAGACCTTCGGCGTTCTTATGGTACGCGGCGGGTTATGGCCGAAATCCAGTGCAATGACGCTCCCGCGGTAGTAGACGTTCCAGCCCTGTATTCCAGCCCTAAACCTAACCTTATCCCTAGCCCTAACCATAACCTTTTTCCTGACCTTAACCATGACTTTAATTATGTTAAATAGCGTGTTTCTAAGCGATCTGAAGAAAAAGAGCGAACATGTGTAGATTGAGTCCATAGGTTCTCATATTTCCTCATTTTTCCGAGGTCGTCATTTAGGAACGTGGTGGGTAGCCGAAAACGTAATACGTTGACGATTTGTCACCTAGCGTAAAATGTTACGCTTTGGGAGTGAGAACGTGTTGGATCTAGCTACTGTAGGTCAGCGGTCTCCAACCTTTTTTGCGCCATGGACCGGTTTATGCCCGAAAATATTTTCACGGACCGGCCTTTAAGGTGTCGCAGATAAATACAACAAAATAAAACTAGTACCGGTACCGAAAAAAAGAAGATTTATTCATAACACACGTGAAAAAACCAAGGAAAACCGAGTAAACGATAAAAACGATAACAAAATAACGCTGAAAACCGATAAAAACCCTGAAAACTATACATTTCACACCTGAGCCTCAACTCTCGCGGCCCGGTACCAAACGACTCACGGACCGGTACCGGTCCGAGGCCCGGGGGTTGGGGACCGCTGCTGTAGGTGACCATGTTTATGGTTCTTTCAGGTCTATTGTGGTCTTGGAAAATACCCGGCACTTCAGCAGCTACATTTCCAGTTGCAACTTTGTTTGTGAACTTGGTGTACACTATTTTGGGCTGTCTTCCTACAAAAAGAAAGTTAGCTCATGCATCCGGAAATCAGGTAGGAGAAAAGAAGGCCACCTAAGTAATGAAAAGAATGATGCTAAAACAGTTTAAAGAGCAGTAATTTCCTGTGTGTCTATCAGCATGACTCACACCTTTCACTTGAGCTGCTGGTTGTACAAAAACGCTAACCAGAGCAGCTTTAAAAAGAAAAGGAAAACACACTGCATTCCAGAAACCTCGCAGTGAACTGAGGCAAGGTTAAGCTCAGATATATTTTTGCTGAAAAGAAGATAGCAACTACTGTAAAACACAAGGCAGTAAGTGCTTTGTTGGGGGCCATTTAGTTTGCTACACTCCAGTGACTTTAGCACATTAGGCATTCTTGTCAGTTGAAGCTGCTCCTCTGTGTTTGGTTCACTAGAGGCCAGGCAAAGAGAATGTGTTCAGACAAGATGCTACAAAGCAAGGACAGCTGGAAGTCAACACATCACACATGTCCACGGCAGAGGCAAACATCACAGTTGCTTCTTGTCAGTTTTCACTGTGCTAATGTGTTGCTGCCATTCTAACAGTATGCAAAACGGATTCTTGACAGAATTCAATGAACCACAAACCTTTTTTTTGGATTTCTTTACAAATAAAGTAGTTTGTATTCAGCGTAATACAAGCTCAAAATTGCTAGTCAGAATTAGCAAGCGCTGAGCACAAAATAAAATATGCAGCATTTTAAAAAGTAAACTGTTAAGGCTAATTTAATTCAAAACTTTCTCCCTAAAAATGCAAATGTGCTTCCCTAAGAGAAAAGAAAATCTGTTTTCATTTCCTATTTGCGGTGGTTAGTATGCATAATGTTTTGGCAAAGGCACAAACAAATCAACCACTGTGCAAAGGCATTAAAAGTAACAAATCTGATACATGAACATGAGTAATTTTATGGCATGGCAAGTAATCCACATTTGTCCCTGACTGGCTGGCACACAAACTTGCCGTGTCACTTTCGGAGTAAAGCGCCCACTCTGAGACACTCGTTGGTCACTAATGTAGTGCTGTCTGCTGGCCTGCTGGAGCTAAGTTCATACATTATCACTTTGACCCCGAGGCTAACAGCTAAGCCCCAGTTCTGTCTGCCTTAACTTAGCTCATTCACATTCCACCTCCAGCAACCTCTCCCTACTGTGGTGCTACGGGAGCTGTTGATTTGCCTAATGCCTTAACTAAATTAGAATGATAACCCTGCGGACTGGAATATGTGATGTTCAGCTCGAGGCAAGTTTTTACGTGTTTTTTTGTACAACAGACACGAGGCAACACTGGGGGCTGCCAGCCGAATGTTTATCAGAGCCCGGGGCCTCATTAAGACACAATGTGCTCCTTGACCTTGGCAGCCAGCTATGGCTTTACCATAATGCGCCATTCAGCGGCATCCCAATTGCAAATGCAAAGTGCCTTTTTTTTCCAAGTGGAGACGTGGTAAATCTTGACCCTGTGAATAACATAAAGAAAGAAGCAGATGTCGCCTCTGCACGCATGCTTTTGAGTAAAACAGAAGCAGCAATTATCAGTATCAGACTGCTAAGACGCTCAGCTGGAGATCGTGCATATCCAAATGTCAAAACTAATGATTAGATTTATCAATATGAGCATAAGCTTGGCTTCTCAATGTTTTTGTATTAATGGAGCAGATACTCTGGAGACGCCCCCAAATGTTTCTTGATTTATGGCAGAAGCAATTACATCGCGCCAGTGTACCGATGCTTGATGGGCGAATCGGTGCAGGTAATTAGAAAGAATAATGAAACAGAGAGTCATGGGAATTTATCCCTACATCAAAAAAACTAATCAAAGATAAATGGGCTATCCATATTACCCAGTCATTATGCCGGAAAGATTATTGTTTTAAATCCCTGTGTACAGCAGCTATGGACTCGTTCTCAAACAAAATCCATTACTCTGCTGACACCTCCGACTTATTTGGAGACTGATTGATATTCCTCGGTCTGCGAGCATTCCTCCAGTTTATGTTTTCAGTTTTTTGGGCGAGACGGGAGAATTTCTTAGTGAGAAAAACGACTGTTGATGGATTTACAAAACATTGCAGAAATGAGAAATTTGATCCATATACACAGAGACACAGACAAACGGACAAGATCCATCTTTTGATGACTTCAGAGGGATAATTTTTTTAAAAGTCATTCAAGGCTAGAACTTATTCATAATGATGTTGAGTGATTTCAAATAGACCAACAAAGCCAATCAAAAGCACAAATGCCAAACAATAGTTTCATAGTAAGCAAAGGAACACAGTGAAGCAATCAATGTTGGGGAGTAACGGAATACATGTACCGCCGTTACGTATTTAAAATACAAAATATGAGTAACTGTATTCCGTTACAGTTACCGTTTAAAAAGGTGGTATTTAGAATACAGTTACTTTGTTGAAATAAATTGATTACACGGCGGTACTTCCCTGTTTCATATTGTCGCGGGTCAGGACTGTTTGGGTTTTGTTTGACAGCTACGTTCGGTTGCCATGGTTACAGGGTGACGCTCTCTCTCTGCATGTTTCCTGGGTGAGAGAGGACTTTTTGTTGTTGTTGTGCTAAGCTAATAGGCAGAATGCTACAGGTATAGCTCTAAAGAATGTAGCATCATAGGCAGTGTAGTCCGTGCTGCAGGGAGAATGGACTGTCATACACGGTATGTGTCTGTGAGCGAGGGAGGGAGAAAAAGGAAAAGTACGAGCTGTCATCGAGCAAAAACGGGAGCTGGAAGCATGTAAATATAATAATAACCACTGCAGCCAAGAAGAGAGCCTGACGAGCCCAGTTGTAAGTAAGCTATTAAGACTCGACTGTACACTGTGTTCGTGTTTTCCTCCAAAAACAATAAGTTCTGTTGGAGCAGCCTTTCAACGCCTCTCTCTGTCTCTGCTAGCAAAGTTGACCCAGACAACAAAGCAAAGCTAGTTTTCAGCTACGAGCCCGACACAGAACCCACCGTATTAGCCAGAGGTCCCTTTACTACGGTTCGGAGCCGCGGACCTTCAGTTACAGTAATAAATCACAGCAATAGTACATTCATGTAGTTGTAAACAGCATGATAATATATTAAGTAATCCAAAGTATTCAGAATACGTTACTCTCATTGAGTAACGTAACGGAATACGTTACAGAATACATTTTGGGGCATGTATTCTGTAATCTGTAATGGAATACATTTTAAAAGTAACCTTCCCAACACTGGAAGCAATACAATACATAAATGCAATTTAGGATTCAGAACCAGTTCAGATAGATTTCAAGTAGATTTAAATCACTTATAAACGACTCTGTTGCATCTTTGGTTAGATCTCATGGCCCTTCTATACTGTCCCGTTGATGCTGAGTCAGAAGAAATTATCTCATTTCCTAGAATTTTTGTATATGTTTTAAATCCAATATATATTTTTTGTTTTTGATGAATTGAATGGTGGAAAATGTGGAGCAAAAGTAGAAAATTATGTCGTTTTTATAGAAAACAAAACCACATAACTCCAATTTTATTTATTTATTTATTTTTTATTTATTTATTTTTTTAAATTTTTAAATTTATTTATTTTTTTATTTTATTTTATTTATTTATTTATTTTTCCAATTTTAGCCAAATTACATTGGCTCCCTGTTAAATATCGCATAGATTTTAAAATTTTAATATTTTGTTCACTTTTAATATTCTGAATAATTTAGCGCCCGGCTAGCTCACTGAACTACTCCACTTATACAATCCCAACAGAGCACTTAGATCGTCCAATCACAGGCTCCTAGCACAACCTAGGTCTCGAATGAAGTCGAGAGGTGACCGGGCCTTTGCATCCGTGGCACCCAGACTCTGGAATAACCTCCCTGTTCATATTCATACTGCCGAGTCGATCCAGTGTTTTAAATCACGTCTTAAAACTTATTTTTTTACTTTGGCTTTTGATTCTGTCTTGTTGGCTGGTCTAGCTTGTTGTGTTGTTACCTATTGTTTGTCGTCCTCTTTTATTGTTTATTTTAATTGTATCATGCTTTTACTGACTGTGAAGCACTATGGTCAACACTGTTGTTTTAATATGTGCTATATCAATACATTTTGATTTGATTTGATCCTTCCTCGTCAGGGTCACAGGGGGCTGTAGCCTATCCCAGCTGTCACAGGGCTAACACTCAGAGACAGACACCCACACCTATGGACAATTTGGAATTACCAGTTAACCTAACACCTGCATGTCTTTGGACTGTGGGAGGAAGTCAGAGTACACAAAGAGAACCCATGAAAACTCCACACATAAACGCCCGGCCAGGTGGTGGAATCGAACTCGGGACCTTCTAGCTGTGAAGCAACAGTGCTAACCACCGTGTTGCCCAAAAGACAAACCCCTGAATTAAAACATGAATTATAAATTTGCTCTATGGACCTAGAGTTTTTAGTTTAATACTTTTGTAGAATAATATCATGTCCTTATTCATGCTGAAGTTTAGTTTGACTCAGGTCCAAAAGTGAAAACATGGAGAAAAATAAATTTGCTCTACTTGACAAAATGAATGAATACAAATCAGCCTCCTCTGTGCAAACACACAGAGATGGACTAATTCACACAAATAGACAGATGGATAGACTGAGAGACAGATAAATGATAGACTCTTGCTTAGAATTAAGGTGAAGGTTCTGGCCTTTCCAAAGCTCCAACTATGTATAAAACAGTGAATCAACCAATTTAAATGAACTCCATTAATTCTGCCAAGAAGAGCGGTCGAACGTTCAGAACTCAAAACTTTTTGAAGGCTACCAAAATATCTGGTTGAGGAGAAACTTGCTAAGGAACATTTAATGAAATATTAGTGGGGGTGTATGCATACCTCTGACCCTGTGTGGATGAGAGGCAATATAAATTCAACCTCGTGCCCTTGAAGATATATACCGTACAATCATTTCACCCTGGAAACAAACAGTTCAAAGAAATCATTAAAAGCTGAAAATTACCATGACATCCATGAACACGATGAGTTTATGCAAGCTTTTCTCCACAGCTGTGTACAGATAGATAAAAATACAATATTTTTGGATGGCTACATATTTAGCATACAGAGTGACAAGTGCATCAAATCAATTGTCTTGTGAAAGAACATTTATGTGCATCAGGCTCATATTTGAAACAACAACAGCATATTTTTCAGCTTTACTCTACAGACTTTCATTAGTTTTGTTGTTCTAGCCTATAATTAAACAAAAATGCACAGAAGAATAACTTGTATCGCAGTCTAATACCAGGATATTAGCATCCATTGTTCACAAAGCGAGTGACATAATAGCTACGGATGAGAAAAGACATTGTATCAGCTTTCATTTCGGATGCTTTATTTACAGAGCAGGGCTACACTGAGCTTAGAGTTAGACAGAAAACCGTCTCTGGAAGGTGGCAGACTGCAATCGCTGATTCAGTTGTCCGTTTGTGGCCAAAAGAATCAGCAGCCAACATCTCAGCCAACACTCTAATCACAGGCTCACAGCAGCAATCACAGATCTAGCCGCTAATCAGTCACAAACACGTGCGCACAAACAAGCCTAAATGCATCCTGGTGCAAACCTGCACGTATGGTCCAGCAAACACAAATCTATTTAAGTTAAATATATTTTAGCTTCGATAGTTCCCCTGCAATCTTACTGTAATGCAACTTTGTGTTGCGTGAAGACATGCTTCATAACCTACAGTACAAGCTAAGCGATGCCCACACTCTCCTTGCACACATTCAAATCCCCACCGCTTGGGTTTCCTCCAAAGGAACAAAGTCTTCACTGGCAGCGGGGATCAAAACATGCGGATGGCCAAACTGGAATTTAGGTTTATAGCACAACAACATGCTGGCCTTTGTTAAGCTAACATCACAACCCCAGAAAAGAAAAAGAACCAACAGATTTGCATCCAAATTTTTACAATCTGCTTCACACAAAGACACCATGCTTTACACCTCCTCGCTGTCAAGGAATATGATGCTGGGTGTTCCGGGTGGTGTTGACATGTAAGCGCTCTGCCATTTGTCTGGGAAAAAAAAGCAGAGGGGTCAGCAACAGACACCATCAAAGCAGCACGCCTGGTCCCTCCTGTTAAAGCTCTCTTTTGCTTGATTGTAATTAAAGATAGAGGCGAACGCGAGCAGTATGTCTCCCAGAGAAAATAATTATGTGGCTCTTCCAGCGAAGAGGGCATGCGGGTGGTGGAGAGTGGAGAAGAGGGGAGGGGTGGTGGTGGCGAATGAATGTTGAGCCGTGCAGCGGCTGAGGTGTGTGCGTGCGTGGAGGGAGGGAAAGCCACAGGGGATTGCAGCGGTTGAGGTCGAAGCGAGTGCAGAGGACTGTGGGTCATCGCTCCTTTTTGCACTGCTCTTCATTCACAATCCCTGTACACATGCACACACGCTGACACACACAATCCCTGATGGCTGATTAGAGGGTGGGACGAGAGAAAAAAGATAGAAATAAGACAGCTTTCCCACCAGAGGCCGATCGGGATGTGATGTGAAACGGAGGCGAGGGTGAAATGACGCGCCTAATTTTCTAAGAACCATTCGTTCGGTGTTCTTGGCACCGTACCAGGTAAATATCATGCTCGCTACAAAATCCCAGCACACACTCAAGCTAATTTCATGTGCTTGTGGCTTTGATTTGTCACTGATGTTTTTGCAGCATAACAAGATAGTGGTCCATGACAGTAGCCATAATGAAAGTGCATCCAGATAGTGATCCATGATGGCCAACAGTGAGCTAGTGAAGCAGGATGGTGATCCATCAAGCAGGCATCATCCAGCCTGGATAAAGAGAGATTACAGCTCGCGTCCTTCTCATGTTGCATACTACAAATTTTAAAAAACAACAAATTGTAAACCTGCACAGCGTTTTTGTAAAACCAAGCCGCGCCTTTTTGTTGTACTAATTATTTGCCATTTGGAGCTAAGAATCGTTTACTCAAGAGGCGATTGGTGATTATTTAACACTGTTGTCAAGCTATGTGCCCTTTCTTTGACTCCAAGTGTAGAGGACTGCTATGTTTCGTGGTTCTTCAATCAGTAAAAGAAAACTCATTTAATCAAACAACACAGCTTGTCTGCTTAAGTGTTCTTTTTTCAGAAGCATAGAAAAATATTGTCTTGACTTGGCTGTCATATTGTGCTTTTCTAATTTATAATTAAAGGCTTGCTGCTTCAGTGAGCAGCAAGCCTTTAATTGTAACATTGTTGCAACGTTACCATGACTTGAGCTCTGGCGCTGCTGTAAGGCTGTAGTCCAGATAGATTTAATCAAGAATAAATATGATGAAAGTTTGAATTCAAAGCACTTATTGTATTGATAACATGTGCCTGACCAAATATAAAAATTATTTTATTAAGAAAAAAGTAACAGTCCTGCCCTGGTGACATGCTGAGTATACAAATTTTGCAATAAATAAATAACAACAAAAAAATAGGAACAACCACCTGGAATGATGGTTTCAGCATAGTGACTTCTGCCTCCTTGTAACACTCATTCACTCATAATAGAAGGGAAAAGGAGAAGAAAGAACCAGTACTGAATTGGTATGTATTATATGGTATCTTGGCTGGTTGTGCTCATTAGAAAAGAAAAGAAAAGAAAAGACAGTTGTTTGCTGCTCCCTTGATTGTCATTATGGAGTTTTAGAAAATGCAATTCCAGCATAATTAAAGTCTCTGCAGTAGGTTTTAAAGTCAAAGCCTACTAATGACTTTAAGAAGGAAATTTCTGTGTATATTGACTGTGCTTTCAAAAGAGGTTGAATAACAGGATTAGCATATATGCTAAGTCCTATGGTCTGCCTACATTCCTTTGCCCAGCTGTGGCAAACTTTTGCCTACTTTTTAGGCGTCTTACAGCAGCGGTCCCCAACCCCCGGGCCACGGACCGGTACCGATCCGTGAGTCATTTGGTGCCGGGCCGCGAGAGTGAGACTCGGGTATGAAATGTATGGTTTTCAGGGTTTTTACCGTTATTTTGTTATCGGTTTTTTTTGTTAACTCGGTTTTCCTGGGTCTTTTCACGTGTGTTATGAATAAATCTTCTTTTTTTCGGTACCGGTACTAGTTTTATTTTGTTGTATTTATCCGCGACACCTTTAAGGCCGGTTCGTGTATATATTGTCGGGCATAAACCGGTCTGTGGAGCAAAAAAGGTTGGAGACCGCTGACCTACAGTGGCTAGATCACCAATACTTGTTCTAAATAAGTAATTTTAATACATATCTACACGTGTAAACATGTAACTGCTTGCTGATTAGGTTGTGTAATTATGATTCAAGCAAAAGCAAGAACAAACCCCAAACCTCTTTTAAGTTAACACTCTTGTCTTGTTTGTATCCTTACACTTTATCCAGCACCTTTGCTTGTTGTAGCAAATGTCCACTGTGGACAAAGGGCTCTAGCTTTGAAAGGTAGACAAGTAAACTACTAGCTAGCATATATTTAAACTGAACATAAAATGTTCAGTGATATTTTCAGTGCATTGCCATAAATGTCTTATAAAAACACATAAATATTTAATTCCCTTTAAGTGATGAAAAAATATTCTTTAAAAGCACGTGTTTATATTACCAGCAGACTGAAAGTATATCGATAAGCAGATTAAGTAGCACGTGAAAATATTGTCGGGCACAAACCGGTCCGTGGCGCAAAAAAGGTTGGGGACCGCTGTCTTACAGCACTTGTAGCTACAATTTGATCTCAAACCCCTGAGCAGAAACCAGTTTATATAAGCTCAGTGTATTCATCAGGGACAACGCATTACACATTACAAAGATACTGCAGTACAGACACAGATTTGCCATGTAAATTTATTGAAATGAAACACTCTCCAAGAAAGGAGTCACCCTCCGGTGTATATTTTTTCAGCCTATCCCAGAATATAGACAAATTCCCTGCTACTAAAAATATTTCCTCAAAGATCACCTTACTCCTGTAGTACTTATTCTTAAAAGTGACCCATCTTAAAAAATAAAGTCTATGCTTCATCTGATGATATTTAAATACCATATGAGAGAGAGTCTTGTTCACTCTGATACTGTATTGTGCCCGTTATACGAGTGTTCAGATTCCTCAGACAACGTATTTTAGATATCCACATACTGGCAAACATGCTCCTTCAAATCCTTCGTTAGCTGTCAGACACACGTTGTTTATATATTAAAATATGATTATGTATATTTCAGACAAACAAAGTATCCTTTAAAACTGTGTATAACTGAACATAAGACTGAAGGACTACACAGACCACGGACACCTGTGAGTCATCACACACGGACCAACCACGACTCTGCGACATCTGAGTAAGAGAAACAAAATCGATGACATCATCGACTCACCACTCTGCAGGTGAATGAGAACCAAATGTCACATTTTCTCTCATTTGAAATACATTTAGGCTCATAATTAAGTTTAGATTTGAATTCTTGTTTCTGACTTAACGTTAGCCATCCTGCTTACATTAAAAACTGTGCCATTGTGTTTTCATTGTGTTGGGTTCTGTGTCTCTGTTTCTAACAGGCCACTGGGGGGACGGTAACTGGACATATGCTTACTCTCAGTCTTTGATTCATTATTCAATTAATTTGAAATCTTGTGCAACCAAATGTCCAAAGAGAGTTGTATACACAGTCTGGGCTGACTATAACTGGTTGCCAAATGTCATTATCCAGTCTGACTTTGAAGGCATAGTGGAAAGTTGCACAATAAGAGGCTGTTAATTAATCAATCCCTGCTGACCTTTCAAAGGTTGCTCTTATACAGCTGAGATGAGGTTGCACTTTGCTGAAGGATTTACTGGATAAATTTAGCTGGTCCATTTTATAATGTGACCAGGACAGTTTTGCAGGGGTTATGTGCCTAACTGTCAAGTCTGAGCGAGTCAGAAGGTAGACATTTTTTATTCTAACACAAAGCTTTATGCTAAGATAAGCTATTAAGCTGCAGGCTGTAGCCATGCACTGTACTGATAACTCTGTCTTATTCCCTATACACAAATGAGACTGATATGAATCCTCTTATTTAACTCTCAGCAAGAAAAAAATACCTTTCCCAAAATGTCAAACTGTTGCTTTAAATTCATCTATGAGCATTCGGCAGCAAGGATAACATAGTTACTGATGGCAAAAAAGCAGAAAATCGGAATCAGAATACTTTATTAATCCCGAAGGAAATTAGGATTACAGCAGGCAGCACGCTAATGGCGCATGCGCACTTACAAAGGAACCTTCTGACCAACTTTACACAAACATCACATTGGGGAGACATGTCAGAAAGGTAGGCTGATAGGTAAAAAACAATGAAAATACATAACATGAGGTAAGAGGAGGAGAAAAAAAACTCCACTCAGACTGAACTCCTAGTGGGAGAACAGTTTGATAACAGAAAAAACACCTCAGCACAAGAAGCACATGACTATCAATACACCATAGAAACACAAGACAAGCAACAGGAGCGGGTAAAGGGTAAGAGAGAGCCGGTGTAGACAGCGCATCCGGTCCTGCAGCGTGTCTGCGCTGGTCCAGTCGACTGCCATCTTCCCCGGTAGGGCACAAGCATCGAAGAGTTGCTTTTTCACTCTCCCGTTGGAGAGCCGTGAGCTTTCTATGATGTTATCCAAACTTACGTTTCGTGAGTTTGGAGCAGGTTCTGAGAACTCACGACCGCAGTGCACTTCCCCAAGATGTGATCGAATTTGCGCTCAAAGGTGTTATTCGAGCTAGCCCCTCCAGATGTAATCCAGTTTTTCACTCAGAGGTCTTATTCTGAGTATTCACGGCTTCTCCGTGCTGCACTCAATGAGCCCATTTTGAGAAACTCACGCCTCGTCCCATCGTTCCAATCCCAGCGGGCAGCCTTGTGGGGGTTTGAACAGCCGGTTCCGCTTCCTTAATTCTTCGATAAGCCAGCTCCGATCAGCCAGAACCCTGTTACCATGGTTCTGAATAGGTAGATATCTTCAGCACTCAGGCTCACCCGAGCCCAGACTTCTCGTTGAGAAGGGGTGTCAATTGCATTTAGGGACCAGTTGATCAAATCCATAATTCCTCTTTTAGGTTTTAGAGAACAGACTGTGAGAAAATGTTCCAGGGAAAAGTAATAAAAAACACGAGACAAGACAAGGATATACGAAGCTAAGCAGGGAAGATAAGGGCAGGAGAGGAGAAAAGTGCGACCGCCTTCGCTGAGAGCCAAAAGAGAAAAAGCTTGTAAAATGTAGCATTTTACAGGTGTGCTAAAAGGAAAATCTGCCAAAATCACTTACTTGATTAGTGACAACAATCACGGGGGGCGATCGTGGCTCAAGAGTTGGGAGTTCGCCTTGTAATCGGAAGGTTGCCGGTTCGAGCCCCGGCTCGGACAGTCTCCGTCGTTGTGTCCTTGGGCAAGACACTTCACCCATTGCCTACCGGCCGATGGCGCGATATGGCAGCCTCGCTTCTGTCAGTCTGCCCCAGGGCAGCTGTGGCTACAACTGTAGCTGCCTCCACCAGTGTGTGAATGTGTGTGTGAATGGGTGGATGACTGGGTGTGTAAAGCGCTTTGGGGTCCCTAGGGGGGACTAGTAAAAGCGCTATACAAATACAGGCCATTTACCATTTACCATTTACAATCCCATTAACACAACTGTTGACTTTCAGTGGCAGGTTTTGCTTCCTTTTACCATGAAAACATAAGAGTTTAAGATTGATCTATACAGCACATAGAAGTTTGTTTTTCTAAGAAGGACTTGGCTAAAAGGGGGAAACAAAGGAATACAATGGATGTTCAAAAAATACAAAGATCACCAATCATCTCCCATTAATATGCTCTCCATTGTTATGGAGAATCCTCATTGAAATAAAAGCACTTCTGGGCCTCTTTTATTACTTTGAAACACAAATGAAAATTGAAGCTCCTCCATCGTTTCATTTCTTTTTCCTTTTTTTGACTGGCGTGACAAAATTTGTCTTCAAATTAAAGATTGCTCGCTCACTCCATTTTTCAACCATGGCATCTATTTTATGCGGAAGGATAAGAAAGTCAATTGAAAGTTAATTCCAAAGCATTTGATTAATGGGCACTGGAGGATGCACTCTAATCTGTGCGCTGTTCAACTGTTCTATTTCAAGCCACACACGAGTAATTATTCCCTGCTTTCTCCTGGAGTAAATGTTATTGTTGCACATTCCCCTCATTTGATAAAGGTTGTCTAGTTTTCAGGCATCCTCCAAATACGGTGTAGGGTAAGTAATATGGTAATGGTTTACTTTGTTTCCTTTCAATCATGATTATAAAACAGACGGAAACTTTGTAATGAAAGATTTAAATACAGGCACAGTGAATTCTGCAGGGGATGCTGGGTTGCTGCATCCACAGCAGGTAAGACTGGACTTTTAATGCAACGTACGATGAATAAAAGAAAACATCAGTAGCCTCAGTGTCCTGTACTCTAAACAGGCCGTGGGAGAGTGGACGCTTAAGCAGGCCGACTCAGTCAATCATTAAAAAAAGGTAAAACAAATCTAGAAAAAGACAGCGTGTAGTTTTCTTAACTGCTCCGTCAAAGTTCACGTCTTTCATGACTCACGGTGAATGACAGAAAACTGACTTTTCCAATAATTCTGTTGAATGAAATCTTGTTATAATTTTAGCAGAAGCAAAAGGAAAAATGTAAAGTTTGTGTTTGCTGATAACACAAGAGGTCACATTTAACTGAGCTGGTATTTTTTATTAAAAGTTAATGGTTGGAAAAAATTCAAGGAAAAAAATTTCTGGCACAACTTCACCTGCTTTCAAGGTGCATGGAGAGGAGAAAAGAATTCACAAAGCAGGAACTCCAGCAACACTTGAGGAAGAAGAACAACTTTAATAATAGACCAACGCATTTCGGCTTGTGGCCTTCATCAGGGTCATGGAAAAAATTCAAAACATGGAAAAAATTCAAAACAATGTGACTGAAAACATTAAAAACCACATCTTTAATTATTGAGAAATACTATAATTATTTATTTATTTCCTTAAGTAACAATGGAATTGGATCTAACTTACTAAATTATTTATTTTTAGTACTGTACAACAGTCTTAAGCCACCTCTCATTTCTTTATACTTGAAATTAAAGCACTACTCTACTGTGCCCCCCCCTTTATGCAATAGTTTTCTGCTTTTTGACTCGTTTTAAAACAGTCAAGCACAAGGATTAAAATGATACACTGGCCTGTCCTGTGTGTCATTCTACAATTTTTTCATAAGTATATATTTTCATGTGTATGCAGAGCAGTCTATCCCAAAAACTGATAGTTTTTTTCAAATTTCCTTTGAAAATCTACAAAAACAACCCCAAACAAAATCAATGATAACGCAGTTTGTCAGACGATGCACCCACAAGATCATTCCCAAAAAGCTATTAGCCAAAACCCTACAGCTCCAAGAAAAAGAAAGGGATTGGCCTAAAGTCTGTCTGTAGCAGAGTTAGAGTATCTGAAGTAGGGATGGGTATCGAAACCCGGTTCTTGTTGAGAACCGGTTCCCACTGTTTCGATTCCTTGGAATTGTTTGCCATATTTGCAAACGATTCCCTTATTGATTCCAGTCGCCCCGAATGACGTCACCACGTTGCGGAGCGTCATTTACCTGGCAGGAAACACGCTCAAAAGTTTGGTTATACTTTACAAAACGGATGACAACAGGGCAACTTGCAATACTTGAAAAGTAGATATTTCATTTAAGGGAGGAAACACTACGAATATGCAAAAGCATTTGCTCACAAAACACGTGATGACCTTAAATGAATGTCGTGTTTTTAATTCCGCTCCAGACTCGTGAATCTCAACCCAGCAGCAGCGGTAACGTTTGCACGTCCTCTCCCGTTAATGCGGCAGGTAAATAATCAACTAACAGTGCAGATTATGTTAGCGCGATCTGCCTTATTACAAAACCTGCCATTACTGTGCGTTTAGGTGACCATGATGAGAGAGACAGACAGAGTCTGGCTCAGATGCTGGCAGTTCTCGCTGCAGTCTACCGGTAGCGTCTCCTTTCAAGCCAGGATAGACGAATGTCACCGAGCAGTGACTCAGTTTGTGGTCAAAGCCTTGCACCCATTTGCCACAGCAGATGCCCCGATTTTCGGTAAGTGAATGTGTTTAATTGTAGGCAGGGACATTACTGGATATTCTTGTGTAATTGCTACAGAATAATATTTATTTTATTATTTTACATTTACAACTTTTTGTGACGCCCCATTGAAGAGCCATAGGCTGGATCTCTTAAGATCTCACTGTTGGGTTTGTAAGGTCATGTTACTCCTAAATTTCTATCTTGTTCAAAGAGAAGATATAAAACAAAGTTCTAAGCTAATCGACTTTAGTGTTCTCCTTTTTTAAAAAGAATCGATAAAGAATCGTTAAACAGAATCGAAAATGGAATCAGAATCGTGAAAATCTTATCAATACCCATCCCTAATCTGAAGTAATAGTACCTGAAAGTCATTCTCTTGAAAAATAGGAAAAATCCAACAAAGACTAATTGATAGAAGTACTGTTTGCTGAAGCCTGTTCAGAAATGGTCTCAATGGAAATGAAATGGGGAGAAAAGGCTAAGGTTTGCCAAACTGGGCAAGAACTGGACTGAAAATCAGTGGCAGTGATTAATCCAAATTTGAAATTTCAAATTGTCATCGCTATGTAAGGAGGAGGTTGGCAGAGAAGTACAATAGTCTGCATGTCTACAGACATTTCTAAAAAACATGGTTGAGGCTGGTTTGGGACTTAAATTCAGTCATTGATGCTGGGGCATCCTGTCAGAATTGATGGAAATATGAACACAGTCAGATTCAAGAAGCCTGGACAACTATTCCTGAAGACCACTTAAAAATGGCAGGAAAGCTTTCCTAAGAGAGCTCAGGCTGTGTTTTTGCCTTATATGCTGTATTTTCACATCTGTTTGCACGTATTTCAATAAATTGTGCATCAAATCATGTGCAAAGTGATTCCTCGGTGGAGCTGCAGTGACCATTACTGAACAACAACTGCTTGTATATTCATGTAAGTATATAGTGCATGTGTGACATGTAATTTTAAGCATTAACCAGTGACAGCCAGTTGCAGCCCTGCAGGCACACTACATCTTCAACATGTGGAAGAAACCTTTAATTCTGGGGCTGTTTCACTGTCGTTCTTTCATCAACACCTTTCAAAGGGATGCATTCTTACCCATCCGAACAAAGAAAACTGAATAAGCTGCTGCTTGAAATGTTTGGCACAATTCAGCAAACCAGATTAGATGGTTGCATCTCCATATAACTGCACTGTTTTTGGCATTTTTGGAATGTGTCAGCAATTCAGTGAAGTGAAAAAAGATACGATATGCAACACACATACTTGAAATGTCACAAATGTAAGAAATGAAAACGAAAATCTGTGGATTTAAAGCAGAGCCTGGTGCTCGAGTGTGCACCCCACGTTGTCTGGGAGGGAGTTCAGTTCAGTTCACATCCTTCTGGGTGTACTGGCTCAGCTCTCCAACAGAGCCTTGTCTTTTTCACCAGTTTGCTAATCCTGTCTGCATCCTCGCCCTTGATGTTTACACCCCTGCATTCATCTGCAAAGAACAGAGAGCTGGCCAGCACTGATTGGTAGAGCGTGTTTAGGTATGTGTCCATGAGCGCTCTTAGGAAGAATCTGTGTGGAAGACTGCACTGGCTTGATGGACATTGAAGTGAGTGACCTGAATTCTGTTTATTTCAATCCATAATTTGTACTGATTTGGCTGCAAATGTGATTAAAATAATAATACAGCACATCAAGTGACCTTTTTTAATCCAAGCTAAGTCATCGGCCTGAAGTGCAGATCAGTGAGTAAAGTTCAAACTACCCTCTAGGGCAGGAGTGTCAAACTCAAATACACAGTGGGCCAAAATTCAAAACTGGAACAAAGTCGCGGGATAACGTTAATATTTATTGAAATATATTTATTCCTCCAGATATAAGAATGAATCTTTTCTTATGGACTCAAACAAGTTTTGCTGAAAAACTGAATATGAAACAAGCAAAGCTTAATACTAAACAATATATATATATTAGCTGTATAATACCAGTAGGCCAGCTCTAATAGTAATTTGGTATGGCTTCGCGGGCCAAATGTAATTAGGCTGCGGGCCAAATTTGGCCCGTGGGCCAGAGTTTGACACCTATGCTCTAGGGTGAGGATCAGATCCGATTGGCTTTGATTGTCTTCACTAAACATCTCTCCAAATAAGCTTTTTTCCATCATACTCACTGCCTGTTTTTGACACTCTGTCACAGTCTGGCGAGGGCAGACTGTAGGGGTTGACAAAAGGACCCAAAACACAGACTCCAAGGAACAGGGAACAGAACTTGAAATGTTAACAAAAAGCGAGCCGTTTAATATGGCTGGTAAAAAGGTACAAACAAAGGGTAAGGCAAACTGAAGCAAAATGAACACAAACCTAAACTGGGAAATCTAAACAAACAATAAGAAAAACCTAGACAAGAAAGTTGGAGGCATGGCATAGGAAACATGGCGTGGACAACAGACCATGACACACTGAAAACAGAGGACTTAAATACACAGGAGGTGATTAGGGAAAGTGGGAACACATGGAGGAACAGCTGACTGACATGAGCCTAATGACAGGACAAGGGAAGTGAAACTAAATACAATGAACAAAGAACACACGACTCCTTCAAAATAAAACAGGAAACATGAGACAGGCATGATAATACAAACTTGATAACATAAGACACGCAGCATGAAACACAAAGGGTGAGGGAAACTTAAATACAGGGGAAGAAAACACAAGGAGTCTAATAACCAATTGAACAAATAAATGAACATAAACAACATCCAAATAAACTAAAACTTAGAACGCTGGGTCAACAGACCCAGGAACATGACACACTCAAAGCTTGAGCAGCTAAACCAAGCTTTAACAAAGAGGATGATATAACAGTTATTTTGTCACAGACATAAAAGTTAATTTACCATTTGGCTAAAATCATCCAGTCATATCAATATTTCCACTAATTTAATTTCCATTATTTGTTATCCTGTCAATGCTTCTTCATAGTGAGCTGATAATAACGATGGTTCCCTACACCAGAACATGAAAAACACATTTATTTGCTCATCCATAATAAAGCAACACGAGCCACTGTGCTGCTTTTCTAAAACATGACATGAAGATTCATCAGCCCATATTTTTGAAACTTGCATCCTCTTTCCTGGTTTTATTACACTGTACACATACTAAGAAGTTGTGGATGCCTCCATGCCAGCGATGGTCCACATTGTTCATCCTTTGTCCCGTTCTTGGGAACTGAGTATCAGCTAAACACTGCCGATTTCCATTCGGGATCAGTTGGCACCTCAGAAGCAGCGAATGTGGAGGTGAGAGTACGGGCATCTTAACCCTTGGATGCACAACTTATACCTTGTGCATCCAATACCTACACTCTTCCACCAAAAATGACCCCAAATAGAATCAATGCATTTTGCTATAAACTTGGTTGTTATTCTTCGAAATCTTTAAAACGAAGAGTTGTAACATTCTCATATTTGAGGTATTCCTCATAAAACATGTTTGTGAGATGAGGCCCTTTGCATTTTTATTTATTTTTTCATTAATTTTAAGAAATTGCAGTTTTTGTATCACTTGTATCACTTTTGTATGCTTGCTCTGCATATACTGCAGAAGCTGGGTCTTCCCTCTGAAAGGCACAAGTTGTTCATCCACTGTAACACAATCACTGAGGATGAATTTCTGCCTGCGGCTGACCAGGAACAGGCCCCATATGTTGCAGAAAGCTGCCATGTGGTTTGTTTTCAGTCGGTAGGCTCTGGTCCTCTTGTCATCAAAGTGCAAGAAACGGCGAATATCTTTAAATCTTTGAATTGACATAGTGGCCTTGTACCATGGGTTATGCAGAGGACTTCCAAAAAGCACACCGACTAGTTCATCCCAGTTCTTCTCACTTCCTGCAAAAATGGTCAATCAAATGACGCCCATGAGCTTATGTTTGATTACATTTTTCCACTCTTTTCCCCTGCCTGTGGCTTCTCTTCGTGCCTCCATGTTTGTGTATGACAGCACCTCTTCTATTATATTATCAAATATGAACATCTTCCATGCATCTATTGTGGCTAGAGCAGTAAGAGGGGCTCATTCTGTTAGACTCAATATCCATTTCCTCATCAGAGGACTCCTCTGTGTCTGACTGGCCTTGTTCAGTGGGGGGGACAATAGTCTGGGTCCTCTATATCTGAGATGTCAGATTCTGAGTCAGTGCCTCCGATGGGCTCTTCATCCCATCCGTCCTGGATCATTTGTAGGGCCACAGGGATCCTAGCTGGCCTCATAGCAGCCATGTTACTTTAGATATTAAAAAAAAAACATCAGAAAGGACAATGTTTGAAATGCACAGGAAACTATAAACAGGGCTGCACATAAATGGTCCGCAGGTGAGCATTTGCTGTCAAAATAAAAGACGCGTACCAGATAAGAAGTTGGAACGCTCATTTGCGTACATTAGATGTTCTGGAGGAGGACAGACATTTGTTCAGAACTCTTAAAGATGTCGAAGAAGCAAGCTTTGGTGTTCCTCCACCACAAAAGAAGCGTGTATTCTCTGAATTTCGGGGAATACTTTTATTTTGACAGTGAATGCACACCTGCGAACCACTTATGTGCAGCCCTGACTATAAATCATGTATGTTACTGTGTAAAAATTAATTCTTTGCAAATGGCCTCATGTTACAAACATATTTTATGAGGAATACCTGGAATATGAATATATTACAACTTTGCATTTTAAAGAGTTTGAAGAAAAACAACCTGTGGGGTTATTTTTGACCCCACGTGTGCATCGAAGGGTTAAATTTAAATGACTGGTAAAAGGAGAGAGCTAGTTGATATGACAAAGAGAAATAAGGCAGATATGTTGTGTATGAAAGAGATCAGGTGGAAGAGAAGCAAGGACAGGAGCACTGAAATGATTCAAACTGTCCCACACTGGTGTAGATAGGAAGAGAAATGGAATAGGTTTAATCTTAAAAGAAGGTGGCTGGAGATGATGGAAGTGCCAGACAGGATCATAAGTTTGAGGCTGGAAGTTGAAGGGGTAATGTTGTACGTTGCTCTACAAGTTGGATGTCACATAGAGGAGAAAGATGAAATCTGGAGTAAGGTGGTAAATATTGTCTCCTGAAGGGAGGAAGTGGTGACTGCTGCAGTAGACTTCAGGGGATGTTAAGGGTTCAAATACTGAGGAGGGATACAGGAAGTAATCCAAATAACAACACTGATCCGG
Source organism: Neolamprologus brichardi (assembly GCF_056152115.1). NCBI lineage: Eukaryota > Metazoa > Chordata > Actinopteri > Cichliformes > Cichlidae > Neolamprologus > Neolamprologus brichardi. The sequence goes on along the minus strand of NC_142115.1, from coordinate 3,422,861 downwards.
CCGGGTTAAGTCAAACGATGATTTTAATGAACACACGTGTGGAGATGAACACTGTTACACAATCAGCATCGATCTCTCTCTAACGATACACAAGCAGTTGTTTTTATATCATCAGGGAAATTTATGACGCCCCTCATGCGTCAAACAGACAATACATGCATAAGTTTCAAAACCACAAATGTTCTGGTGACGACTTTTGACACAATAAAAAGAACATCGCCTCCATCTCCGCGGCAGGTGCTTCCTGTCGCTGCCGGACGCCCGCTTATCGTCTGGAACATCAGGCACACATTCTGCAACAAACTGTTCTTTTGCAGGCACAATTTTGCAGTCACAAGCAAAATATAATTAAACTTTCACCTATAAATGAGTCCATTTACTGTGTGTGGGTGTGTGCATGTGTCAACCTGAAATGCACTCAGTTTCACCTCTCACCTCACCAGCTAAACCTTGTAACTAGGGATGCACCGATACCGATACTGGTATCGGTATCGGGGCCGATACTGTAAAATGTGTGCGTACTCATACTCGTAAAAGTTAACCGATACCATGAACCGATACCAACTTATTTCATTAATCAGAGGGTGGCTTGTCATTTCTGTTGTAGTTTTTTAGATTGGCCACTAGGGGGACATCCCGCGCTAAACAGGCACAGGGTTAGACGAGTCAGACTGGCGGCTCCAGATAAAAAAGAGAAACTGGAGGCTGCTGTAGCTAGACTAAACAAAATGTCAGCAGTGTGGACCGGAACAGCCAACTTTAACTCAGGTTTTGGAAAAGCGAAGAAAAATGTCAAGAGAAAATCCACGGGAAGTTAAAATAACAGAGGCTCGACTCATTTTATCGCTCTGGATGACCAGCCAATGCCGGTCGTGGAAAACATAGGATTGCACCGTCTTCTCAGCATACTCGAGCTGCGATATGAAATATAATAAATAAACAGAAGTGTTTATTTATTATTCTGAAAGCTCGAGACAGTGCCAATAGTTCAGTGATATTTTGTTAAATTACAATGTGGAGACTCTGCAATAATTTAACAGAAGTGCTTATTTTTCACTTGAAATTTTTTTGTGGTCATTTTTATTAAGATTTTATTTTTTATCGGCAGAGAATAAAATAAAACCTGTCTTCCAATTCATTGCATTTGTGTGTGTGTGTGTGTGTGTGTGTGGTAGAAGTATCGGTTTTTGTACTCTGTATCGGCAAGTACTCAGATCCAAGTATCGGTATCGTATCGGTTTAAAAAACTGGTATCGGTGCATCCCTACTTGTAACCTTTCCACCAGACCACAGGCTCATCCTTATGTGTAATAACCTAACTGAAACTATATCTGTAATATGTTGAATAAATGTTTTAATCAAGAACCTCTACTAAAAGCTTAATCAAAAGATATAAATGAATAAAAGACAATAATGAATAACCTGGTTATTCAAATAGCATCCTCCCAACAGCTCCTCAAAGTAACTTACACTTAGACTCTGCTTTAGTTTCACTTTCACAAGCACGCTCTGCAAAAGCCTGCGCTTCCTGTCTACTTTGGCACAGAGTGTACTCAGAGTTAGGCCTTTCTTTTATAATGCAATATAATCTGCATATAAACATTTAAGATTATGAATTCAACTCAACAGTTTAAAGTGGTTATAACTGCACCTGTAATAAAGGCTAATTGGGTGCCAATATGTTTAAACATCTGAATACAATATCAGTGCTGTAGATTATGTTATTAATGCAATGATGATGATGATGACCATGAACAACAGCAGTAAAATATTTCTCTGATCTCCACAGGGACATGTAGTAGAGCCGAGGAATCAATGGTGAAGTGAAGAAGGAAGAATGTTGCACAGAGTTTAGTGAGGGGTTGAGACAGGCGCAGGAGGTACACAGAAGTATTTAAAGGAAGACGTTACCAAAGAAAACGTGGGATAGTCTGGAAGAAAAAAATACACAAAAGTGCCGGGAGGCCAGCAAAGAACGAGGCAAATGAGAAGGCCTATAGTGAGCTGCATGTGAGGGCGGACACTTAAGAAGGACATATGGACTTGTATTGATTGGCTAAACAGAGAGATCGAGCTGAAAGGGATGTCCGGCGGATTAGAGTGATTAAGGAGAGAGATGGAAATGTACTGAAGATTGAAGAGAGCCTGCCGTGCTGCTCAGACAATGGAAGAAGTGCTTTGAGGGGCTCATGAATTGGGAAAATGAGAGAGAGGAGAACAGATGGATGAAAGCTAGCAAATCAGGAAGTATAGAGGCTAGTAAGGAGCCGTTATGGAGAGTAGAAAGGCAGATGATCCAGATGACCTACCAGCGGAGATTGGAAGATGTCTAGGAGAGAAGGCAGTGGACCTTTTAATGAGATTGCTTGACGTAATCCTGAAGAAGAAGAAGTCTGAGGAAAGGACAATGTGATTCTGTTTTTTTAAGTTTATTTTAAATAGATCGTTGTTCTTAATGTGAGATGGTGCAGGCACGTCTCGGCCTTGTGTTTTCTGTAGCTTTGAAACTGACATGACTGTTTGTATGCATTCTAATTACCGTTGCCATACATTACTGATTCTGTGGGTTTTTGCTTATTGTTAACCAAGTGCATTTACTTTATTTATTTACTTTAATTGTTTTTCTTTCTACCTTTTTTGTGCATCTTGTTATTGTCACTTGGACTTTGGGGCCCCTACAAGCTTTGAATTAAAATGTGTCTTTTGTTTTGCAGCCTGCCTTTTGTGGGCTGCATTTGGGTCCTTTCATGTACAGTGCTGCCCGCACAACAGATAACTGCAAAAAGGCACCACTACCCCTTTGTGGAAGAGCTCAGGATGTTTAGAGGGTATTGTCTCCTGTTACCACTATGAAGAAAGAAAATACTTAAAAAGCAGAGGAAGCAAGAAAAAAAAACAGCTTTCAAACATAAAAGACAGGCCGCTTAATCTGTGATAGTTTTCCCTTTACAAATGTGCCATTTATCTCAGCATGAAAGGCTTAGTTAGAATTAAATTACCTTTAAATGTTTCTCTAGAGTTAAGGCTTGATATATTTTGATATTTAGCATTCTGGCAAGAGATTTACATATCATGGAGAGATAACCACTATTTCTAAATAATTATATTTTCGCTTGCAAAAACACCTCACAGGAAAAAAGAACATCACAAGTAAGTAGAGGCGGAACAAGAAAGGTAGCCAGGAGTGATTTGCCACCATTGTCCTCCACAAATACAAGAAGCTGATGAATCATCAGGATTTCTCTCTGTGTACGGACATGAATTACTGAATAACTGTTATTATGATAGAGGCAAAATGAATAGAGACAGCACTGATTGTGAGAAACTGCAAACAGATGTTCAATATCTGAAAAAATTATCATATAGTAGCTCACAAAAGATGCATCAATGGTGTCTTATTGTATCTCAGGGATACTAAGTAGCAGATGCAAACTGACCACAATGACAAATAAAACAACAAAAGAGACACAAAATGAGTGTTTGCACCTTTATTGACGTTAGCTCATAGTAACACATTCATTTCTGTGTCGATTACTGTTGAGATTCACATAAACACATATTTCCTTATGTCTGAAATGTTCCTCTCTCACCGCCTCTTGACATCGAGGTCACGTGACACACACACACACAAGCGCAACAGCAAAACTATCAGAAATAATTCGGTGGATGTCTGAAGAATCCCCAGGGTCTGAGCTGTTTGACACTTTCTGCACAGTCCAGGTCAAACGTGTGAGGTGCAGTTGCGTTCTGTGCCATTTCTGTGTTCCTGCCAACTGAGGCAGTATGAACAATTTAATATAAGCCTCTCAAGCAGAAAAAATGTGTGAGGTCAACCACATTTTTCATGCTAACTAGATACAGATAAATGTGAGTGTGTGCTTTCGTTGGGATTGAAATGTCAGCGATGGTGGGTGTTCCTTTTGTTCCTGCAAAGCCGTGCTCGAGGTCTGCAGCTAGCTAGGTCATCGGCTAATAATATTTAAACCCTTTCTTGCACCAGACAGTGGATCAGAAAAACAAAGTAACCAGATGTATTGCCTCCCCCCGAGCTATTTTAAAGCGTACCGCTGTGTACAGTATTGGCTTGGAGTGACGCTGCGCCACCCACACAAGGACATCAGTTTCTTTTTTGGAGCAGCTTTTGTGACAGATCTGTTCTGCACTGTCTTTTCTATGAGAAAAGTGTCAGAACACTGTGGTGCAGGGACATTTTGATAGGCATTGTATTTGTTGCTAATCCTGTGCACCCACACCATCGCTGCTGACTGCGTTTTACACCAAAGCGAGTGCCCTAAATGTTGGTATTAACTGCGCATTATTTAAATGAAATGGCTTAAAATAACATTGCCACAGGGCCATAAATAGATTTCATTTAACCATTTGTTAAATTTAAAACGAGATGAAGCGGCGCATGTTTAAAATTTTGATTTTCATGAATGTAATTTGGGACTCTAACATTTAAAATGCAAAACCAAAACAAATCCCCCCGAAGCTCTGCTGTGTATCAAATCTGGATAAGTACTACTAACAAATTGTTGCTGAATAAACTGCTTTTAAATCCCTTTTTAATGGGAAAAAAATGATTAACAGTGTTAACATTTTTATTTCCAAATTCCAGTCACACTGCAGACCTTAGAAAATGTGAAGCACATTGATCCCTGCCATAAGACGCAGCCGACAGAAATCAACACCCTTACCTGATTGCTGTACTGCATGAAACTCGCACAGCACATATTACAATGTATTTTTAAATATCAGACATTTTTAAGCTAAAACGTGCTAAAAGAAGTCAACCAGGTGGCTACGGTTTGCATACTTATTGGTAGTGATGCGCGAGTCATGAACGAATTGTTCAATACTCGAGAATCACTTTACTGACTCATGAATCATGATTCACAAGCCCAACTGACTCACTGACTCATCCCTGTTGCTGTTAGCAGCAATGTATCTAGCTTATAATTAAAATTGTGGAGAAAAACACAACATCCAGTATCTTAACAAAATAATTTCTGCTCCGAACTGGAAGAAAAAACCCTGAGTAGAAGCTCACATCAAGAAAATAGCTCCTCGGTTCACAGTAGCATCGCTCTGCTAACATGCTAACAGCACATTTGAGCTACTCACCCCCTCCCTTCCTGTGCTGAATCGTAAGCGTAAGCAAATCACTCAGGACTCGCTCACCCCCTCCCTCCTGGCTCACAGCTTCTTCTTCTTGGTTGGCAACCAATGTTAAGGCGCATTACCGCCCCCTGGCTCACAGCTCAGTGGACATTTAGATGAGAAAATATATATTTAACACATTTAAGGAAAATAAAATAAAATAAAATAAAATAAAATAAATGTTTATTAAGCAATTTTGATAGGAAATTGCTTAATTTTAGAAATGTTTTTGCTCTTTTTTGCTCTATAAAATAGTTGTTTTCTTTTAGAATCATTCATCTTAGCAGTAGGATTTACATGAAAAGAGAAACAAATTAAGTTTGAGTGAAAATGTACATTTTTTGCACTCTCCGGTCAACTGACTCAGTGAATCAAATGACTCAAAAAACCCGATTCACTTTGGTGAGTGACTCATTAAAACTCGATTCAGTAAAAAGAAAAATTGGAGGTTTCTGTTTTACCGTCACTTGCCGCGTGGGTAGGTTAAGAAAAATATTGTTGTTTGGGCAGAGATGGGAAGTAACAAATACTCTGTTACTGTACTTAAGTAAAATTTACAGGTACCTGTACTTAACTTGAGTAGGTTTTTTTCTGACAACTTTCTACTTTTACTCCCTAGATTTTTAAACAAGTATCTGTACTTTCTACTCCTTACATTTTAAAAATAGGCTCATTTAAGGCATAAGAGGGAGGTTTTTATTTCACGTCAACCTTCAAACATCAAACCAATTTGAGCCTGAACAGTAACACATGGAAGGCAATCCTATTCATTCATTAATCACCAACGAATGACGCATAAAAAGAGATGAAGGGTCACAATCATGTGCCATTGTCACAGGTTAAAGTGAGTTTTTTTTCTGGCACAACAGGTTGTCATGAGTTGCATTACTTTCGCATCTAGCTAGTGCTACAAAAGAATAGCTAGCATTAAATTTCTATCAGCTCAACAAACATCTGCAAACACACAAACTGTTTGTGCGCAGTTTGTCGTACAGTGTCTTGCTAGCTAAAGGTCCCTGCTGTACAGGGAGAGAAAAGGAAGAGAGCTAACTTCACTCTGAGATGGAGACAGATAAGAAAGATGGGACAGCAGAGGAAGAAGAGAGGTTAGATTTTAAGGTGTTTGATAAACTGGAAATTTAAAGTTTACATGTAAGTCCTCATGTTTTAAATTAGATGGTTGTGTACATGTGACATTGTGTTTTTTTGTAATGTTGTGAAACATGATGCAAAACTGAAGTAGACTGTGTTATTTAAAGGTTGCATGCAAACACTCTGCAGGTAAATTCAGAATAAACAGGTTAGTTTGCTGTACTGTGAGGGGTGTGAAGAAAAAAGCTAGCATAAACACACTGTCAGTCTAAAGAATGGAAATCAGCCAGGACAATTAATGAAACATCTGTTACATCAGGTTGAATTCAGGTGTATAACTCCACAAAGAGCAGCAGGTCACCATCTACAACGTAGACAACAGAAAATAGAGCTTTTTTTAAAGTTCCTTCTTTTTCTCTGCTCATGTTCTGCATTACTGATTCAAGCTGAATACATTTAGAATTCAATAGAATTCAAATTTAGACTGAAATAGAGTTTCTATTACCATCTACTGATATTATTTTATTATTGCATTAATATAGCACACAGTTCAGTTAGCGTTGCACAAAAATAGCTGTTAGAAACATCCTTCAAAAACCTACTTTTTACTTTCTTACTTTGAATACATTTCAGAATCTTTACTTTAGCAAAGACTGAATCTGTACTTCAACTTTTACTGGAGTATTTTAGGAGCATTTAACACTAGTATCCTACTACTTAAGTCCAGAATGTCTGTACTTTTGCCACCTCTGGGTTTGATTTAAAATACCAGTTTTTGCAACATAAATCACTTCACGTTAAAAAATTAGATTGAATGAATGAAAAAATGAGATTTATCCAGAGAACTCAAATGTTCATGGGGTTCAAGCATCCATATGTAACTATTTGGATGTGAGACAGATTATTTTTAATTAAACTGAGAGTACCATGGTAGTAATGTGTGGTAAGTGTGTTAAGGTAGGAACAGATGAAAACTGTCACAGATTATTAGGCAGAGGACTCACTCGCAGGACTGAAGTTTAGAGAGAAGGTGAGGGTTTATTTACAGCGTGGCACCAAGTGAGAATATCTACATATATACAGTGAGAGAGATAACACGGGGCTCCAGGGGGTGGAGGGGGGTCCGAGGGGAAGGTCCAAGGCGGGGTACACACGCTCCTCTTCAACTTAATCCACAACTCACTCTGAATGTCCACTCCAAAATGCTCACGCTCACTCACACACATCCACAGAAATCCAGACGGGCAGGGAATCTAGAAGGCCTGTACACAGAGAAAAACAACGTTAGGAGGAAACTCTAGGTGATCACAAGGAATACTTCTAAAGGCTAGGCTAGGCTAGGCTAGGCTAGGCTAGGCTAAGCTAGGCTAGGCTAGGCTAGGCTAGGCTAGGCTAGGCTACACTGACGGTAGGTAGTGTGACGATCCAGCGAGGAAGCAGCCTCTCTTGCCATCTTAAGTAGTCTGCCAGGATCAGTGTGAATGAGCCACAGGTGTGTGTTCAGGGCGGGTTCAGAGGTGGGGAATCAAGGTCCAGTTTCGCCCTGGTGGGAGAGGCGAAGACAAAAAACACACACACCACGACCTCTCCAGATCTTAAGAACCATGACAAAAACCTGACGCCATAATGTCAAACAAACCACAGTCTCACATGGAAGGATCATGATGAGCAGTGATGTAAACTTATATAAAATCATGTGTTCCAATTTGTGCTTTAAATCTACTTATATTGGTTGTGAGTAAATCATTTAATATAAGTTTTATATAAAATTATCAAATTTTGTACACTTTCCAGGTTAACTAACACTGCACAAAACTGGTTCTGAAAAACCCATTTTTTATGTTTGTTTTTTCTTACTTTGTTCTGTTCTTTTAAGTCTGCAAAAAATTCAGTGCAAAGTAAAAAAAGAAAAAATGTCTGTCCTTCCTAAACAGTCTACAGCCCACAGCTGGAGAGCAGCACTGCTAGTCTGTCCCCAATAGGCCCCGAACAGTCAACAAGATCCCAATTGAAATGGCAGTTGGATACCCTCTCAAGCTGATTGAGTAAAGCTCATTATCTTCAGTTGCCACAATGAATCCATTTCATCAGCGCAACAGCTCTTCATATCAATCATCGTAACATATCTCATCCAACTGAATTTGACACAGACCCTTTTTAACATCACAAACCTTGATGTCACAGCACAGACCGATGCAACATCAAAGTAAACGGAGATTAATGTAACATTCTCTCGAAACCTGTTATGCTGACCCCTACCATGACCAATTAATCCACTGACTGTATGAAGTAAATAATGCCAAAAACCTACAGAATATGACCTTTGTGAGTAAACCATTCAATGCATAAAATAAATTAAAGTCAAATAAGTCATTCGCTGCAGCAGCTAAGCCTCATCTTGCATTTATGTCATAAAGCTGCAGGCACAACCATAGCAACAGCCCCCCCCCCCCCCCCTTTTTTTTTTTTACTGTGAAATAATACGTTGGCACTCTTGCATTCCCTCTTTACCAAGTGACATCCATGTATCTGTCGCCCATTTGCACGTATATAACAGGCAAGGAGCCTAGATTATTATTTAAATATATTAAACTGACTGTATTGAGTAAACACATAAATATGAATAGTGAATACATAAATGAGAGAACTATTTATTCTTTCATTGCTGTTTTATGTCTTATTTACTTTAGATGAGTGTCCATACTTAAAACTATCAAATGTGGGTATCAAAAGTAGCAAAAGTAACTCATACTTAAATGCTAATGTGATGCTAAATCACTAATATACTCTAAACCTAGTACCTATGTAATAAAAAGAATAATAGAACACCACACTGAAATCAGAAAATAATGAACTATATTAAATTGTTTTGAAAGGTTCAGATCTGAGAGCCGGTAATGTTCTGTAGCACTAAAGTGAGCGCTGATGTTAGGCTACGTTCACACTGCAGGCGAAAGTGCATCAAATCCGATTTTTTTTGACCCTATGCGACCCATATCCGAGCATGGTCTGACAGTGTGAACGGCACAAATCCGATATTTTCAAATCCGATCTGGGTCACTTTCGTATGTGGTACTGAATCCGATACATATCTGATGTTTCAGAAAGCGACTGCTGTTTGAACGGTCATGTCGCATTAAATCCGTCTTTTACGTCACCGACACAAGACAAACGCCAATTATCAGCGCCCGAGAAGACATCGTGAATGCTTCCTGGCCATCCAGTGAAACTGTTGGGAAGACAATGTTGGAGAAACGTGAACATTTTATTTGTACTGTATAATCTGCAGATTCTGACAGAAATCTGCAACTATCCTTTGAAGCACCGCTCCTCTAAAACAGCAATAAGGATCATTATTAGGTTATTTACATTATTATGTAAATAACAAAATAACTTAAAGCAAAAATTGGGAAACGTGAAGTCCGAAGTCTTTATATTAAGGGCCATCAGTCAAACAATACTGTTGCTCTGGGTCTAAACAGAGCGCGTTGTGTGTGACGTCTTCTTTTGCGCATGCGGCCGCTTTGAGTGTTCACACTAGAGCGCGTTTGCTGTCGCATTTTATTTGTAGTGTGAACGAGCAGACAAAAAAATCTGATTTGATCAAAAAATCAGAATTGAGCATCAAGACCTGCAGTGTGAACGTAGCCTTAGAGGATTGGTGTCAGTACGTACAGTGAAAAGCTTCCACAATCAATAATCATGGAATTTTTTCAACAACTGTCCTCTTTGAGGGACAAGAATTCCGACTGATGAATGGGATAGCTTCTTCCACAGGCGCTGAGTTTCTGGTTGGAAAATGCTATATGCCTCAAACCTTCTGGGTGTTCCTGATATAAAACAGCGCCAAGGCCACTTATGCCACATCCAAGACGTATGGCTTTTTAGGGTCTGTGAAAGCCAGAACTGGAGCATTAGGGAGGCAGTGTTTTATTTTCTTAAAGTTTTAGTGCATGATTCATCCATTCTGGTTCCAAAGGGCTCTTGTTCATCCAGGCATTTTTTCTTGCTTTCTTAAGAGCTTGGAAAGCAAAGTGATTGGGCGTTGGAAGTTTTTTGAAGACATTTCACTTCTCCTCCGAGACGCTTCTTCAGTTCATTTGTTAATTTGTCAATCTTCAACTCACAATTTCAACGAGATTGTTACGTGAATGCTGCAAATATCGACTTTACTTCTTTGATTTCGACTTTCAAACTGTATATCTCAGAGAGTTTACTTTCCCCCGAGTTTAACATGAACAGTGCAGCTTGACAGGTTCAATTTAGCTTAGAAAGTTTCACATTCCTGTTCTATGCGAATTTCATCCAGTAGCTCAAGGATGTTCGTGGGTTTGCATTTACTGCACCTTTAAGTAGCTCCTTGACACATGCTTTATTCATAACTCTAACCCTAACCCCAACCTCACGTCTTTTGATAAGCAACATTCAAGCCTCCTTAAGATTTAAGTTATCTCCTGATGTACCAGTCCAAAAGCACTTTTAAAAGCTTCCAAACACTTTTCATGTGTGATGTCAGGTTCAGATAAGGACATAGCTTTTATCACTTCCCATGCGGGTCCTTTAAAACTTCACTGACTGTACTTTAACAGGAACATTTGAATTACTTTTTCTCTGCACTAACAAACAACTAGTACTTTATCTGTTGCTTCATCCAGCATTCTCCCTCAAACATAGCCAAGGCACTTTATGGATTGTATTTACTGAAACAATAGTTAGCATTGCATGAGTCATTCAGTGCTTCCCTCCAGGGTTTTAATAGTTTTGCAATTTTCATTAGTTTTTATTTTTATTTAGTTTTGACTTCAGATTTTCAATTTTATATCAGTTTTAATTAGTTTTTACCAATTGTTTGCTAGTTTAATTTAGTTTTTATTTTTTGAAAATCCTTAGTTTCAGTTTAGTTTTGATTAGTTTCAGTTATAGTTTTAGTCGTGTTTGCAATAATTAAGTGTAAGAAAATCCCAGTTTCATCATATCAGTCATTCTGCTCATCCTTGGGTATGTTGCTATTCCAGCTACCATACTGCACCCTGGACAGGTCGCCTGTCTGTCGCAGGGCTAACATGCAGAGACAGACAACTCACATTCCCACCTATGGGTTCTTTAAATAAATTTTAAAAAAAAGGCAGATGAACAACCATTGATACCAGGCAACTATAAAACGTATATCTTGGCCCCAATGAGACTATTAACTCTCGCAGCACCGGGTGTTCGTAATTTTGGTTCAAGTGAATTGATAAACTTTTTGAAGGTAATTGACTCACACAGTTGTGTAGATATCCCCGTCCTGTTGTCTCGAGATGCATCACGCTGCCTTGCCTGGGGTTAGCTTCTGTTTTCTGGGGATGAGGGTTGAGTGTGCTCCCTTACCTTCTCAAGCTAAGCTAGGTTAGCCTTCTTGTGAGAGCTTTTCAAGTGCACTTTAAGGTTTGTGGGATTTTTTTCCTTTTAGAAATGTCCCTCATAATTTGTCTCTTTCCACTACAAGACACTTGCTTTATCCAAAACACAGTCATATTCAAAGTAATCCCAAATTGGACTCTGGCGCTTTCTTCCGACTTTTCCTGACATGATTCTGCGCGTGGACGGAGCAGCAACACAGACGACTCGACTAACGTACTGCCACCTGCTGGCATAATGAGACACAGCAAGAAAAAAATCTGGAAACTAAACTTCATTTTCACCCTTGACTCTTGTATGACACGCACACATCAATGAAAACTAAACACATTTTTGCTATAAATTCAGTTAATTTTAGTTAGTTTTGTGAACACTCATTATAGTTTTAGTTAGTTTTCCTTTTTTTGTTTTTATTTTTATTTCCGTTAACGAAAATGTTTTTTCACTTCTAGTTTTCGTTATTTCGTTAGTTTTCGTTAACGATAATAACCTTGCTTCCCTCTGCACTTCATGTCTACACTCTCCATTCCTCCTTGAATTTGGCTCATGTGGACAACTACAGGTCCTCGTTTCTTGACTTAGTCAAAGGTTAGGTGGTTACAATTACATTTTTATCTTGTGATCAACCTCCAGACGGTTACATGTCATCCAAGTTTCAACATAACCAGGCTGCAAACGTGTGGAGAGTTCTGATTTATGTCACTGTCATATGACAAGTTTGCACCTCTGCCTACAAAAAATACAAATGGTAAACCTTGTGCTGACACTGTTTCCAATTACTATTGGACAGAAAACCATATAAGAAGCAAAATGCCAAGAGCAAAGGTAGAACTTCGAGGACACCAAACTGGACATCCATGTTTATGAAATAAACAAAAACCAAAAACATAAGCATGGTTTGGCAGACAATGAGAATATGCTGAGAATTGGCTTATGCAGTGATTAGACATTATGTCATAAAACAAGCTTTAGGATGATAATGGTGAAAATATGCACACTCACTGTGCCTGACTTTCTACACTCAACTGCGACTCTTCTGATTACAGCCACTTAAATGACTGTTTTCAGTATTTTGAATGCACTTGTAACCTGTTTTTAGCCTTGTTGGTGCTGTCTGAGTGTTAATATGCAAGTGCCGAGTGTAACCATTACGACAGAGGCTGACCTTTTTCAGTTTGGCATTTAGACCAAAGAGCAATCTACATGAAACCTTTTCATGACATATAATAAACACCGAAAAAATATTTAGGAGCCATCTTACATGTAATGTGATTTTTTTTTGTATGGCCACCTGTCAGGGGTTGCTGAGTGGATGTGGAGAAGAGGACTCAGACGCAGGACTCACGGTGAAGATTCAGGGCGTTTATTGTGAGGGACAAATGACGAAAACAGGAGATGGCTGACTGATCTGAACATGGAAGGCAAACATGGGGCATAGACAGCAGTGACAACATCGCCGCGACGCCGACCAGGAGAGAACTGAGGACTTAAATACACTGGCTGAACAATGACTGATAGGTGACAGGTGAGTGAGCAGCTGAACTAACGATGCATGGAATAAGAACTAGAACATAATGCACACAGAGTAACGCTAACACAAAACAGGAAGTGGAACGTACAGAGGATAAACAGTGAACATGAACTGAAAATACTGGGTCAACGACCCAGGAACCCTGACACCACCAGTGTTGGTCAAGTTACTTGAAAAAGTAATCAGTAACTAATTACTGATTACTTCCCCCCAAAAAGTAATCCCGTTACTTTACTGATTACTTATTTTCAAAAGTAATTAATTACTTAGTTACTTTTTAAAAACACGATTTACAACCTGAATATGTATTAAAGCGATAGATCTTTCAGTCCAGTTTTACTTTTTCTGCATAATCCATCATACAAAATGGAAACGTCTCTTTTTAAAACTTTAAACTTGAAATCTTTTAACTTTATGCATCAAGCAAAAACTTAATTATATGCAACGTTCACTGACTGGAAGAAATTTGTTTAATATTCAAACCTATTTTCTGCACATTCCAGTACATAAAATAAAATAGTTTTTAACTAACACTCACAGTTAACACTCAGTCTTTCAAATAGATGCAAGTAAAACACAGAAGAAAATAAATAAAGTCAAAGACTAGCGGTCCTGTTGCTCTATTTTCACCTGTAAAGCAGGAGTGGGGTAGGCGGAGGTTTACCCTGGTGCAGGTGTGCAGCGGTCAGTGGAAGAATCCGCGAGTTTCTCTGTGAGTTTCCCATTACGTCGTAGCTACTCGGTGCTTGTTTGGAAGTTTAGGGGTTTTTTGCTGTAAAAATAAGTTTTCTTCCCACGCACAACGGACACTAATGTTTTTGTCACTTTTTATGGAATCAAACTCAAAGTAAGGTCAGTACTTCCACGCTTTAAATGCTGCACGCTCATACTCTCTCTGCACTCGATATATGATCCATTGTTGATCTGCACACAGCTGTTGTCACGAATGTCGCACTCGCTTACGTCACTGTCATGAGACATTCTCGCAAAAAATCACGGTTTTAGTAACGCAGTAACGCAGCGTGCTTACATGAAAGTAACGGTAATCTAACTACCGTTTTTGCAATAGTAATCCCTTACATTACTCGTTACTTGAAAAAAGTAATCAGATTACAGCGTTACTGCCCATCTCTGATGGCCACAGACACCACTAGGATGAAACGCTCTTTCTCAAGGAATCATAAACAGATAAATATTGATCAGTGAACACAAGTACTTCCAAAACCAGATGCAGGCGGTGTTGACCTCGACCGATCCCCTGAGCATCACGGCCTACAAAGGGGTGGTTTTCTGCCTTTTCTCTCACCCGCATTGTTCTTACAGGGATGTGTGTGGAATGCGTGGGCGCCGCCTGCCAGGATTTGTCAAACTGACTCCAAGATCCATTTACAGTTTGATCCAGGCGTGACCTGCAGTCACCAGCACGACACAGAGGACCAGCTCTGCTGCAGCTCATGTATCATCATTATGATCAGAAGAAAGAGCAACAGCTCTAACGAGTCACTTCACACCATACTTGCCGTAATAAGCTAATACTGTTAGATGGTCTATAGCAAAAAATAAATGATTTTTGAAAAACCGCATTTGGAAGGTGGAGGACTAGTGGAGGCTTAATCCATTCAACTCCCAACTATCAAGCTTGACTTTACGTGTTTCCATCTAGACTGATCCGTTATCAAGAAGCACAGTTTAAGAATATGTACTAATATCTTAAAGCATGTTGCTTGAAGCCAGTGTCATTTCTGTCTCTGCTCTCCAAATCTTAAATGCTCTTTATCCAACCAAATAGAGACTGGAAGCATTATGGGAGAATGCATAATGAAAGCAGCCTCGGATTTCTTGGTAGTTGGTGGAAAAAAAAGCCCCCGCTGGGCTTCCTAATGAGTTTAACTTGAGTGCTCAGCCATTTTCTTCACCCAACAATATTGTGCAAATGGGTATTTGCTGCAGAGGCCCTAGTGAATAAGAACACTACACGCTTCCCACATTTCCAATTTGCTGTTATCGCACGGAAACATCGACCATCCGTGTCATGCAAAGGGCCTGAGACTGCCTCATCCATGACCTGTGCAAGTGTTACATTTTATTTTATTTTCCCATTAGAAATGAAATGACAAAATCCAATTGGCTTCAGGCCGACACCAAGCTGCACGACCCCACATGTGATAATAATAATCAAGTAATTTACCCCTAATAAAGAGGTAAACAGCCCTCATTCAAATCTTTGTCATTTTTTACTGTTATAGATATCTCTTTATCTTACTTGTAAAGGCTCTGAGCTACACACAGGCCCTGGCTCTGGAGGGCGAGATCAATAGCCCAGTAAAGCCAATAGATTTCTCTAAGCCTCCGTGTTGCGCTGGGCTTTTGATTGGTTTGCTTTATGGGTTTAGCTGGGTGAGAAGTAGTAAACTAATAGCTCCAAGCTTCTAAATATTACAAGGAAAGGCAGAGATAAAGATTTTAAGCTCCAGAGTGCAGATTCAGCTGTGGATGGCAGGTGTCCACTCAGCATAAGTGTTAACAGTATCTCTCACAGATGGGTGAAAATGACACCGTCAGTATCAGTCTATAGGAAATTATATCCATTCAAATGTGTCCTGTAAGTGATAGCTACAAAATATTTTACCACGTGTTGTCTAACACAGCCACTTCTGTGATGCTTACATGGCCCTGGTTTGAAGAAATTATCTTATTGTCGTAGAAATGTTCGTCTCAATGTATGTAGTAAGTCGACTAGTGCAGCGGTCCCCAACCCCCGGGCAACGGACCGCTACCGTTTGGTGCCGTTTGGTACCGGGCCGCGATAGTTGAGGCTCGGGTGTGAAATTTATGGTTTTCAGGGTTTTTATCGTTATTTTTTTTATCGTTTTTATCATTAACTCTGTTTTCCTGGGTCTTTTCCCGTGTGTTATGAATAAATCTTCTTTTTTTCGGTACCGCTACTGGTTTTATTTTGTTGTATTTATCCGCGACACCTTAAAGGCCGGTCCGTGAAAATATTGTGGGATGTAAACTGATCCATGGCCCAAAAAAGGTTGGGGTGTAACAATATGTCAAACTGTAACTGTTTAATAAATCCATTTTACTGTAGAGCCATTTTTAATTACATGGAAAATAGTAAATAAAACTACAAATACATTTAGGAATGAGCTCGCATCTCATAAATGACCTTTATTATAAGTAGTACAGCACGTGTCATGATCCTGGGTCCTTTTGACCCAGCGTTTTGTGTTTTCTATTATTGTGATTTTGGTTCTGTTCTTCCTGTTTAGTGTTTATTCGGTTCTGCCCATGTATTCCTGCGTTAAGTCCGCGTTTCTTAGTCTGTGTCCTTGCATGTGTAAGTTCCTGTTTTATTGTGAAAGTCTCTGTCTTATGTCAGTGTGTTCTATTTACGTTTCCCCTGCCTCGTCAGCTGTGATGTTTTCCAGGTGTGTTTCCCTCCTGTTTCCCATCCCCTGATTCCCGCCGTGTGTATTTATAAGCTGTGTCCCAATTCAGGGTCTGCACGCTTGAAGTACACATTTTAAGTGTGATTACGTCACCGCCACGCGATGACGGCTGTCCCAATTCGAAGTGTACTTCAAATGCATACTCCAAATGCGCCGTCGATTTCCCCAAATATCAAGCGTGGTCCGGTGCACGCTTCGTGGTCCCATATATCCCACAATTCATAGTGTGGCGGTGGGTGTGGATAATTTTGCAATACGGCAGAAGGGAGCGGCCAAGAGTGAACTGTCAAAAGTAAGTACTGAATATGACGTCACTTAATTATGTGCGAAGGCTTAATAACGAAGAACATTAAAACATTGCTGTTGGCCACATGTTGGCAAAGTTGTGTGACATTAGTGATGTTTGTACTTTCAGCAATAACTTGGTTTTAAAGCATATATATATATATATATATATATATATATTAGATAGATCTCATAATAATCTGACAATACATATAATATTACATATTATATTTACATTACCACAGTGAGATGAGTTTAGTCTCATGAACAACATTAGCTAATTGTTATTTACTAACTAATCTTAAATGACTGTTCAGTACAGAAATAAAGCCCAACAATCATGTTTTACAGTCCCGTGGTTTCTGCCTCAGATACTCAACTAATCAGAGTGATGTCATGACA
Organism: Neolamprologus brichardi; assembly: GCF_056152115.1. Classification (NCBI taxonomy): domain Eukaryota; kingdom Metazoa; phylum Chordata; class Actinopteri; order Cichliformes; family Cichlidae; genus Neolamprologus; species Neolamprologus brichardi. Next base: position 3,405,536 of record NC_142115.1, on the reverse strand, counting down.
AAACATTTTTCTCCTTCATTTCTGTCAAACAAAGCTGTAACGTTTCTCGCGGTTAGTATCATGGTTGCTAGGCAACCTGAACAGCGCAACGAAGGGCTAGACCGTCCCATTTCACAAGCCTCTCACTTCCGCACTTCTCGTACTTATAGTACGCGCCGTACGTAGTGCGCGTACTTCAAGCGTGCAGACCCTGAATTGGGATACAGCTATAGTGTGTGTTACCTCGTCCTCGTTGCTGCTTCGTCTGTGTTGTTTCCCCTCGGTCTCCCTGCGTCTCTCCGTATGTATTTCCCCGGACCTCCCTGCATCTTCGTTTCTGGTTTGTTTTGTTAGTTTTACCCAGTTTAGGTTTTCCAGTTTCATGTTCACCCACCATTGCTGTTTGTACCCACTCCTGTAACTAAATACTCACCTGCACCAGGTCCTTTCTACAACTCCACACGTCTGCCACACCGGACATGTTGGATTGGTGTTGATAATATAGACACAGTTTTGGGTATCGGGGTGTTTTTACACCTAATTGTATTCATGGGCTAAATTGATAAAATAATATTTTGTCACAGGTTTACTCAAGTCTTCATTCATTCATTTAATGGGCAAAATGGAAAAAAAGGGCTTTAATAAAACATTGTTCACAAACGCCACAAATGTGTTTTTACCAAGCTCATAAAAAAACACATCAAAATTCAAAGGAGCAAAACATTTGTCTTTGTTCTTTCATTGCTGCAGAATGACATGTAACTTTTTAAAATGTTAGTAATGCCCTCACTCAAATATTAGAATCTGTTTTTAATATCCAACGAGGAGATCCTTAAAAATGTAAGGTATTTTTTACCTTCACCGAGTTACTGGGAACTGGAGCTGCAATGCAGAATGTCAAACTCCTGCTACTACCGCATGATGAGCGTCATCATTTATACAACTTTTCTCGGGCTGCTATCAAAGCCCGTGCACAGCAGGCAGTAGCTGAGCGCAGCACGCTGCTTTTAAAGATATGTCAGGCGCTTCCCCCTTCAACCTGAGCTCAGCCTTCTTTTGCATTGAGGGTGAGAGAGGAAAAGAACTAAAACAAACCTTCACTGATCCGTTCTGATTTCAATCATTTGTCACCCTCAGTACTCGACTCTTAAAGAGCATCCCCGTGTGTGTTTGTAATATTCAAGAGATGTACCATGTTTTGCTGCTACTGGCTGTGTGCTTTGGCTCAAAATGTTAAACCCATTTAAAGCAAGATAGATGGAAGGTGGCCTGTGCGTCAGTTAACCTGGGGAACACCTGGCAGCAGGGTGAACTATGGGTGGACCTGCAGAGGGAGTGAGGCTTTGGGCAGCTGTCTTAACACTTTCCCTGCTAAATTTCTTCTATAACACCCCTACTCTTCTTAAAGTTTCCAGTATACTTTTTGAGTCTTGCACTTTTTATTTACAAAACCAACAGAAAAACAAAGTCTGATAGTTTAATCGGTCACATTTATTTGACTTGATTCAGTATTCTTTGTTTTTATCTCCTAAATCGTTTATTCCTGTATGATTTGCACTGTGCATTTGTATCTTAAGGATGTAGTCGAAAATTGAATTTGGTTGTTTTTTATTGTTTTTATTCCTGCACTATACCCCAGCATACGATCGACCGCAGACTATGCTTTTACAGATGTACTCCCACGGGACAAATGGACAGCCTGAGTGGTGCAAGAACTCATTTTTTTTGTAGCCTCGCCCCCAGGCGTGTCGATCGATTTCAGATGCCGATGTTATCAAGAGCCAAGCTGTGGAGCAGCTCGACAGATACAAATACCTTGGCATGTTTATTGATGACAAATTGAGCTTTGACCACAGGACAGAGGATTTACAGGAAGGGACATCACATATTATTTGTATTACATACGCTCAGCCACTCTTCTGTCGATATCAGCTTTATGATTTTTTTTTTTTAGCACAACTTCAGATCGAATTCTTTCGAGCTGGCTGTGAATGGCGAACAAAACAAGTCAAGCTTAAAAGAATCCATTTTTTTTGTAGATGGGTGAAAAAGAACTTTTTATGATCCTGTCACTTTATGTGTCATTTGTTACCTCTTGCCAACCCATATGGAAAAGAAATAGTAAAAACTTATATGACTTAACTCATGAAAGTGGCCACTTTCATGAGTAAATCATATAAGGCTTACATGGTTTACTCATGAAAGTGGCCACTTTCTCATTACTTTCATATATTGTTTTAGTAAGTATCCAAAAAATACAAGTTTCATTATAGAATTTTTCAAGGGATCTTATATCTGTTTTTACTCTTGTATGCTTTTCATACAAGTTTCACACAAGACAGATACAAACTTTATAAGATTTATAAATATCTTTTCCATATGGGAAATGTAATCTGCTGAATATTATGTGTAAAGAAACTATTAGGGAATGGAGATGTATCTTGTGAGAGGTAATAATTGTTAGTTTGCCTTCTGCCCATTTGTTGGGTTTATTTTTAAAATTGAGCAGATATGCTGTTGATGTCTTTTTCATGTATCAGTTTGTGGCTTTCACTGTTTGCAGTAGGGCTGCTCGATTATGGCAAAAATGATAATCACGATTATTTTCACTGAGATCTCGATTATTTGACGATATTTATTTAACAATAACAATGTGTTGAATAATGACTTTAAAGATTGTCAAAAATAATATAAAATAGTGTGCAAATACTGATAACAGTGCAAATGTTTGCAATATAAAAAAATAAATGAAAAATGTAAACACCTATGTTTAGTGAACTTTGCAGTGTTGCTCTGTGGTGCAGCTACGACACTGTAGCAAAGTTTACACACTGTCTACTTGATCCACGTCTGACTCCGCGAACCCATAATGTTTCCACACCACTGAAGTTTTTTTTACCTCTTTTCAACCAACGGCAGTCACTCTCCTCTCCAAATAACTTCTGCTTAGCTTTCCGAGCTTCCCTCGGGTCCTCTTAATCAGCGGTCCTGGGCCTCGGACCGGTACCGGTCTGTGAGTCGTTTGGTACCGGGCCGCGAGAGTTGAGGCTCAGGTGTGAAATGTATAGTTTTCAGCGTTATCGTTTTTATCGTTTACTCGGTTTTCCTGGGACTTTTCACGTGTGTTATGAATAATCTTCTTTTTTTCGGTACCGGTACTAGTTTTATTTTGTTGTATTTATCCGCGACACCTTAAAGGCCGGTCCGTGAAAATATTGTTGGGCATAAACCGGTCCGTGGCGCAAAAAAGGTTGGAGACCGCTGCGCTTAATTGTTGTGACACGTGTTCGAAATGCAGAGAGGTGCGCTCGATTTGCCACACGGAGCAGCGCGAGAGTTAAGCACGAGGGAGGGGCTAATAATCGGCTCAGTCATTTTTAATGATCGTTGAAAGCCCAGATCGTAATCGAGATTAAAATTCGATTAATTGAGCAGCTCTAGTTTGCAGAGTTTTGATTTTTTTTTTTTTTAAATTTATTTACTTTTTTGGTAAATGAATAAATTGTCTGTCAGTCCAAAGTTTCTTTCCTGTAACTTCTTGTGTATGTACAGTTTTTCAGTTGCTCCTGATTCTCTAGCTGAAACATTAACTTTAGCACAGTTATTATTTTTTAATATGCTAAATATGTTCATTAAGACTTTTTTGTAACCTTGTCACTACCACTAAGTTTGCCAAAAACCTTAAAGGTGAAGTACGTAAAACCTCTGTAAAAGTTCTGCTTCCCAATTCTCTTGTATTATCCTAGCTACGGTGGCTGCTGTAGGACAAACTCTGGCCACTGATCATCTGTAGTGAGTGTAAGCTGTTAGTCCTTTGTTTACTGCAGCTGTCAATATGTGTCCATGTCTATTTACTTTTCTGTCTGTTATCCAGCGTTGCTGAGACTTTCTTTGAAGTCGACCTAACTTAATAAACTCTCATACAATGTGAGAATCGAACTGTTCATCAGAGGTATAACAGATATAATGATAGCTTATAACTAGCTGTTGTTATTGTTGTTTGTTTAGCTTTTATTTCGTTGTCAATTCTATACGACGGGCTGGTCGCATGTCTAACCTGCGGACAATAAATAACTATAGTAATAACAATATTGGAAATAAATAACCATGCTTATGCACTCTTTAGTGTGTTAGAGCCCTGACTTTGGTCCAGGAGATGAGGCTAGAGGCGAGGAGGAAGAGAATAACATTGCTGCTTTTGTTCTTTGGTGAAGAGGAACTCTTCTCAGACGATAAAACAGAGGTACAGTTAGGGATGGGTATCGAAACCCGGTTCTCCCACTGTTTCAATTCCTTGGAATTGTTTGCCATTTTTGCAAACGATTCCCTTATTGATTCCAGTCGCCCCGAATGACGTCACCACGTTGCGGAGGGTCATTTACCTGGCAGGAAACACGGTGCCCAAGCGGCTCAAACGCTCAAAAGTTTGGTTATACTTTACGAGAACGGACGACAACAGGGCAACTTGCAATACTTGCAAAGTAGATATTTCATTTAAGGGAGGAAACACTACGAATATGCAAAAGCATTTGTTCACAAAACACGCGATGACCTTAAATGAATGTCGTGTTTTTAATTCCGCTCCGGACTCGTGAATCTCAACCCAGCAGCAGCGGTAACGTTTGCACGTCCTCTCCCGTTAATACGGCAGGTAAATAATCAACTAACAGTGCATATTATGTTAGCGCGATCTGCCTTATTACAAAACCTGCCATTACTGTGCATTTAGGTGACCATGATGAGAGAGACAGAGTCTGCCTCAGATGCTGGCAGTTCTCGCTGCAGTGAGTAAGTGAATGTGTTTAATTGTAGGCAGGGACATTACTGGATATTCTTGTGTAATTGCTACAGAATAATTTATGTTATACTTTGTTATTGCGACAGAAGAATATTTATTTTGTTATTTTACATTTACATTTTTTTCCTGGGGACCCTGTGACACCCCATTGAAGAGCTGTAGGCTGTGGATCTCTTAAGATCTCACTGTTGGGCTTGTAAGGCCATGTTACTCCTAAATTTCTATCTTGTTCAAAGAGAAGATATAAAACAAAGTTCTAAGCTAATCGACCTTAGTGTTCTCCTTTTTTAAAAAAAGAATCGATAAAGAATAGAATCGTTAAACAGAATCGAAAATGGAATCGGAATCGTGAAAATCTTATCAATACCCATCCCTAGGTACAGTTCTTCATGTCTTGTGTCTGAAGGTGCAGACACAACTGACCATAAATCCTTATGAATTCTTGTCCTCTCCACCTTTGGCTTACTAAACATGTGGCTGGTCTCCAGCCATAAACATAAAATTTGATTAAACAGAACAGTGACGTCCATCTTGGTCACTGTTTTTTAATGGATTATTTCTAAGGGGCTTGGGGGCCTTTACTCTCAGCCTCTTTAAATAGCAATAATAACACTAATTCTAGCTGATGTTTTTTAATTTAATTCAAATATCAATAAACTTACATCCTCCCTCTATTCTTCATACTCCTACTGTGACTTCTTGTGATTGAAATTTCCATTATAGAAAATGACACCTATTTTACAGATTATTCCCCGTGGGCCCTAATAGTCAGGAAATGTCAGCAGCAGAGGCAGAGATGAGAGTGGGAGTGTGAACATTCGTCTCACAGGTTGCTAAGTCACAGGGACAAAGGAGCCTAAACCCAAGGCACAATTCTCGGAGATAGCATCTCCGACTGATGGGTCACTGCTGTGGGGAAAACCAGTGTGTGCACATGTGAGGACATAGTATGTAGAAAATGTATTGTTCTTGTTTATAGGCTTTGAAACACACACCAGCATGCTCTCATATTGATGCACAAAAGTGAGCATGCACCCACAGACTTCATGCTGGGACCTGAAAATGAAAGACAACATATCTGACAGCTGTAGACAGTTGGTGATAAACACAACGGACTCTTCACAGCAGTCTGACAATGTGAGAGCTGATGTTTTGCCACCAGGCCACTGCTCTGCAAACAAATTGGAAATGATGCTGACATTTCAGCCAGCGGGTCTTCCTAAAGGTTGTAGGTAAATCTTATGATGTATTTTAGCAAACACCTTTGTTATCTGTTAAGTGATCCCATAAAATATTAAGGATCGAAATATTTGTTTTGCTGAACTACTCATCTGTCATGTTGTTTGTCATATACAGCACTGTGGCTGGAGATTGATATGCAACAGTATTGTGATCTAAGGATGAACATGCTGTTTGCATTTCAATTACCGGCTGTATTTTAGTATTTTAGAAAAACTTCAAATCACAATTTGGAACTGAACGCAGAGTAGCACAGTGTAAGATAATTACATAAAAGAAGATTTATTAATCTCTGCGTTCAATTAGGTTTGTATGTACTTGGACAGTTCCATATTTTAAAATTAATTATACATATCACACATATATCATTTTAATTAATTTTGCCTCTGTACACCACCACAGTGGATTTTAAATCAAACATTCAAATTTTAATTGAAGGGCAGACTTTCATCTTTTATTTAAGGTCTTTAACATTAATCTTCTATTAACTTTTTAGCTATTACAGCCAATTTTATAACTTATTTTCAGAAGCACAACAATAACTGGACAACCTAACATAATTTTGAATATGACAACAATTGTTTTTTTGTTAAACTCCTTGAATTAAAGTTGAGTGTCTATTTGATGGCTAGGGATGGGTATCGTTTAGGTTTTATCTGATACCAGTACCAAACCGGTACTTTTGAAATGGTGCCGGTGCTTAAAGAATGGAGAACACAAAATTGGTCCATAAACGTCTCATGTTCAGCTGTTTTTTTTTGTAAAAAGATAACAATGTTAGCATTTTCTGCAGCTATAGGGCATATATGGTATCACTCTTGGCTGGAAGCAGTGCTTAAACAATGGAAAAAACACAAACCTTGTCCAAAAACCTCTCACGTCTAACTGTTTTCCACTTTTTCTTTGGTCATTTGGTCCGATAACAGGCACCACACCCGCAGTAGATGTGCTCGGTGTGAGGTCTCGCAGCAAGCTATCAAATACGGCGCATTTCTCGGCTTTAAAAAAAAACGCCAGGTGTTTCATCAGATTTGAGGTGTTTCCTCCTTTGACAGTATCACAGTATCAGCTTAAAGCACTTGTTGCAGCTGCTGAGTTTGCATCTTTTGCTGTGAAGTACAGCCAGACTTTTGACCGCTTCCCCTTGGGCAATTTTAATCTGTAGCTCTGCTCTAAAAGAACGTACGTACCTGGACCCGCCTACTATCCTCGGAAACGTAAAATGATTGGCTAGAATCTAAAGTGTATCACAGCTCAGGAAAATAAAGCACCGAAATGTGCGCTGCTTTTCGGTCTGGTTACTACCGTTTATATCAGAACCGGTACCATCATGGCACCGGATACGGGTACCCATCCCTATTGATGGCTATTTGATTTTAAATCCACTGTGATGTTGTTGTGGATCTAACTGTAGCTTTCCCTAACGTCCACACAATCACATTTAAATTACCTACTACCCACTGATGTTAGTTTGTTATTAATCTGACGGCGTGGGAAGTTCATTTTTAATCTTAAAGTACGACCCAGACCCTCTGCAAGACTCAGGTATGATAAATATGGGAGAGTGCAGCACAGCACTGATCTGCACAATGAGCCAGTTATATTGGCTGTAACTGAATTACACGACATGTTAATCGTTTTACTGGTCCGAGAGGATTACTTTACGTGACAGGTTTTATAAAATAAATTGATGAACTGGAGCTTATGGTTGATGTGTTTAATTTGAAAGGAAAGGCATGAGAATACACAGAATTGCCTATTGTAGTATAATTCATTAGGCTTTGCATCTGCATGGTGCTTAGCCACATTACCAGTGATTGGCAAAGCTGTTCAAAATGCTTGTTTTGAACTGGACAAAGACAATGTCGTACCATGTTTGTTATAGCGATACCGGGCATTTGGGGCATTGATTGTGACCATCTCCAGAATTAAACCCTTTCAGACTGAGTGTAAATGTAAGAAAGGGAACATGGAAAAGCAGAGTATTTCATGTGCACACGTGTATCAGGCATATTTTGTGGCGTGTGCAATACATGCAGAGTGGGTTCCCTAATAATCTGAGCTTATTACTGACTGTAAAATACTGGTTGTCTTTTGAAAAAATAATTACATATCGCAATCCCTAATGTGCAAAGCTGGCTTCCATTACAGTCAGTGCCTCCACAGCTGCTGACTGCACATTGATCATACCCTTGTCATAGTGGTGTTTTCAGTCTGGAGAGATATTAATAACTATAATTTAGTTTTGTTTTTATTGCTGCTTTTGTTTTGTTAGTGACCTAAATTAACAAAAAAGAAAATATTTTTTGTTATGATGCTACCTGCAAACAACATACTTCCTTTTTCCACATTAAGCTGCTTTAACACATTTTGCATGCAGTGAGGGAGTAGACATGAAGCTTAAAAAGGTATATTTTATTCAATGACAACAGATGCTGATAACAACGTTTGTCAGGGGCAACAGGACAACATGCACCCACCCGTTCTACCAAATGTTTTTCTTTAAGAAAGCATGGTAAAAAAAAATGTAATGTAATGTAATGTGCAAGGTCAGGAAGATGTTGAAATTTACAATACTGTCTTTGAGCCTTGTTGGCATTGTTTAAGTTTGTTTGACTGGAAAGTTTCAAGTGTGACCTTTCTCAAGGAAGTAATGATAAAGCCCCTGACTTCTGAGAACTGTTTTCATTTTTGTTTCCATTTAGTAATCCATTAGTAGTCGTTAGATGAAGTAAAAAGCTCAATATCATAGTTTTCTTTTGTTTTCTTTTCACATCAGGTAGAAAAATACTAATTAATGAAACTGTTTTCATCACTCAGCTCAGTTTGGAAGAACTGATTAAAAAAAACAGCTAAATAAATAAATAATGTAATAGAGTGCTTACATTCAAATACGAGCAGCAAACATGGTTAGTGAAGGGAAACATAGTGATGTGACATCATGTATCTGGGGTAAAGAAGGAGGGGAAGTTGATGCTTCCTAAACCAGTGTTGGTCAATTTACTTGAAAAAAGTAATCAGTTACTAATTACTGATTACTTCCCCAAAAAAGTAATTCCATTACTTTACTGATTACTTATTTTCAAAAGTAATTAATTACTTAGTTACTTGCTAAAAACATGATTTACAACCTGAATAGGTGATAAAGTGATAGATCTTTCAGCCCAATTCTACTTTTTCTGCATAATCCATCATACAAAATGTAATCAAATGGAAAAGTCTCTTTTTAAAACTTGTTTTATTAGTTTTAATCTTTTAACTTTATGCATCAAGCAAAAACTTAATTATATGCAACATTCTCTGACTGGAAGAAATTAGTTTAATATTTAAACCTATTTTCTGCACATTCCAGCACATAATTTTTTTTGTGTGTTTACACTCAGTCTTTCAAATAGATGCAAGTAAAACACAGTAGAAAATAAATAAAGTCAAAGACTAGCGGTCCTGTTGCTCTATTTTCACCTGTAAAGCAGGAGTGGGGTAGGCGGAGGTTTACCCTGGTGCAGGTGTGCAGCGGTCAGTGGAAGAATCCGCGAGTTTCTCTGTGAGTTTCCCATTACGTCGTAGCTACTCGGTGCTTGTTTAGGGTTTTTTTCGCTGTAAAAAGAAGTTTTCTTCCCACGCACAACGGACACTAATGTTTTTGTCACTTTTTATGGAATCAAACTCAAAGTAAGGTCAGTACTTCCACGCTTTAAACGCTGCACGCTCATACTCTCTCTGCACTCGATATACGATCCATTGTTGATCTGCACACAGCTGTTGTCACGAACGTCGCACTCGCTTACGTCACTGTCATGAGACACTCTCGCAAAAAAAATCACGGTTTTAGTAACACAGTAACGCAGCGTTACTAACCGTTTTTGCAATAGTAATCCCTTACTTTACTCGTTACTTGAAAAAAGTAATCGGATTACAGTAACGCGTTACTGCCCATCTCTGTCCTAATCACATGTACAGTATGTGGACATGAAGAGCTCTGTTTTATAGTGTGCACGTGTCACTAGTAATTAGTCATTTATCTTTGTTCCATTTCTTTCCCTTCTCTGCTGCCGAGGAAAGCGATGTAATTCCTTTATTTAAGTGACACGTGAATGACACCAGTAACAACAAGGGTGAGAACTAGGATCTAGGATGGGTCGCCATGGAGCTGTGGAAGTTTTTCCACGTAGAACAGTTTCTTTGTTTTTATTGCTTTTAGGCTTTTACAGAGGAAAAGAAAACTTTCTTTGGTCACACTCTATATTATTAGCATTACATAATAGTTTAAGGGCTAAATGTTGCCTATTTCTTTAACATTAATGAATCCTTTCTAACAACATTGAAATAAACCCTTTATCATTCCACACTGGGAAAAATGAATTTCTCAGAAATCTTTGCTGTCTATCCAACAGTCCTGATGCTAAATCTATCAACAGTTTTTTGACTCTTACTTCTGCAGAAGATTGAATTATGTTAATGCCACGTGCACGTGCCAGGGGTAATGTATTTCCACTAGCCTGATTGTTGCTTTCCTTTAAATCCATATGGCTGTGCAAAGTGGGTTCATCCCCAGAATTAGACTGCTATCAATGTAGAGTACGTAAACCTCGGTAGGAGGCAGGGCAGCCGGCCTGTCCACATGGACCACCCTGCTGCTGAATAAACCCCAGTTATTGATGTGGTGAGGAAATCGTGTTTTTCTAAGCCTGATGGGGGGATGACTGTGGAGGTCACCACTGGATTAGCGGTGGCAGAGGGGTTGTGTGAGTGAGAAATGAAATCCGATTTCCTGGTCTGTTCCAGGAATATTTCAAGCAGGAAAAACAATCCGTCTTGTGAGTCTGAGGGAAGGAGAGAATCACCAGATTCGTCTTCAACATTTCCTGCCTAACAGTGACATAATTCAAGGTTCAGGCCATGCTAGCTGATGGGTTAAGAAATCAATTTGTATAAAGGTTAAGATGCCATTTGATTTGAAGTCTCAAGGGCATGCCACAAGACTTGTTCCATCTTCTCCACAGATTACCCAGAGTGCATCACAGTTATCATTATTCCTCACTAGGAAAAGGAAATGGAAAGGAGAAAGAAGAAAGAGATAAACAACCAGGGGAGAAACAGAGACCTAGAATTGGCTTCGGTAATGGTGCCAGGTTTGCAATTGTGAATCCATTTGAGTTGCAATTCAGTCACCGCAAAACTCTGACCTCACAGAGGAAGATAGAAAGCAGAGAGAACAGTTTTCTATCTCTATTACCAAACGATTACAATACACTGACTGTTTGGGTTTTTTTGTTTGTTTGTTTCTTGTTCCTGGTGTCAGCTCAATCTCAAGTACTGAGAGGGCTAAGAAGGAGGTGGATGTTTTGGCATGTGGGCTATGGATTTGGTTGACCCAGAGCAGGGATGAAGTTTTGACTTTGAGTGACAGAGAATCCTGTTAAACCTGACTGCTTCACCCTGAACCACATCAACCCAACTTACTCTGTCCAGTATCCTTGGTTTTCAAGGACAGGCATCAGTTTCGTTTTCCAGTGTCACCCAAAGGGGAGGCAGTCCACACTGTGAGGAGTGGCCAACCATAAACAGATCATTTTATCGTCTATAGGTCAGGGTTCATACTAGGGGTGGGTTTTAATAATCGATTCATCGATTAAAATCGATTCTGGCTTGGATAACGTGATATCGATTCATTAAAATCCTGAATCGATTTTTTTATATAAATGTATTTTGCCCAAAATTCCAGAATCTCAGGTGAAATGTCACAAAATTTAAACATTTAAAACAGTAAATGAGAGCAGGTACGCAGATTCTGCACAAAGACGTAAACACAAAGCGCAGACCGCAGATCAGAATCAGTGAGATGTCGCCTTTCTCACCAGACAGCACGGACGGTCAGGGCTGAAAGCCGACAGCTCGCTGATTCTGATATTTCGGCGGGTCCGCGCTCTGTGTTTACGCCCTTTTTGCTCTGATTCTAAAGCTGTTAGTTTGATGTCTCTCCAAACAACATTGACCGAACCAGCAGCAAAAGAAGATCCAAACATCACATAAACATCGTCATGGACTCCCTCTTACTTTTGCTGTTTTGCTTCCACCACAATAAAATCACACTTAATGCACAGCTCTCTCTCTTTCTCTGTATACTTCAAGAACAGTTTCCCGTCTTTCCCCGAAATCTGTTTTCCGGATTATTCGCTTGCTTGTTACGCACAAGTCTACCGTTGTTTACAGCGCTGTCGGCTGATGTTTTTTTTTCTTTTACTTACTTCCAAAAAGAAAACCTAATTTCTGCCGTTCAATAGGCTTCTGAACAAATTTAAACTTTTTAAAATTATGCAAAATGCAAAACGCTTAGCCGTGTCTCTAATAAAACCACTGTAACTTCAGAGGTAATGTTCATGTGTTGATTAATGGTTTTCTTTCGTTTGTGATGTACTGCAGAATATTTTTAAAAAATCCCAGAACAGGAAAACCACCTTCATGTTTTTTTGTGTTTTATCTTCAGCTACTTTGACACAAAGGCCTCGCTGTGATGCTCACACCTTTGATAAAGTCTGGAAAGTGTCAGCTTCCTTTTTATAGATACAAAAATATGTAAATGTACTGATGTTAATTATAATATTTCTGACTGTCTGAGGCAAAATTTCCCAGATTCAAATCGAATTGAATTTAATCGGATTGAATCGAATTGTGGATCGAATCAATTCAGGACCTTGTGAATTGGAATCAAATCGATTCTAGAAATCAGTGATGATACCCAGCCCCTAGTTCATACCTGTTGTCGCGTAAAGGTTGCCTTCACAGGTTGAAAAATAGTGAGAAAATCAGAGACGAACGCTAATCTTCATCGGTCTGACTGTTGTGAATTATATTACGAACACCTTATGACAAACAGCCTGTATGTGCACATAGTTTTTCATTCATTCGTGTGTTTGTTTACTAACTCTGTTGCATGTTATGCAGCGGAGAGCGTTTTGCTGGCATGGTTTATACTGTGTTGCCCCCTCAGAGTTATTCTGAGTCATCCCCTTTATCATGTAATGAAACATTTTCCTTCTGATGGGAGTGATCTCATTTCTGATGATAATGGCCAACCCAAGGGCACATGTACAGTTCCACATTTTTGTGGAGTCAATACCAAGGCGCACTGCAGCTCTTCTGGTGGCCCCAGACCTTAAAAAGACCTTTGATTTCTCTCCTGTCTGTACATAATGTGGCTTGCAAAAGTATTGGACCCCCTTGAACTTTTCCACATTTTGTCACATTACAGCCACAAACATGAATCAATTTTATTGGAATTCCACATGAAAGACCAACACAAAGTGGTGTACACGTGAGAAGTGGAACGAAAATCATACGTGATTCCAAACATTTTTTACAAATAAATAACTGAAAAGTGGGGTGTGCATAATTATTCAGCCCCCTGAGTCAATACTTTGTAGAACCACCTTTTGCTGCAATTACAGCTGCCAGTCTTTTAGGGTCTGTCTCTACCAGCTTTGCACATCTACAGACTGAAATCCTTGCCCATTCTTCTTTGCAAAACAGCTCCAGCTCAGTCAGATTAGATGTAGGGCTGCCACAAACGATTATTTTGATAGTCGACTAGTCACCGATTATTTTTGCGATTAGTCGACTAATCAGATCATCATCCATTGGACGTAAAACGTACAGCTTATTGCACCAGCAGCATCTGCTCTTATATAACTATCATTAGCTTACAGCTTTAAGTGTTTAAGGTATGTGCTAACTAAAAATAAAGACAAGATGATAGTTTATTAAATTTTAATGAAATTTGCAGATTGTTTCGGTGAAGTTTAATAAACTCCTTGCTATCTAAAATATAACAGGACACCGGAGTATATTCTCGAGCATCTCACACTTCTGATAATCAGCTGTCTGCTTGATGTTTATTCAGCTGTGTAAAAACTATAACTTTAATCTCAGCCAAACCGATTTACTCAGGAACAAATAAAATACAAAAAAAAAGCCAAACAATAACATTTTTAAGTTATCTAAGTGACTCATATATCATGTTTAATCTGAGTAGCGAAAGACAGCGGTGGGTTTGAAAACGATTTGCCGGGAGTCCGGTGTTCTCACCGGCAAGCTATCAAATACGGTGCATTTCTCGGCTTTTAACAAAATGCTATACGTCGCCAGGTGTTTCATCAGATTTGAGGTGTTACTGTAGCTCTGCTCTAAAAGAACGTACGTACCTGGGCCCGCCTACTACGCTTGCAAAGGTAAAATGATTGGCTAGAATCCAAAGTGTATGACATCTCAGGGGGGAAAAAAGCACCGAAATAAAGCACCGAAATTTGCGCTGCTTTTCGGCCTGGTCACTACCATTTATGTCAGAACCGGTGCCATAATAGCACTGGATACCGGTACCCATCCCTAGTCATTTGTGGAATTTCTTGCCTTCTTAATGGGACTGGGACCATCAGTTGTGTTGTGCAGAAGTCAGGTTGGTACACAGCTGACAGCCCTATTTGACAACTGTTAGAATTCAAATTATGGATAAACACCAACCAGCTAAGTAAAGAGAAACAATAGTCCATCATTACTCTAAGAACTGAAGGTCAGTCAGTTGGAAAATTGCTAAAACTTTAAACGTGTCCAGTGGCAAAAACCATCAAACACTATGACAAAATTGGCTCACACGAATACCGCCCCGGGAAAGGAAGACCAAGAGTCACCTCTGCTGCTGAGGATAAATTCATCTGAATCACCAACCTCAGAAATTGCAAGTTAACAGCATCACAGATTAGAGCCCACACAGAGTTCCAGTACCAGACACATCGCTACATCAGCTGTTCAGAGGAGACTGTGTGAATCAGGCCTTTATGGTCAAATAGCTGCTAAGAAAGCACAACTAAGGAAGAGCAAAAAGCAGAAGAGATTTGTTTGGGCCAAGAAACACAAGGAATGGACATTAGACTTATGAAATCTGTGCTTTGGTCTGATGAGTCTAAATTTGAGATCTTTGGTTCCACCTGCCATGTCTCTGTGCGACACAGAAAAGATGAATGGATGGTCTCTACATGTATGGTTCCCACCGTGAAGCATAGAGGAGGAGGTGTGATGGTGTGGGGATGCTTCGCTGGTGACACTGTTGGGGATTTATTCAAAATTAAAGGTACACTGACTGAACCAGTATGGCTACCACAACATCCAGCAGCGACAAGCCATCTCATCCAGTTTGCATTTAGCTGCATTTGTTTTTCGACAGGACAATGACCCCGTTGTGGAGGCGTGGTCTCTGGCTCCGCTGCAGTGGTGGATTTCACAGACTCCAAACACATTTCAAGGCTGTATAAGGACTTTTTGACCAAGGAAAGTGATGGAGTGCTCCACCAGATGGCCTGACCTCCACAGTCACCTCACATAAACCTAATCGAGATGGTTTGGGATGAGATGGACCACAGAGTGAAGGCAAAAGGGCCAACAAGTGCTCAGCATCTCTGGAAATTCATTCAAGACTGGGTTAGGGCTAGGGTTAATCATTTAAATAGAACCTGTCTGATAAAGTAAAGCACGCTAATATATCTCAAAAAGCAACACATCACGCCACGATCTGAATAAACACCTGAGACACAAAGTCACTGACATTTATCAGTCTGGAAAAGGTTACAAAACCATTTCCCAGGCTTTGGGACTCCAGTGAACCATGGTGAATGCAGAAAACTTGAAACAATGGAGAAGATCTCCAGGAGAGACCAGCCTACCGAAATTATTTCAAGAACACATTGACAACTCATCCAGGAGGTCACAAAATTAAAGAGACTCAAGTTTCACATGTCTCAACAATCATAAACAGACGAGACACAAGTTGAACCTTCAGGAAGGTTTGAGTCCCATTACATCCGACATAAAACTAACTCAGCATTTCAGAAAAGGAATATCGTATCGATTGCAAAATATGGTGGTTGTTGTGTGTTGGTCTGGGGTTGTTTCGCTGCCTCAGGACCTGGAAACCTTGCTAATGGAATCATGAATTCTGATGTGTACTAAAACATCCTGAATGACAATGTCCGGCCATCTGTTCATGACCTCAAGCTGAAGCGTACTTGGGTTCTGCAGCAGAACAGTGATCCAAAACAAATGGTAAATGGCCTGTATTTGTATAGTGCTTTACACGTTCAGTCATCCACCCATTCACACACTGGTGATGGCAGCTACGTTGTAGCCACAGCCACCCTGGGGCGCACTGACAGAAGCGAGGCTGCCGGACACTGGCGCCACTGGGCCCTCTGACCACCACCAGTAGGCAACGGGTGAAGTGTCTTGCCCCAGGACACAGCGACCGAGACTGTCCAAGCCGGGGCTCGAACCGGCAACCTTCCGATTACAAGACGAACTCCCAACTCTTGAGCCACGATCGCCACAAACACCACCTCTGAATGGCTTAAGAAAAACAAAATGAACTCTTTGAATCCGATTGAGAAGCCGTCACATGACCTTAAAAAGGTGGCTCGTGCTCGAAAACCCTCCAGTGTGGCTGAATCACAACAATTCTTCAAAGATGAGTGGGCCAAAATTCCTCCACAGCTCTGTAAAAGACTCATTTCCAGTTATCACACTGATTGCAGCCAACCAGTTATTTAGCTTTAGGTGGCAATCACTTTTTTTACATAGAGCCATGTAAGTTTGGATTTTTCCCCCTTAATAATAGACACTTTCATTTAGAAACTGCCTTTTGTGTTTACTTCTGTTATTTTTGTCTAATATTTAAATTTGTTTGATGATCTGAAACATTTAAGTGTGACAAACATAGAAAAAAATAGGAAATCAGGACGGCTGTATACAGAATACATATTTTACTTAATTTCGCATTATTGCATTAAATAAGGAGGACCATGCTCAGTAACCAACATTGGATTCTGAAACAAACATCTGCCTGGATTTATTAATGAACCCTCTCACTATCCTCAGTACTTTATATTGTTAGTGTAGCTCCCAAAGCCTGGAGAGAAGTGAAAGAATTACTCAGGTGAGTTAGAGATTCACCACAGATAAATTATAACTAGAAGGGTACTTGGAGAGCTCATCCTCCTCCAAGGCCAAAATAATTTCTTGCAGTTTCAAAGAAAGCGATGTGGAAATTTACCAAAATGCAGTGTGTTCTTCCTCAGTCACTGTTTCATCTATCCACCAAGTTTCCTGAAATTTAGCCTGGTACAAGATGTACCTCTGCCAAGATATGACAATGAAGACAGAAGTTGTTGGAAACAATGTTACACCAGAAAGTGTTTTGCAGACGTGTTATTAAAAAAAATAAATAAATAAAACCAAGGCAGAAAAAAACAAAAAACCACATAAAAGCAAAGCATCAAAGCAAGCTTTGAATATACTGGCACATGAAAGGAAGTCAGCCTAAGGATGTGTATGCTGTAGCTTTAACAACGAGATAGAAAATAACTCAACTAAGCTCAATTTACTCCCTTTTTTAAATTTTTTACCTTTTTCTGCAGGCTGACATAAATCATAATTGCATGAGTCTATAATTGCATTGCTTTATGATGTTAGTTTATTCTCACTTAAAATTACCACCAGGTCCTTGGACATAAAATGAAGCCCTTACGAAACTCAGACTTTAAAATCAAATTTTAAGCTCCTGATTTTTTTCAATTACATTATACATAAGATATTACACCCTGATTTTATGTCCTTAGCAGTTTTATTATATTATATGAAATAAATTATCCAGTTACTCTAAATTTGTGCAAGTTTCACGAGGCAGGGCATTCACACTATTAAAACTTTATTAAAAAGTTATAAAACAACTTCTCCCTTAGTTTTTACCAGACATTTGTTTGCTTTAGTATATGTGTTTTAGCATGAAAACCGGTAACAAAACTGGATCTAAATATTAAACTATTCAGATGTACATTCATCGGATTTTCATTTTTCTATATGGGAATGTATAGACACTTGGTTTGCTCACAGATATGTAATATGTGACATGACGCGAAGAGGGAGAAAAGTATTCTCTAAAAGATGCTGCCTCATTTGGTGTTTTGATGATGTTGTTTGGGGGTTCTGGTGGATCAGTCGGGATGAATCTGAGACTCTAGACTGTAATATGATTTGAAGGACAACGTAATAGGACTCTGTGGTTCTATTATTACTGGGGTAAAGGGCTCATGTTTTTGATTTAATGTGACCTCTGTCTTAGGACAGGACGGTAAATGACAATTGAGGAAAATGTGGACAACATCAAATTTTGGTGCAGTTCCATAATAATTTACTTAAAATTGAAAACTAGAGCCTTTAATGCCCTCCTGAAGCTCCATATCTAATTTTGCTAGTGAAATATTTTTTAAAAATTGCCCTAAAACATCTGTTATTTGATGTCTTGCCTTTGGATATTTTTATTTTTTCACTTTTTTCACATTGATGTGGTGTTGGTACAAACCCAAATGATGGCATAGTTGCAGGAGTTGCAGGATTTTTCTATGTTCTAATCCACTGCTCTGTTAAACAGCCAAAATACTTTATTGATTAATTTTAATACTTACTAAATGAAATACCAGCTGTAGTGCTCAAATTTTAATTAATTTTCAGTGGTGAAGATATTTTAAAGGTATTTTTATTGGCAGGGATTCTCCTCACTGCAGAGGAGAGGCTGCATTTACAATAGCATTAAGTCGCCCCAGAGATTAACAGACTCTTCCTGTACCTTTGTTAATGGGCACTTCTCTGAAATCTCAATGACAATCAAAAATGTAGCACAAAGGAGGTAAGGTGAAAAGACAAAAAAGAATCCCTGGACAGGGCAGAGGGCGGTCACTGTGACGTTTTGTGTCTTTTTGCTGAAGTTGCTACATTGTGGCAACTTTTTCATGTTTCATGACTTAGGCAGGAACAAAAGCTACTCAAACTGTTTACATGAACAGAAAAATAACATTTAGGAGTAGCAATAGATAAAAGAAGAAGATAAAACTATGCAGGAAAAAATAGGTAGTGGTAGTTGTAAGCTTAGCTTGGATTGTTACTTTGTTGTGTCACGGTTTTTAATTAATACACATGGTAGGAGATGTTTCATGCTTTCATAGTGGTAAGAGGTAATTACTGCTTTCATCAGTGGCTTGTTGTTATTTTTTGCTGCTAACATATTTGGGCATCATTTGTTGTAACACTGAATATCACATTAATTATTGAATTTCACACACAAAAACATATTAAACATCCAAACTGACTTAGATAGTTTAAAGCTTACTATTCGTTTTTTTATGCTAAATTATAATTCTGTAAATCGTGTTGAAAACATTCTGAAATAGATTTTGATTAGTTTTATAATTAATTGTGTTATAATTTGCATATACAAAAGCAAATATATGAAACATACTTATTTTATTTAAATGTTTTCCAGAAAGTCAGCTACACTGAGGTTCCTGCTGAGCTTGTTAATGAAATGTGTGCTGATGGAGAGAATGGCCATCTGCTGGTGCAGTCAAGATCTTGTCCCTGTCCCTAAATGAGTAAAAACTGTTTACCCAGTGAAAAGATAATCATGATTAAATCTGTGAAATCATTTCACAAGGTTTCCCGTCTGAGACAGAGGCTTCTTTTAAATGATCCATTTTTGCTTCATTTTGATTAATTTGTTTTTTGAGTTTTCGTGATATTTCACAGTCCTTTGACCTAACTAAAACCTAACCCTTCTGTTTTCTTCCATGCATAATATCACACAGCACACATTTATAACTGAATAAAAATGTAACTTCACTGCTGTCTTGTTTCTTTTTCTGATTTATTTAAAAGTCTCACACATATTTATGTAAATTGAATTGCACAAGATAGGAATTTAGGGTGTTCATATAACACAAGATCTTGACAGTTTTTTCTTCAGTCTTCAGAACACAGCCTCAAGGGGTTAGGACAAGAGGTGAAATTCACCTGAGAAGACTGTGTTTTTGTGTGCGTCACAGTGGAAGCCGCAGTCTCTGGTTGGATGTCACCATAGTCAAAACACATCTTCTCTGTAGAGGCAGCAGTATAAAAAGAGAGAGCGTGAGACAAGAAAGGAACCTGTGATCTGTCTTTTGACTGACTCAGATCAAAAAGTCTCTGATGATCCTCCCACATACACACGCAAACACATATGATTGACAATTAAACACATCAAAAAGCTTGTGTCTCACAGTAAAATGCAATTATAGAAATGCACAAACACAGAGATACAGATATCACATACAAGAAGCCTAAATATGTGTGCATATTTTGCAGATATCACGACTGATGTTTCAGATCATCAAACAGATTTCTATACACAGATAATCTGTGTAAATACAAAATGTCATTTTTAAATGATTTAATTTATTAAGGCAAAAAAAAGCTACCCTGACATATCTTCAGTTTCTTATTTCGTTTTTATTTGAAAATGTTTCGTTTAGTTTTTATTCGTTTCAGTGTTAGTTTTAGTGTTTTTTAGTTATTATTGTATCGAGGGCGTATCAGATACAAGGTTTAGGAAAACTACGACAGATATTACAGTGAAATCACAGAACTCAAAGTGTTGTAGACCTTCAGTTACAATAAACATGTTTATCAGTGCCTCATTAGGCAAGTTGTAATATTATTTTAACCAAAGTAAAAGATGCTAAAACTAAGAATATTTCTTCTATTTTTATTTTACTACAGTTTCTAAGTGTAGATATACACAACTGTTAAAATGGCATATCTACTACTGTCATAGTGATTTTAAATAAAAGCAAGTTCCAGCATGTCAAAGGCTACGTTCACACTGCAGGCGAAAGCGCATCAAATCCGATTTTTTTGACCCTATGCGACCCATATCCGATCATGGTGTGACAGTGTGAACGGCACAAATCCGATATTTTCAAATCCGATCTGGGTCACTTTTGTATGTGATACTGAATCCGACACATATCCGATGTTTTAGAAAGCGACTGCTGTTTGATGGTCAAGTCGCATTAAATCTGTCTTTTACGTCACCGACACAAGACAGACGCTAATTATCAGCTCCGGAAGAAGACATCGCGAACGCTTCCTGGCCATCCGGTGTAGATGTCAGTGAAACTGTTGGGAAGACAACGTTGGAGAAACGTGAACATTTTATTTGTACTGTATAATCTGCAGATTCTGACAGAAATCTGCGACTATCCTTTGAAGCACCGCTCCTCTAAAACAGCAATAAGGATCATTATTAGGTTATTTACATTATTATGTAAATAACAAAATAACTTAAAGCAAAAATTGGGAAACGTGAAGTCCGAAGTCTTTATATTATATTATACAAACAATACTGTTTGCTCTGGGTCTAAACAGAGCGCGTTGTGTGTGACATGCGGTCGCTTTGAGCGTTCACACTAGAGCGTGTTTGCTGTCGCATTTTAATTGTAGTGTGAACAAGCAGACAAAAAAATCGGATTTGATCAAAAAATTGGAATTGAGCATTAAGACCTGAAGTGTGAACGTAGCCACTGGTATCCCAGATGGCATATCACACTGACAGAAATTCCAGGCACAGCCCTTAAATTTCCTGCATCTTCTTGGGTTGATCCAGGAAAAATGATGTACAAATCTGATTTGAGTAAGTGCACAAAATATAACAATAATCCTCCACATAGAACAAGAGGCACAGTGTAACAGCACAATATACCTGCCAGTGGATTTACTGTTCTTTTATGTTCCTTTTTTATGGGAAAAGTGGGGGGGTTTGGTGAGGAAGACAGACTCTATCAAAGCAGGGCACTGTAATGCCTTACAGTCTTTTAGTATGTGTTTTAGAGTGCGCTGCCTCACATGTCTGACCACGTTACTGTGGACAAAACAAAACTATGAAGTATTCTTGAATCTAAAGGCTGTTAATAAATGAGTTTTGCTTCCTTCACAGTATCTCAAATCAAACCCTTGATCCCAAAGGGTTACAATTGCAGAACATCAAAAAAAAAAAAGATAATACAATGAAAAAAATAAATCTTTACAACATAGAAACACATGAAAGCCATGTGGAGGAGAGAGAACAAAGAAGTAAAAGAGAGGAACTGAAATAGAGGAAGGGGAGGGAGAGGCAAGAACACGAGGAACAAAGACTGATTCAAGAATAAAACTAATGGATTAAAAATAATGTGAAACTTTTACATTTTGTTTTCTCAATATTCCCAGAAAATGTATTTTAGCAACATGTATAAGTACTGATATTAATACAGGGAACTGTGCTATATTATGATGAGGACAAGATATATTTACAGGATGGACTGTAATAGACAGAAGGGTGAAGTGAAACAGTCTGCAGAGTTGTGAGGTAGCCAACAAAGTTTAGTAGAAAGCTCCAGAATGCTTAAATCACTTTGGCTTTATGATGTAAAAGCAGAAAAGTACCTTTCCACAGGCATCGGGGTTGGTGTGATAGGCAGAGGGCCATGGAGGCTTAATAATCCTGCTCCTGTAGTGCAGCTTTTGAAGCGCTGAGAGCACAAGTACAGTACATACAGTGGTGTGAAAAAGTGTTTGCTCCCTTCCTGATTTAATTTTTTTTAAAAGTTTGTCACACTTAACTGTTTCAGATTAATAAACAAATTTGAATATTAGACAAAGATAACACGAGTAAACACAGAATGCATTTTCTAAATAAAGGTATTTATCATTTAGAGGGAAAATCCAAACGTACTATATATATATATATAAAAAACACCCAGCACGCCCCTGCGGGCGGTGCATCCTTCAAGCTCGGGTCCTCTACCAGAGGCCTGGGAGCTTGAGGGTCCTGCGCAGTATCTTAGCTGTCACGGTCTGTGGGGCAGACCGTGGGGATGAGGGGAATGAGGACCCAAGATGCAGGACTTTGTGATGAAGGCAGTGCGTTTATTTACAGTGGTGTAAATAGTTCACAGAATAAACCCCATGTTTTCCCCTTGACTTCCGTGTCGTGTCTTCACCCACAGCTTCGTGCTCCGTGCTCTTCGCTCCAGTGTGTCCCCGCACCCCGTGCTCGCTGCTCTTGTCTTCCCCGCTCCTTCCTGGAGAAAAATAACAAAGAAGCAACTTGTCAGGACACTCGACTACCGCGGGCATGTACTCACTGGACTGGGTACTAATGACACTAACGTGGAGTCAAACTCAATAATCCAGCGTCGGTGGAAGCTCCATCACTCTTCTAAATAGTTCCACCGACGAGCCCAGATGAGGAGCAGGTGTGCGGCAAGGACTTCGGGTGTGGCCAGCCCTCAAGTCAGGCCACGCCCCCAGGGCTGAAGGTGCCTGTAACTTGGCCCCAGAAGACAGGCAACACAGCCACCTGCCTACATACAGATGTGCACAGGGGCAGTGCAGACAACACCAAATAATAACGATAATAATAATAACAACAACAATCAGTCCCCACTGCCCACGGACCCCGAGTCCCCAGAGCCGGGTCCGTGACAGTACCCCCCCTCTAAGGGTCGGCACCCGACGACCCAAAACAAAAACCACAACCCAACCAGCCCAGGGCGGGCGGCAACAGGACGGAGGGCCGGGACCAACCCCCAAATGGCCAAGCTGTCCATCTCAAAAGTCCCAGAGGCTCAACCGCGACTCCAGCGGAGGCACAAAAACAGTTCAATAATCCCCCAAAACCGTGGCGGGAGAAAAACAGTTCAGTCGGCCAGTAACTATGACACAAGAGTTCAGGTGGCCTACCTCGGGTCCCGTGATAGCAACAGAATACTTCAGGCGGCCTGCCACGGGTGCAATGGCGGCGACGCTGCAGCTCCGGCGGGCGGCCACGGGTCCGGTGGCAGCAGCATTGCAACTCCGGCGGGCGGCCACGGGTCCGGCGGTGGCGTTGCTGCTTCGGCGGGCGGCTATGCGTCCGGCAGCCGCTGCGAAACGGTCCTGGCAGGCGGCCACGGATCCGGTGACGACAGCGTGGCAGCTGCGGCGGCTTGCCCCGGGTCCGGTGGCGACTGCCCTGCTCCCCAGGCGGCCGGGTCCGGCGGCGCTGCTCCGGTGACCTTCCCCGGGTCCGGCGGTGCTGCTCCGGTGAGCAACAGCGAGATGTGGTACATGGCCGATGACGCGCTGGTCGCTGACGTGGACGCGCTGGATGTGGACGGCGTGGAGGGCGCGCTAGACGTGAAGGTCCCTCCGGCAGCGGCGCTGGCTCCACCGGCTCGCTGAGCTGCACCTCGGCTGGCAGCGGCGCTGGCTCCACCGGCTCGCTGAGCTGCACCTCGGCTGGCAGCGGCGCTGGCTCCACCGGCTCGCTGAGCTGCACCTCGGCTGGCAGCGGCGCTGGCTCCACCGGCTCGCTGAGCTGCACCTCGGCTGGCAGCGGCGCTGGCTCCACCGGCTCGCTGAGCTGCACCTCGGCTGGCAGCGGCGCTGGCTCCACCGGCTCGCTGAGCTGCACCTCGGCTGGCAGCGGCGCTGGCTCCACCGGCTCGCTGAGCTCCAGCGGCTGCGGCGCGGGCTCCTCCCGCTCGCTGAGCTCCAGCGGCTGCGCTGCAGCTACAGATGGTTGATCCGGAGGTGAAGGTGGTGATACGGCATCCGCAGGCGGTGGAGATGTTGGTAAAGCAGGTGATGTGGATAGCGAAGCCAAGAGTGCTGCGCTCGTTGCAGACTGATGGGACGCTGGTGGAGTGGGTCCAGCCGGTGTATCGACCTCCGACACAATCGGCTGAGGAAAAGTCAGGGAACCTGGTGGTGAGGCGCGCCGGCGGCGCGAACGTCGCTTCCTAAACGATGCCGGGGCCGGCGTGTCTGACTGAGGTTCCACCAGCCGGCCGGGCAGGACAGCAGCTGTGTGGTTTCGAACTGCCGGTCCTTCGTCTGCTGACTCAGCAGATGCCGCGGGGGTGAGTGGAGATGTGGTGAGGTGCAGAGAGCGTGGGAACCGTTTCCCCCGCAATGGAGGGTCCAACAAGTGAGCCGCAAGCAACGGTGGGGAAGCTATCTGCCTATGGAAAAAGAAACAGGCAGCAAGGGCTCCCAGGGAGGTCGCCACATCCGCCTCACCCGGACAGCCCAAACCAAAAAGCTCGAAGCTGGAACTTGCCCTCAGTACGGTTATAATCGAAATTAATCTCTTAATGTCCAAAAAGCTCACAGAAAAGGTGGTGGAAGACAGGAAAGTATCAAAAAATACGACCTGTATGTGTCTCTGATGTGGATCCGCCGCCTGGATAATGCTCCGACCGTACTTCCAGAGCTGGGCGAGCAATTCCTCCTGTGACACGGTCCTTGAGTCCGCTGGGCCCATAATGGCTGGATTATTCTGTCACGGTCTGTGGGGCAGACCGTGGGGATGAGGGGAATGAGGACCCAAGATGCAGGACTTTGTGATGAAGGCAGTGCGTTTATTTACAGTGGTGTAAATAGTTCACAGAATAAACCCCATGTTTTCCCCTTGACTTCCGTGTCGTGTCTTCACCCACAGCTTCGTGCTCCGTGCTCTTCGCTCCAGTGTGTCCCCGCACCCCGTGCTCGCTGCTCTTGTCTTCCCCGCTCCTTCCTGGAGAAAAATAACAAAGAAGCAACTTGTCAGGACACTCGACTACCGCGGGCATGTACTCACTGGACTGGGTACTAATGACACTAACGTGGAGTCAAACTCAATAATCCAGCGTCGGTGGAAGCTCCATCACTCTTCTAAATAGTTCCACCGACGAGCCCAGATGAAGAGCAGGTGTGCGGCAAGGACTTCGGGTGTGGCCAGCCCTCAAGTCAGGCCACGCCCCCAGGGCTGAAGGTGCCTGTAACTTGGCCCCAGAAGACAGGCAACACAGCCACCTGCCTACATACAGATGTGCACAGGGGCAGTGCAGACAACACCAAATAATAACGATAATAATAATAACAACAACAATCAGTCCCCACTGCCCACGGACCCCGAGTCCCCAGAGCCGGGTCCGTGACATTAGCTGTTCCCAGGACTGCGCTCTTCTGGACAGAGATCTCTGATGTTGTTCCCGGGATCTGTTGGAGCCACTCGCCTAGTTTGGGAGTCACCGCACCTAGTGCTCCGATTACCACGGGGACCACCGTCACCTTCACCCTCCACATCCTCTCGAGCTCTTCTCTGAGCCCTTGGTATTTCTCCAGCTTCTCGTGTTCCTTCTTCCTGATATTGCTGTCATTCAGGACCGCTACATCGATCACTACGGCCGTCTTCTTGTGTTTGTCTACCACCACTATGTCCGGTTGGTTAGCCACTCAAAATCTCTTAAGAATAAATGGTTATAAATTCCATAATTATTATTAGATAAAGAGGGGGGGACAGGAAGCACAAGCAAGCAGAAGGTCTGAATGATCCGTCAACTGACTTTTATTGGTAAGGCACCAAATCAAATTAAGTCAACGACACGGAGCGAGAGTTAAAACTCTTTGAACACTCTTGCAAAACTTTCTCTTTTTTTTTTTTACATGTGTTGCTACACTGTAACTGAAGAGTCTTCCACATGGCAATGTGGTGCTGGCTCGATTTGTGGAAGACGCACACAACTAGTGACATGAGCACAATACAATGGCAGTTGACTCAATGTGTCGCTTGAGACAAAACACGTTTCTCAGCCCGGAAAAACTGATCGATCAAGGATACTTTGACAGCTTGCCCTGATAGCTGGCAAATAAAACACTCGGCTATTCTGCTCACCTTTGCTGTGCCCTCAGAAGGAATCATAAGCCCTTCTTTGTTTTTCAGTGTAAGTGATAGCTCGGATCAGACGACGCAGGTACAACATCGGTCACTAAACTACTGCGGCACACATGACAAGGCAGCCTTTCCAATCTGATGTCATAATGACAACATAGTTACCATGGTAACACCCATACATATAATTAAAATCAGTCTATCAGTCTTACCTGTGAAAGGGATTCCCATGTGATCTTGTTTTGGTGGTATAATAGTTCAAATAGGGCCCAGTCCCACTAACAGCCGCCATTGTAGTGACAGTTTTGCTTTTGTAATGTATATTCATGTGTGTAACAATCAGGTTCATAATTGAATACTCTATCTCACCCTGAAACTCTCCTCAGCATCTCCTAAAAGCAGCACTGAGTGTTTTCTTTAAACTAGTAGAGTGAGTTTTAACACCAGGTGCTGCAGTGAAGACTGTTAGTGGTGCTGAAAGCTTCGTCACTCATGCACTCACAGGGACCCAGGCATCAAATGAAGGGACTCCATCAAGTGCTGCCAAACCAAAGAGTAAAAATGAACACAATATGCATCAAAATGAAAACCCAAACCCCAGAGAATGAAACCCTGGACACAATCAAGCACTTTGGCAACATAAACCCCACTTTATACCCATATGATGGCAGACCTCCATCTAATGTGAGAAATGAGATCACTGCGCTAAGATTCTAACTGCTGGAATCTCAGCACATGCAGTAAACGAATCACTACAAAATGCAAACTACAAGGCTGCCAAGTGCCAAACACTGAATGATTGACTTCACCTGCAGTTAAAGTGCTGCAGAGAAGATGCAGAAAAAGCCATTCTCGAACCCCAAGAACAGCTGGAGCAGGCACACAGAAACAGACCTGGCCAGAGTTACCAAACTGGAAGTTTCTGAGACCCAAACTGAGACACTGTAGAAGAAACTGCAAGAAAGAAGAAAAGAAAACAAAAGGCCAGTGTTCCCAAGCAAGAAAATCCAGAGGTCCAGGATGAAAACATGTCAGAGGAAAAACCCAAAAAGACAAAGGTCCATAGACTATTCAGTTAACTGACTTCAACAATAGTAAATAACTGTATTAACCAGAGAGTGCCTTAAAAAAACAATTTTAAGGCATTTTTTCTTTAATATTTAGTCATATATAAATTTGTACCCCATTAACCAGTCGCAGTAGATGGCTGCCCATCTCTGAGTCTGGTTCTTCCGGAGGTTTCTTCCTTTTTAAAGGGAGTTTTTCCTCTCCACTGTTGCCACGTGCTTGCTCGTAGCAGATTGTTGGGGGTTCTTTCTGTTCAGTTCATTTATGTGTAAATACTGCTGAATTGAATTGAACTGAATTAAAGATTATTTTTAGGAGACAGAGTTAGTCACTGAGGGAATCAGGGTATTATAATATCTTAGCCATAAAAAATGACCATCAATCAATCAAATAAAAAATTGGCATTACCAAAACATCGACAGTGTGAACATTTAATTTTTTCTCATTTAAAAAGTATTTAAAATGCCAAATTACAACCGCTTAAAAGCAGAAATAAATATGTTTACAGCCTGGTTAAAAACTTTGTTCTGTGAATAATTCCCACTGTTAATAGTTCATTGAATTATTAACAGTTAAGGTTGCTTTGGTGATTGAAATACTACAGTTTTATGTGTACTAGCAAACCTTTGTGTTACACAGGGGAGAATCAGAACATACATACTTTAGCAGCAGGTATCCACTCCTGAATATTGGTTGTATGCACTGGATGGCTACTCTCCTCCTAAACTTCTGTCTCGTCAAAGGTCATCCTGCTCCACATCTGGCTTGCAAAGTGACCGTCACTTATGCACAGGGTGTAAGGATACACTGAAAGACACAACAGCCAGTAGTTCTGCACTCAGATGAGAAGAAGTTATATTATTATGTTAAAAATATGACTCTGGTCCTCATAATGTGGAAGAGCCTTTCGTCCACTTACTCAGGCATTGGCTTGGTTCTGTACAGGCTCTTTGAAATTGGTCGTGAGACACATTAAGCCAGGGAAGCATAATCTCCATCACCAAGCACGAACCATCCTGACAGAGGAAGATTCTGCTCAATATGACACATCTCAACTTCAGAGTGTAAGCTGTGACCCAGGTAGGACTACAGGTGAGACAACAGTCACATTCAGAAAGTATGCACTGATTAGGTCAAAGATTGCCTGTAGCTGAAACGAATAAAAATATGTCCATTTTTTGTTTGTTTGTTTGTTTGTTCCTGAGGTGGTGACTGCCAGACACATGAGTGGCTTCAGGCGATCCAGTGTAGTGGTTGAAGCCATTTTCAATACCCTGGATTTAAGATAAGATAACCTTTATTAGTCCCACACGTGGGAAATTTGTTTTGTCACAGCAGGAAGTGGACAGTGCAAAAGTTATGAAGCAAAAATTAGAATACAATAAGAATAAATACAGTACACAACTGTACAGAATAGAATAAAATAAAATACTATATACAGTAGAATAAAATAGAATAAAATATACAATAAGATAAAAATAGAATACAAATGCTATATACAACTGAGTAAAAATACAAAATACAACATCCTCCGATGAAAAATGCACCATTATTTATATAGATGCCCATGATGCCTGCAGCCACTCAAGAGACTACAAGATCATGTCCAAAGCATCTGTGGGGTAAGAGGAAGCAGTAGCAAACCAGTGTAAGATAACACTCACCTCAGTGCTGCCCCAACCATAGACATTAGTCTGCTAACCGGTAATTTATTAATTTGCTGTTATGTCTCCATCCATCTCTTGGTATAACATGTACTGATATTTATAAAATATAAATATGCAAAAATGTAAAGTGCAATATGCTTCACACAGACCTATAATTTATTAATAAGGCAGCTACAGGCATGGGATACATTATAAATATGGAGCAACTGCTTTTACAGTAATAATGCTAAACCGAGAGAGGCGTACTTCTTCTCCTCTTTGTGTTCGTGCATCAGGAGATGGAAGGAATTTATCAGCTATTCTGTACCCGTACAGTAATTTTAACATACGGCATGCTGCACAGCAATATTTATTATCTTTGAAGTGGTGTGCAGTGCACAGCTTGTGTATGTAGTATGCAGTGTTGGGAAGGTTACTTTTAAAATGTATTCCATTACAGATTATAGAATACATGCCCCAAAATGTATTCTGTAACGTATTCCGTTACGTTACTCAATGAGAGTAACGTATTCTGAATACTTTGGATTACTTAATATATTATCATGCTGTTTACAACTACATGAATGTACCATTGCTGTGATTTATTACTGTTACTGAAGGTCCGCGGCTCCAAACCGTAGTAAAGGGACCTCTGGGTAATACGGTGGGTTCTGTGTCGGGCTCGTAGCCGAAAACTAGCTTTACTTTGTTGTCTGGGTCACTTTGCTAGCGAGAGACAGAGAGAGGCGTTGAAAGGCTGCTCCAACGGAACTTATTGTTTTTGGAGGAAAACACGAACACGGTGTACAGTCGAGTCTTAATAGCTTACTTACAACTGGGCTCGTCAGGCTCTCTTCTTGGCTGCAGTGGTTATTATTATATTTACATGCTTCCAGCTCCCGTTTCTGCTCGATGACAGCTCGTACTTTTCCTTTTTCTCCCTCCCTCGCTCACAGACACATAACAGGTATGGCAGTCCATTCTCCCTGCAGCACGGACTACACTGCCCATGATGCTACATTCTTTAGAGCTATACCTGTAGCATTCTGCCTATTAGCTTAGCACAACAACAACAGGCGCTCTCTCACCCAGGAAACACGCAGAGAGAGAACGTCACCCTGTAACCATGGCAACCGTAACGCTGCCGCCTGGAACAACAGAACGTAGCTGTCAAACAAAACCCAAACAGTCCTGACCCGCCACAATATGAAACAGGGAAGTACCGCCGTGTAATCCATTTATTTCAACAAAGTAACTGTATTCTAAATACCACCTTTTTAAACGGTAACTGTAACGGAATACAGTTACTTATATTTTGTATTTTAAATACGTAACGGCGGTACATGTATTCCGTTACTCCCCAACACTGGTAGTATGTAGCCTGCAAGTGCGCGTGGATTAGTAAGACAGGCATGTTAAACTTGTTCACGGTCTGGTTTGTTTACTTTAATGTGCCTATTTTTCACATTATTATGGCTATTAAGAATAGTTCTTCAGTGTTAATCAATTAATCCATCCAT
This sequence comes from Neolamprologus brichardi, assembly GCF_056152115.1. Taxonomy (NCBI): domain Eukaryota; kingdom Metazoa; phylum Chordata; class Actinopteri; order Cichliformes; family Cichlidae; genus Neolamprologus; species Neolamprologus brichardi. The sequence continues at coordinate 3,374,699 of NC_142115.1, read as the reverse complement.
TCTCTTCCATTTATCAGGGTCACCAGGGGGCTAGAGCCTATGCTAGCTACCACAAGGCGAGAGGTAGAGTGCACCCTGGACAGGTTGGACTGGACTAAATTCTTCCTGAATCCTCTGTCCCTGTATGTCTTTTGGAAAACATTAGAACTAATGCGATTAATTGGCTTTGTACCTTAAAGAATTAGAGACACAATGCAGTAGTGCACAAGGCATGCACCATTTAGTTGGTCCCAAGTGATGCGTCCACATGTCCATGTAAATTTATATATTTTGTATTTTGCTACAGCTTAGCAGCTAAGAAGCTTGCAAACCGCAGCGCACTCTCCCCTGGTGTTTGGTAGCTCACTCAAAAAGCTAAGCTACAGCAGATGATGTATGTTTTCATGCTTGTATATGATTAGCAGGAAAAGAAATCATGCTCTATAAAGAAAATGTCCTAGTAAACATATGAATACCTATAGCGCCACCTTCAGGTTTACATTTGGGGTTTTTGTGTTGTTGCATCAATTTCCCAATGAAATGATTTTCCAGAGACGTTCATTTGTTCTGAGGAAGAATCACGTTGGTTATACCCTGTTATATAACAGCGTTTAACCATTTAATTTGTTCTTGTTCTTACTGTTTAATCTTAAGTAGCAACATCTAATTAAGTAATAACTACTTTCCTTAAAAACATTATCAAAATCTCCCTCCAATCAGTACTGTGGTAATGAAACAGTCAAGAATCAGCTCTCACGGGTATACTTAACCAGACACAGTTTTTCTTCAGCTGCCTGGCTTCCCTTCCCAACCTCCCATTACCTCCCTTCTCCTCAAACCCATGAGCTCTGCGTAAGCCCTTCTCCAGCACAGAGTCAAAGAGTTCACTGATGCCAAGCTGAGTCCCTTAATAACCCCACAGCACTCTGGCCTGTTCCCAGTGCCAGCCCTGCTGTGAATGACAACTAATATGATGGTGGGCCCCGCAGAGACATGCAGTCCATTTCCTGTATGACTAAGGAAGGAGGGACTGGTCAGATGTTGGCTATCAGTCATACCTGTGGTGAGGAAAGTCACATGGAAAAAACTGGGTCCTATTAGGAACTTGCTGGTATATCTCTGCAGATAAGTGCAGGGGAAATACGCATTTCTTTTCCCCCCATGAGACAAATAACTGTGATGTTGCTGCATATTTTAAAATACTCAAGAATACAGAGGACAAAGCTTTGAGAGAGTATGCAGCATCGTGTGTTAGGGTGGTATTGGTGATTCTTCTTGTTTTAATCAGATAAAGCTCAACAAGGAGTAGGAATAGTTTACCACTACAGATGATTGCTTAGAGTTTAGTCTTAGTACTTTGGGTAAATAGGCCCTATTCATAATTATTAGTATAAATGGCTGAAATGAAGTTGCTGAAATCCAGCAACATAATATCAAATTAGTAATGATTCACAAATAATCCAATCGAATGTCCTCATAGTGATGATGGAGCTGAAGACTCAACATAAGCGCTGGCAAAGTTTAACGATTGACTGTAAAAATGCAACTGTGTGTGTGTGTGTATAGATTGCGATTTACAGTCAGGTCCTGGACAATTAATGAATAATTAAGTAAGTCACTGCTGTTGTGCAACATGGATAAATGTGTGCAAGACTGAAAGAATGAACTAAACCCCATCGCCCTTTTTCCCTTTTGTCTTTAGGCTTATTTATTCATCAAAAAGCAATAATATTATTTTATAGACAGCTCTCTGGGTGTAACTTAATTACACTTTCTACTGTTTATGGGCCAGTTTTTGTACTAAAATGAGGTAAAAAGCCTCGTGTTCAGACTTTGTTCAGGCATCACTCTGTTTACACAAGAGCCTGTTTAACTTAAGTGTTGTTTTTCTGTTTCTTTTTTTGGTTTTATTTTGTTGCCTCTGCCAAGCAGGTTATGTTTTCAGTAGTGTTTGAGTGTGTAAACACAATAAAACTTTGTAGGTGTGTAGACTGGGGTCATATTTGCAGTGTTTCTTCTTCACTCACCTTTTCTGACATGCCGTGTGTTTAAACACCACTCTGCATTTAATCATTAGTTATTATTCATCTCTGACTCTCTTTCTAAGTGTGTCTTTCATCCTGTCTCCCTCCCCTTACCCCCCCAACCAGTCCGCCCCTCCCTAACCCTGGTTCTCCCTTAAAAGGGAGTTTTTTCCTTCCCACTGCCACCAAGAGCTTGATCATAGGATTTTATCTGATTTTTAATCAATCATCTTTTAATAATGTGCAATATATATCACTTTCAGGCAACTTTGGTGATTCAGTGATAAATAAATAGAACTGAACTGAACTGAATGTTAACAATCCATTATAATTTAGCTTACGTCCACCAAGGTCTTTAAGGTCAACTTGATGATTAATTGGTCAAAAATGGACAAAAAGCATGAAAAAATGTACGAAGACAAAAATATCATATCATATTTGACCTCTGACCTCTCCTTCAAGGTCAATAATTCCTTGACCTGATAGTCAAAGTGATAATAGTGCTTTATTGATCTATTTAAATGATAATCCGGTCGTTAAGTGATGACGTGAGGAATCCTACTTCCAGGCCTAAAGTAGTCTGTGTTTAATATGCTTTTGTGTTGTTAACATGTTTAATGTTTTGTATTTTCTTCTATTTAATCTCAAAAAGCTCCTAAAACAGTCAGTGATCACTGTTGACCTCCCTCGGCTTTTATTACCGCTAATCATTTATTTAAGCTCAGTTTTTAAAACCTTAGGATGTAACTACAGCCCAGCCCATGCAGCAGTATATGAATGACTAACCTCGTATTGTGGATGGATTATCTCAGTTGTTCTCCTGGCTGAAGTTTGGTCCTTTTACAGCATCCTGCCATGCGATTACATTTGTTCCTGACCACCGAGAACACTCACGTTAACTTTTATCGTGTGGAAAAAAAGTTAGCTTGTTTATATTATGCTAACATAGCTGTGTCGCTAGCAGTCACATAGCACATCATTATATACCAGCTAGCCAAACTTCAGTAACCCTACAAACGTCACTGCTGTTTAGTTTTCTGTCTTCATTTATGTTGGAAGTGATAACAGAGCTGTACGTTTTAATTTGTTTCCAAAACCCCGCAGTCAGGACATGCTATATTGTATTTAGATAGAAGCTAGCGAGCTAACTTCCTGCTAACTTCTAACTCTGTTAAATGTCATAAATTCTGTTTTCATGGATGCCTGGATGTTAAACTTAATTGTTACACCTGGTAGAGCAGAACGCTGATCATTTTATTAAAGATGAAAGACTTTAGACAGTTTTTCAACTCTCAGTAATGCCATAGTGATCGTTTGATATATGGACCTGCAGCGGAGTTTAGGCCCAGACACGGCTAGTGACGTCAGACTTAACGACCGGATAGGTTTCTAAACTGGCAAGAGCATGCTGGCATGGAATACTTTTGAATTTAGTTGATTCATTTGACTCATTTTATTTCATTTTCTTTGTTATGTACAGTAACAGGTTGTAACTGTTTAAATACATACCTAAGTTCTTTAGTATTTCCTGATTTCTAGTCTTTAGGTTTTGTGCCTCCCCTGTTTTCCATGTTACATCTGGTTATCCTGGTTTCTATGTTTGTGTATTTCCAAAGTCTACTCTGTGCCTTTCCCGTGTCCCACGTTTCTGGAAATGTTTCCTATGTCTTCCCAGTCAGCCATACCTCCTTGTCAAGTCTTCATCTCCATGCCTTTCTTGCGTTTCCTGTTTTACTTTGATAGTCTCGTGTCCTGTGTTCAGTGTTTTGAGGTTTGCTTCCCCTTTGTCTTGTTATGTCTGATTAGGCCCAGCTGTATTTCCCTCCTGTTTCCCATTCCCTCATTACTCCTGTGTGTATTTCAGCGCTGTGTCTTCCTCTGTCCGTTGTCATGTCATACACCCTCATTGCTGTGTGTGTTTCTAGTTCCTGGTTTAGTTTTTGAATCCTATGTCTGAGGTTTTCTCCTGCGGATAAAGCTGCCGTTTTGAGTTCTACCTTTTGTTTGAGTCCTACGTTTGCGTCCTCATCCTGCCTGCCGCACAACAAAACATGACATGTACAATATTCTTTAACCCTTTAAAATCGGTCGGAGCGGGCACGCTCTGTTTTGCGTAACTATTTTTAAATCCCGGTAGCACTGCAACCACATGAGCTAGCGCAATAATTTTTTTTGCATATGAAACCGGAGGAGTTGTACTTACATCTTATGCCATCAGCTTGTCCTCGGTCACAGTTTCCTTCCACATATAGCTTTGCAAAAACTGCATAAAAAGCACTTGCAGCAACAAAAACATAATATTCCAGAAACACGCTTTGCCGATCCGATCAGCTGTTCGTAACACTTCCTATGTCCATCAGCGCGAACTTTCGCATGTCCTCCATGTCCTGCCCGAAACCGGAAGTGACGTCATTTTCACGGAAATGTAGTTTTTTACCATCAGGGCCTTATGAGCCTATACTGGTGTTTTTAAAAGTTATCTTTGACTTTATGACTTTCTGTGTCGTTTCTGGGGTTTCTGGGGTCGTTTAGGACTCATATTGCACTGCTGGAAATAGTTTATTTTGATGCATATGCTGCAAATTTGCATTATAATATTTATTTTCGTTTTTCCTGCAGTGTATAAAAATTGGTGTATTTCAAAAATAAAACTATGAAGACACTTAAAATAAATTTCCTGTGGTGGGAAACTATTTTGTGCAACTTTTTTGTATTTACAGTTTTGAGGGATAAGCCTCTTAAATTTCTCTAACTAGAAATATATGTTAAAAAAACAAAAACGATTTTCAATTTTTTTGTAGCTTATTGCACTTTTTTTGCAATTTATGTAGTTACTATGCACTTAATGCAGACATATTATTAAAATTTAGGCTATAATGGTTGTATTGATGTATATCAACTTGAAATGCTCCCAAAAATGGCTCTACAGCATGTAAAAATATAATATAAGCTCTGGCAGACTTGGTTCTATGGTAGGTCTTAAAGGGTTAATATTTACATGGGTTTCAACAGGGCAAATAACCAAAGCATACACTTTGTACTTGCTTTTATTGCACTACAAACTTCTTAAAGTACATTTAGAAAGAACAAAGAAAGCAAAGCGGCTCTTAATTGGTTTGAAACTTATTTGGCCAGTGTGATAGAGTGAGACACAAGGTGAGAGTGAAGGTTACCAACATCATTAAAAAAGACTGGCACTTTACAGTCATGAGGACAAACCTTCCCTGATACTTGCTGTGTGGCTTTTGTCACTACATGCATTCTGTTAAGGATGAGAAAGGACTTACAACAGTGCTCATTTGTGCGAGGTTACTGATGTTCCAGTGCTTGCACAAATGAGCATTTTGAAATCTGCCACAATGTGATGCAGTACAATATCCACACTCTTTATCATTCTTCTGTCCATCCAGTGATCCTGCTCTTTCACCTCTACTTTTGCTTGCCTTGTGTTCATTACATATGATACCAGTTGAGCACAATTAAGCCCGATATCCCCCTCACCACGCTCCGTTTGGCCTCGCTAAGGTCTGGTCCCTCCTCTTTGCCACGCCACTAATTTCCTTCTCCGCACCTCAGTGTCGCAATTGCTCAGGGGCATAAAGTCAAGCAAGTGTTCAGCAGCAATAAGGTCACATGTCAACAACACATTTCAAACTTAAAGCAAGTCAATAAAAGACTAATAAAACAGCCGAATCACAAAGTCATCCCACATCATAAATGCCAAATCATAATTATGAAAGAGAAGTTCACTGAAATATCAGGATTTATCTGGCGGTCATAAAACACAGGTTACACCAGGTCATGGAGAGTGTTTGACCTGACCAGAATTAAAAATGCGGGAGGTGTTTACTATTCAAGGTTCCATGAATACAGAATGTAGAAGTTTAAATCTCACAAAAAATAAAAATCCAAAACAAAAGCGGTTTAATTTCAAGAGAAACTAGAAGAAAAGTCAAACAGCAGTGATTACCTACAACCAGTGTTGGGGAGTAACGGAATACATGTACCGCCGTTACGTATTTAAAATACAAAATATGAGTAACTGTATTCTGTTACAGTTACCGTTTAAAAAGGTGGTATTTAGAATACAGTTACTTTGTTGAAATAAATGGATTACACGGCGGTACTTTCCTGTTTCATATTGTGGCGGGTCAGGACTGTTTGGGTTTTGTTTGACAGCTACGTGCTGTTGTTCCAGGCGGAAGCTTTACGGTTGCCATGGTTACAGGGTGACGCTCTCTCTCTCTGTGTTTCCTGGGTGAGAGAGGCCTTTTTGTTGTTGTGCTAAGCTAATAGGCAGAATGCTACAGGTATAGCTCTAAAGAATGTAGCATCATGGGCAGTGTAGTCCGTGCTGCAGGGAGAATGGACTGCCATACACATTATGTGTCTGTGAGCGAGGGAGGGAGAAAAAGGAAAAGTACGAGCTGTCATCGAGCAAAAACGGGAGCTGGAAGCATGTAAATATAATAATAACCACTGCAGCCAAGAAGAGAGCCTGACGAGCCCAGCTGTAAGTAAGCTATTAAGACTCGACTGTACACCGTGTTCGTGTTTTCCTCCAAAAACAATAAGTTCTGTTGGAGCAGCCTTTCAACGCCTCTCTCTGTCTCTCACAAGCAAAATTGACCCAGACAACAAAGTAAAGCTAGTTTTCGGCTACGAGCCCGACACAGAACCCACCGTATTAGCCAGAGGTCCCTTTACTACGGTTCGGAGCCGCGGACCTTCAGTAACAGTAATAAATCACAGCAATAGTACATTCATGTAGTTGTAAACAGCATGATAATATATTAAGTAATCCAAAGTATTCAGAATACGTTACTCTCATTGAGTAACGTAACGGAATACGTTACAGAATACATTTTGGGGCATGTAATCTGTATTCTGTAATGGAATACATTTTAAAAGTAACCTTCCCAACACTGCCTACAACTAACAGCATAAAATAAAAAATTTAAAAACACATAAATTCAAGGTTCAGCTTCAGTATGTGCGCACGTCAGTCAGCTTCAGGGTCACATTCACGTCATAAAACCTTCAGCTTGTCTTAGAAGCTTCTGATGCATCAGGTCAACGTATCTCCATGCATGATGTTTAATCTGTCAGCTTTCTTATACTGAAATGGGAATAAATATACGATTTGCGACATAAAAACATTGACTATTGTTGCTAAATCTTGGAAATGAGAAGCAACAACAGTTTAAAAATATAAACCTTAGGCTCTGTGGAGGTGAGGTTTGCCCTTTTTCCTCATCCTTGCTCACCTCCCAGTAAAGCAGCAGGACTCCATGGTGATGGATAAAGCCAGAGTGCCTAACAGGCTCTGTGGGGGCTGATGAATTCACCTATCCTCCTCTGAGTCTGATCCGACCTCAGGCTCAGCATGAACTACTGCATCTCCGCAGCCCAGAGCACTACAGCACTTCACACAGGAACACACGGCCCTGTGGCCAGTACACATGCACCACCTGAAGCACGCAGGCGTAAAGCTGTTTAAATGGAGTAGCCTTCATTTAACCTTCAGCCGATCGCTGTGAGATTTTAAAAGAAAATAAAAATCTGTATTTCAAGCCAAGCAAAAGCGAGATTCATGTTTGTATTTTTCATTGTTCCAAGCCTCTGGCAGATGAGCAATGATTGTTGTTTGTGGCTTTTTGATTCCTATCAACAGATAAATAACAGACTACTACACCCCTGCTCCAGGTAACATCGAATCTGTGATTTGTTTCAGAAAAACAACTTCAATTACCCAGTGAGGTGCTGTGAATTCAGAAAGGTTCGATCTGGGTTATCAGAGTTGTATATACAGCAGTTGTTCTTGCCAGGAATATTTGTGTTTTATCTCTCTTTCACCTTTGTAACTGTCTCCGCCACAAGCTTCCCTGAGCGGGCGGTGGACAGCTCTTTAAGGGCCGCAGAGCGGTGTCACGGGTTTTATAGTTGTCTTTTAATTAGCCGTTAATGAAGACAAAGCGGAAATGGTTCCACTGATCAATTGTGCACAAAATTAGATCGGGGATGCGGGCGGGTGGGGAACAAACATTCAAACAGGGTGGACGCAGGATGACTATTAGCTATCATGTGATGCATTCAAGTGCTTATTTTGCACCATGACTGGCGGGTTTCGCAGTCGTGGATGCAGCTATTGCTTTGTTCTTTGTCTAACGGCAGTTGTTGCTATTTGCTTGTCTTTTCTCTTTCTAGCCAATCGTACGTGCTGACTACCTCCTAAATGTAATGCCTCAGCAACTCAGCCACCACGGGAAATCCAGATTTTTCTCAGTTAGCCCTTGTTCAGTCATTCATGTGAGGCCTGAGCTATAATGCAATATTTCTGACAGTGCCTTAAGGCAGCCATGCTCAGGATTCTGCTCACTGTTGCATGATAATGGAAGAACACATATAGCAGCAGATAACAATGTGGTAGCTAAAGGTAGGATATGTATCACAGGATGAATAGATGCTGCCCCCTGCTGACCCTGAGTGATTTTTCTGGTGCCTTGTGATTTTAGTCCCTTAATAAGCTTGTCTTGAAGCTACACATAATGATGATTTTAGGGGGGAAAAGCTACATGAATCAGCATCAATATAAGATCATATTTGGTTATTTTAATAATAGTGACAGTGATATCACTTAACAACTGTTCTACATCCTTTCTGTTAATTCCCATATAACCTATGTGTGCTGATTAAATGTAACCGGATTAGTGTTTAGAAGGATTCTTTTTTTTTATCCCTCTGGGATTGCAAGTGTCACAGACACTTGCAATCCCAGAGGGATAAAACTCAACCCCAAAACTTTGGACTCGGGGTCCGTGGGCAGTGGGGACTATGACTGTTGTTGTTATTATTGTTGTTATTATTATTATTATTTGGTGTGTTGTCTGCACTGCCCCTGTGCACATCTGTATGTAGGCAGGTATGTGTGTGTGTGTGTTGCCTTTCTTCTGTGGCCAAGTTACAGGCACCTTCAGCCCTGGGGGCGTGGCCTGACTTGAGGGCTGGCCACACCCGAAGTCCTTGCCCCACACCTGCTACTCATCTGGGCTCGTCGGGGGAGCTATTTAGGTCGTGTCCAAATTCATGGGCTGCATCCTCCTGAGGACCCGGCCTTCGCGGTCTACGTGGGCCGGGTCCTCAGGAGGTCGGGTAGGCCGGAAGTAAACGGCTATGGAATTGGACGGTCTAGCCTTCTCGATCTACTCCCGCCCTTAATTCAGAGTATTTCCGGTTGTCAGCGCCACGGCACGAAAATCGAAAATGGACCCCGAAATCTTTCTCCGTTTTTTGTGTTCATTTTTAATTATCAACGAGCTAACCCACATTCTCACCTGAAAATATGTTTAAAGTTTATTTTGTGGCCCAGAAAGATTAATAAGAGTAATTTTAAAACTTAGTAGCGGCCGCCATTGCCGGAAACTGGAGCTTGGCTGGGCCGCGCTATGAATTCTGGGATATGGTGGGCCAAGAAGGACACACCCGACCCATCCTTCAAATTCGGGGAAAAGGAGGACGCATTTGTCGGCTGCATTCGGAGGAGTCTACGAATTTGGACAGCCTTCGGCGCATCGCTGTGACGTAATCGGTCTACAAATGCGGCCTCAGGAGGATGCAGCCCATGAATTTGGACACGACCTTAGATGAGCGATGGAGCTTCCACCGACGCTGGATTATTGCGTTTGACTTCACGTCAGTCTTCAAGCATAGTCGGAGAGTGTGAATGTATGCCTGCTGGGATAAGTGTGTAACGGTTGCCTCTATTGTTTTCCCTCAGGAGGAATGCGGAACGAGACCGTGACAGCAAGTGTAACACTGATGAATAAAAGCCAATTAGAGGGACTTTGTAGAATTACAGCCACCTAAAAACTTTTCTTGTGACACTTTGAATTCTGCAAGAAACCTAAAAAAGTCATTTTCAAGTTGCTTGCAAACTGTCAGCACTATCTGTCAATGGAGACGTGTTGCCTACATTTTCATCATTTATGGCCTCTAACGATATATCAGCTCTAATTAGCTACGTTCAATCTTTGTTTTTTCATTTGCTCAATGTATAATTAGAGGTAATTGTTTGATAAATTGGACTGTATTTATTGTAGTTTAACTCAAGGATATAACGCTTCCATTATTAACGATGACACATAATCAATCTAATTTGTTAAACAAAGCTACCGCAGCAGTTCAGGAGTGCCATGGTGTCATGTCACCGAACTACCACGTGAGGTCACTGTTTCCTCAAAAATTGTAGGACTTCTCAAGGCGTCGACAACAAATGCAACTTGCAGGAGTTGTAACTTTGTACATTTGAGGTAATGAGAGTTCTTCAGATAAAAAGCAAAAGTGCATTTGTTCCAGCACTTTATTTAGTATGTTAAATATAAAAAGGTGTCTCAAAAAAGGACCCAAATCTGCAACTTTGGAGTTTCTGATATGTACCCATCAGCACAAATGACCTTCCACACCCTCTTCTTTAAAAAAATTAAGTCAATATCAATGATGTGCTTTGCATTTACATTCATTTAGACAGAAGACTTGCACTTACATGGATTGTTAAGAAATAAATAGGCTGCAGGTAAATGACTTCTCCTTTACTGTTTGTTTGTTTGCATGCAGGTGTTGCAGAAGAAAGCAAGATTGTGAATTCAATTCAATATTATTTATATAGCTCCAAATCACAGCAACAGTCACCTCAGGCTGCTTTACATAATAAGGTGAAGTTCATTTCATTCATTTTTCTGCAAGTACCTGCTGCATCACTATGCACCTCCACCTTCGAGTACATTTGACACCCCCCTCCCCTCCCCTGCCTTCACAACATGTATTATTCAGTGTTTTATTCAGTGTCATGTACTACAGTGGCAAGACCAACCGGCATGCGTGATGTTGAATTTGAATACATTTGACACCACAATCTGAATGAGTTAACTTTAAATGAGATTAGGCTTGCTTGCGATGCTGCACCTTTCCTCTGTGTGTTGCATTTGATAGGTGTTTGTTTACCTCAGTGGGGGAAAAAAAAGATGAGGCTTTGTTTCACAATTGATTTACATGCCAGCGAGGTGTGAGGATGTTTTAATTTAGCCTTTTGAGAGGGCCTCGTTATGGCTCGCTGGCAATGCAAACACAGCTGGGCTGTAACTGCTGAGTTCATGTGCTTTTGTCAAGCTTTTGCTGTGTTGTGCATGTGCCAAAACAGGCCTAGATTAACATTTTAGGACGGTGTGCATTTTCTGCTGTACATGCACAGCTGCCAGGAGAGCCCACTGCACAGAATTACATCAGCGTCCAAAAACTGGGGACTCTGCAGTGATACGAGGCTGCACAGGGACCATCTGGTGCTCCGAGGCTTCCCCTTGATATTTTAAATTAGAGGGGTTTTAGTTACATTACTGTGATACCGCAGTGGACTCTTGTGGCCTGTGACTGTGATGTGTCCTCCCATCCAGGCTTCATGTTTGGCTCACATAGGCGCTCGCTAACACAGAGAGACATATAATACATAACGTTGGCAACCACACAAACAGAATGAGTGGCTCACCCAGGCCCACAGGATGTTGTCCTTCCCAGTCACTGATGATTTCCTGGAAGCCAAAGTGCCTGTACAGCATCTGCGCAGTTGAACGGGATTTTATTGGACATCGGGGAGACAGAATTGCTCGGCTTGTTCTTCCTGACACTACTTGCCGAGGCTCAACTCCAGTTACCACCATGGGGAGATGGCACAGAAACATAAACAAGTGAGCACTTGTGACTGGCTGGTGCACAATGGAGTCAGCAGCTGCCATGTTAGTTCAGCAGTATGGGTTCAAAACAGGGAGCAACTAAACTGGAAAGGTAACCGATCCATCAACCGAGCACAAGGGAAAGCCAAACTCAAAGAAGTATGATATACATCTTGATATCTATCATGTATACCATGTAGTTGTCACATATTTTATTAATGTCTTGCTAGTCCCAATGTCTTCCTTCCCACTGTCGCCAAAGTGCTTGCTCATAGGGGGTCATATGATTGTTGGGCTTTTCTCTGTATCTATGAAGCGCCTTGAGGCGACATTTGTTGTGATTTGGCGCTATATAAATAAAATTGAATTGAATTGAATTGAATAGTATATCCTACTACATACTAATACTTACTGAACATTATTTCATTAATACAGACAGCTGATCTTGCTGTGCATCAGCCAAAAGTCCTACAGCCACAGTGTCACTCTCACACCGGAAACCACATTCATCATAGAATCAGGAAGTGGAAAGCACCTCCTAGCATCCTTCTTTGTCTCGGAGAGGAAGTGGTTCAGACATACAGTACAATGTAACCAGAGCATCTTGCGGCTAAAACATTTCCTATAAACAAGATGAATAATATCGTGCTACTGTTATCGCTTCGGATTTTATTGGCGTGCGAGTTAACTGACACAACATGCAAGACTTCACGTTTCCAGTAAACACCGCACATTTAGCAGGTCTGCTTTGCATTTTTGTATGGGTGTAGCATTTTTTCTTTTTTTTCTCTGATGTGTCCTATTCAATTCAATTCAATTCAATTTTATTTATATAGCGCCAAATCACAACAAAAGTCGCCTCAAGGCGCTTCATAGATACAGAGAAAAGCCCAACAATCATATGACCCCCTATGAGCAGCACTTTGGCGACAGTGGGAAGGAAAAACTCCCTTTTAACAGGAAGAAACCTCCAGCAGAACCAGGCTCAGGGAGGGGCGGGGCCATCTGCTGTGATTGGTTGGGGTGAGAGAAGGAAGACAGGATAAAGACATGCTGTGGAAGAGAGACAGAGGTTAATAACAGATATGATTCAATGCAGAGAGGTCTATTAATACATAGTGAGTGAGAAAGGTGACTGGAAAGGAAAAACTCAATGCATCATGGGAATCCCCGGCAGCCTACATCTATTGCAGCATAACTAAGGGAGGATTCAGGGTCACCTGGTCCAGCCCTAACTATATGCTTTAGCAAAAAGGAAAGTTTGAAGCCTAATCTTAAAAGTAGAGATAGTGTCTGTCTCCCGAATCCAAACTGGAAGCTGGTTCCACAGAAGAGGGGCCTGAAAACTGAAGGCTCTGCCTCCCATTCTACTTTTAAATACTCTAGGAACAACAAGTAGGCCTGCAGAGCGGGAGCGAAGTGCTCTAATAGGGTGATATGGTACTACAAGGTCATTAAGATAAGATGGGGCCTGATTATTTAAGACCTTGTATGTGAGGAGGAAGCCAATGAAGGGACTACACTTTACCTCTCTGTATTTTGTGTAAAGCTAGGTTACTGCACATAATCGGGACATTTTTTGTGACCGTTTTGGACTTTTCTCCATAGTGAAGCACAAAGAGTGTCTTTTTAACTGCTCTTTATGTTCTTGAATGGCGGTATTACTTTTCTGTAAAGGTGTTTATCTTTGCTCGCGTCTTCTAGAAACTCCTGCTGTCACACAGTATTATCTCCTGTCATTTGATAAGCCAGTCGTAAACACTGTTGACCAGTTGGTAATAAACTCATCACCCATCCCTGCTGCCAGCTCCACGCCCACTCTCGGTGCAGTTTCTCAGCCCTGTTGTTTTATTTTTCCATGTGGGAGAGAAGCTGGAGCGAGCACTTTATTACATGGCGGTTTTTAATTTGTTCTTATCAAAACAGACAGAGATCACCTCCAAGGGATTAGATTGTGTCAGAGCATCATCGTCATAACAACACCAAACTGAAGCCCACCAGTCAGTGAAAAACTGCAGATACTTTGTTACTGCACATCAAATTTTCAGGTATTTTACTTGAGTATTTATTTTTCTGACAACTTTTTACTTTTAGGCCTACACTTTTACACAAATATCGGTACTTTCAGCTCCTTATATTTTCAATACAAGCGCGTTACTTTTGGGTGTAATGGTTTTATCATTTATAGTGTTTATACTTGCACAGGGACCATCAACCACAACCACAACATAAGTTGTGGTTGCGGTACTTCATAATCTAGCTAGCACTGCTGAAGAGGAGGAAGCATAAAGGGAGTAAAGTTTTTTAACTGTCAGGTAATTTCAAACAACCCATTTCTATTAGCTAACATCAGCAAACACACAACCTGTGTGCAGTTTGTCACACCATGCGTCTGCTAGCTAAAGGTGCAGCTGCTGTATTTCACATAGAGAGAAAAGAGTGCGAGCTAACTTCACTCAGAGAGGGAGAAAAATGTGGGAAGACAAATAGGAGAGGAAGAAGAGGGGTTATATTTAAAAGTAAGGACTGTTCAGTGACGCTTGATAAACCGTTAATTAAAGGTTACATGTAATATCGTCATTTTTAATCACATATTGGATTTGTATATGATGTGTTTTGATAAATTATGTATTTTCATATTGTAAAAAAATCCTGCAAAACAAACAAAGCGATACTATGTTATTCGAATGTTGTATGAAAATACAATACTGCAGGATAAACAGGTTAGTTTGTCGTAATGTGGTGAATTAACAGCATGTTGGCCTGGTGCACAGTGGCTGTGGTGCTCATGGTCAGTGTGGTTGCATCAACCTTAGCAGAGATGCATTTGCATTTAAGCTAATGATGCTTAGATTTATTTTAGATGTTTAGATGCATGAATTCAACCTTCATGCCAACTGTATACTGTCTAGTATAAAGACAGTATAAAGGGGGATAGACAACAGCCAAGCTTAAGTTCATGAAACATGTCCTTACATCTTGTTGAATTCAGCTGAATCCACAAAGAGAAGCAGGTCTGCTGATCACAGCCTGTACAGAAAATCTACTGGAGCTCAGGTTAAAGTTAAAGCTGAGTCAGACAAAGGTTACAGATAGTTTGACTGCAATAAAATAATAAAGTGACAACATTTCATACCTAAAAGGCTAAAGATTAACTTAAGTCTATATCATAGCTTTTAGTTTTATTGCGGCATTTATTTAACACCATGGATAGGAGCAATTCAGTTTCATTTAGACAGCACCAGATCACAACAACAGTCGTTTATACTCTAAGGTAAAGACCCTACAATAATAGAGAGAAAACTCCCTTTTAACAGGAAGAAAGCTCCAGCAGATACAGGCTCAGAGAGGGACAGCCTGGCGTCTGTCTCCCAAGTCCAAAATTGGGAGGTTGTACCACATAAGATGCTCCTGAAAGCATAATGCTCGGCCTCCCATTTTAGTAATCCAGCAGTCTGAGAGTGAAGTGCTCTATTGGGGTGAAACCGGACTATGAGGCCTTTAAGATAAGATTATTCAAGATCTTGTATGTGAGGAGAAGGATTTTAAATTTGAGCCAAGGAAGGGACACAGCAGTATGGGGGATATGCTCTCGCTTTTTATGAATTACAATAGTCGAGCCTAGAAGTAATAAATGCATGAGCTAGTTTTTCGGCATCACTTTGAGATGAAATATGTTTCTAATTTTAGAGATGTTGCACATACCTCACATTTGGTTAGATACAGAAAGCGTGACTCTTTGATGTCCATTGTGAACTGTGTTTCTAGATTTCCTCGTGCTGATGGTTTGAAGATGTGCTAACATCCATACTGTAATCAAAACACTGCCTGTTGTCACAGCAACAACTTTGCTTTAATTTTCTAACATGAATAAATGTTGGCCAGTAAAGCAGCACAGAAATACATGTTAACTGCAAACCCACACACAGCCAGTGCATGCCCCTGTATAGTGTTGTTTTTGTCCTTTCACTTTGCTACATCTCTTCCCTGTATTACATTCATTTAATTGTGTTCTCTCATACAGCACATTTGCCTTTGCACAATGTTGCTCCTTTCTTTCCCCACGTCTCTGCCACAGAGCAAACAGAAATGAACAACAGCAATTTGAGTTTAAAGCAGCAGCGGCAAAGCGCAGCATATAGAGTCATCACGTTACCAATGAATCTCTGTGCTCCGCTGGCCCTCACAGATGGGGAGCGGTAGAGTGGAAAGGACAGCTCTTTTCATAGCGTCTGGAATACACTACTGTGCCACGAGATACATGGCCTCCCACAATCCTACACAGCTCCATTACTTAGCCAAGAGTTCAGCGGGACGCGACGTCTCCACACAGCATGCAGACGCTCTCCCTCCAAGCATATAAACCTGCAGAGAGGAGTCGTCAGCACACGGAGAGATTTATAGTGGCCAAACCCATGGCCCCAGACAGTTATAGATCCCTTTACCTTTCAAGAGCAATTTCACCGCAAATAGGATTAAAACTAATGGCGTTTGACACCGCCGGGTCCAGCATATTGAATCCATCGGGTTTTATCGCGCTGACATTTCAAAAGGTTGGCCTGTGTGTGCGGCATAACGCTCAGAGATGCAGAGCTGGGTGACATATAGAAGACCCCGGGGACCCACGCTTTTACAGCCTGCTCTGGAGATTCTTACAGCCCCCCCACTCCATTCCACCATGTGCCTGACACCCACCCGGTTCCATTACAGAAACTTTTATAGACACTTAAAGCCAAAGACTACACATCATAACACTCCAGTACACATTTTTTACAAAGATGGAAGATGTTGTTTTGTTTTCTGTTCACAGGTCAGGGCCCTGTGGTGTGACCATGCAGTGAATATGTAAGCAGTGCTGTCAGTGAAATAATGCTCATTATCTCAGCGGTGGGCAAAGTAATATTCTCCCTGTGTGATCGGTTTACTTCATGAAGGTAAATTAAACCAGGGAATGATTTTCTTCCTCTTTGGCGTTTAATTTCAATTTGTATAAACAAGACTCTTCAAGGTCAGTAAATGAAAGTGATGTGTTTGGAATGTGAATGGAGTTTCGTTGCCTCCAGGATCCTGCGCTATTAAAATATGCTCATTCAGTAGCATATTACGGTGCTTGACCTGAATAACAATTTTAGTCTTGCCTCTGCCGCTGTGGCACGGCTGAGTGTACTCTACTCAACTTGACTCTTTGTGCTGTGTAGTTTGTTTGCTTTCTAACCACGGGAAACAAAACCGTCTCACAGACTGATGCTACCATGTGAATGCAGCGCAGTCAAATAACTAAATTTACCACAGCATCAGAATACAGTTAGAGTTTGGTGTCTGGTCTCGCCTAGACTGAACGCGCCTGCAAACGTGTTTCATGGAGAAACTGGGACATAACGAGTCCCCGGAGCCTACATGTGGACTCCGGGGCGGTTTAGGTTTCGACATCGCAGGCAACAACAGAGGCCAGCAACAATACTGGAATGTACTGTGGCGTAAACAGATCAAGAAATTGGAATGGTGTGTTTGGTATATGACATGAAGACAGAGCGAGACTCCGATGGACTCCCTGAACTAGCTTGCAAGGTTCTTTCCATTTTAGCTATGCTAATGTGACAGGTTGAAGGACTACTGCAGTTCAGTTAATACTAATTCATATCAGTTGATATGAGGACGAAAATAATGTTAATATGGTAAGAAAATGGTTAAGAGTTTATTATTTTTCATGTTATATTAATGGCTTTCATGTTATTTATGAGAACTGCAATCTATACATCAGTGATCGGCTAGTAAGCCTTTTCTGGGATCGATTAGTAGTGTCTCTATTCTCCACTAGGGGGCTTTCGCGCGTTCTCCTCACTGCAATAAACTGCTGCATGAGAGACGCAAGTCATAATCACTCTCGTGATTCTTTTCCCCTTGTTTTCAGGTAAAAGTGTTTAAAAGTTGATATATTTCCAATGTGTACACTGTTAAGATATTTAAGAGGTAACCCTTCATTGTTTTGTAAGTGTTAGAAGCATTATATTACAGTTTTGTGCACATATACGTGGCGGTTTTGAGCCTCAGTTTTGTACTGTGTAATGGCCATTAAGATAACTGCAGGAGCTAAAAATGCCGCGATTGTCAGCCATTTTGTCAGGAAACCTGCTCAAGTATATGTATATTAAGCACTTTAGTATTTCGGTTTATTATTTAGTGTTTTTCTTCCACCATGTGACATTTAGCAGTACAAAATGTGAAACGTTTCTGCTCATTTTCACTGCAATAAACGACTGCATGAGAGACGCAAGTTATAATCTCGTGATTCTTTTCCCCCTGTTTTCAGGGGTGTAACACTAACAGTAGCGCCACATGTTTTTAACCTGTTTGTAAAATAAGGTTTTCACATTCATGCAAAAACTATTATTCCATATGTCTTCACACTGTAAACTGATACACAAACATGGACAACAAACACTATGCAAAACGCTGAAAGCCATTTCTATCCATTCATACATTTCCTCAACTGTTTATCCAGACACGGGGTGCTGGAGCCTATCCCAGCTTACTTTGGACAGGGTGCCAAATCCTTACAGCATCATCTGCTGCCTAATATACACTTAAGTCTATAGTTTTACATCAAGATGTGATTTTTAGCTTTAACCGGGGGGATTAAAGCAGTTAGCACTATCTACCTCTGAAAATGGAAGGCTATTTTTGTACACAGTCCTACATTTTCAGATGCTGAAAAGTAACTGGACAATTGACCAGTTATCAGTTTCATGGCAAGTGAGAGGTGTTGTCTTCCTAATATGTAGCACATTAAGCAGATAAATAATATATCAAGTTGATTCCAAGTGTTTTATTCGTATTTTGGAGCAGGAATTCGCATTATTAGGTTCAAAGCGATGCTGGCGCAAGTTCAGGAGGCCATGTTAAGCTGAAGATCAAAAAGAATCCTATCAGAGAGATAGTAAGAGCTTTAGGAGTGGCCCGATCAACAATATGGAACTTTGTTTAAGAAGGATGAATGCATGAGCCGGCTCAGCAACAGGAAAGAGGCAACAGACCACGGAAAACACCTAAAGTTGGTCATGACAGAATTTGTTACTTGAGTGAGAACAATGCTTTCACTGCGTCTAACCAAGTCAAGGACACTCTTGAGGAAATAGGTGTGGAATTGTGTAATCATCATCTCATGAGTGGAAAAAAGCAGCATTTAACACATGGTGCGAACCATTCATTACACTCGGAGACACGAAGGCCAGATTAGAGAGATGACTCTTTGTTGTAGTCAAAGGAGCTTGCAAAGAAAAGACGCTTGAAGACGTTTCACCTCTCATCCGAGAAGCTTCTTCAGTTCTAAGGTCAACACCAACTCTCTGCCATCTATAATCCAGTTTTGAATTCCCTCCCCAGACGCCTTAACGCCCACTCACATCCTGGCCCATCTGACCTCAGGAATTCGCATGATAAGGTGGGGCCAGGTTTCACAAAGAGCTCACCCGAAACTCTGGCTGATTGGGACCCACACCCAGTTTCACACCTTGGCTCAGGCGATTAGAGGATCATCAGGGGGTCCTTTTGTCCCTCTGTGGGGGGGAACTCCCACTAGGTTTATATCTGGGACTCCCCACCATTTGTCTTCAAGCAACTTAAAGAAGTCCAGACGCTTTTCTTTGCAAGCTCCTTTGACTGCGATGACCTGGATGACTGAGAACCTTCACAGACAAACTCTTTATTGTCATTGCACAGTTTTACATGGTACAGTAGTACAATGAAATTGGAAAACTGTCCTACGTCAGCACTACATGTAACACGACACGATACGACACATCACAACACAGAATATTAACTTAGTAATAAAAAAGAAGAATAAGTGTATTTGAACTGCACACTGTTATTATTGCACCTTGTTATAAATATTATTATTGTTACTGTTTTTACCGTTGTTACCTCCCCCCCAAAAAAGTCCAGGTAGGTAGCCAGTCAGGTCAGCTGTTAGCATTGATCAGGGCTGTTGCCCTGTTGTAAAAGCTGTCCTTGAGTCTATTGTTCGGGACCTCAGCAGCCTGAACCTCCTGCCAGACGGCAGCAGCTTAAACACCCGGTGTCCTGAGTGTGTACCGTCCCGTAGGATGCTGCGTGCCCTCTTGAGACGGCGAGTGCTGTACAGGTCCTTCAGGGGGGAAAGAGGATGTCCAATGATTTTTTGGGCCATACTGATGACCCTCTGGAGTGCCTTCCTGTGTGCTGTGGTGCAGCTGGAGAACCACACACCGATGCAATATGTCAGCACACTTTCAATGGAGCAGCGGTAGAAGACGGTCAGCAGCTCCTTCTTCAGGTCCATTTTTCTGAGGATTCTCAGAAAGTGACTTGTCAGAAAGCATCTAAAAGAGCCTGTACTGTTTTGGAAAAACATCTTTGGACAGATGAAACAAGATGAACCAGAAACAGCTCACGATCCAAAGCACGGCACCTTGTGTTTCAGACATGGTGGAGTCAGTGTTATGGCAGCGGCAAGGTGGAACTGGGTCATAGTGTTTATTGATGATGTGGCTGCTGATAGAAGTTGCTGGATAAACTCTGAAGTGTACAGAGCTGTACTCTCTGCTCAGATTGACACAAATACTGCAAAACTGATCTGACAGCACTTCACAGTCCAAATGGATAATGACCCAAAGCCTACTTTAAAAGCAAGCCAAGCGTTCATCAAGCCAAAGAAATGGGATATCCTACCATGGCTAAGTCCATCACCTGATCGCAGCCCAACAGAGCATGCTTTTCAGTTCCTGAAGACAAAACTAGAGGAGAGAGACCCACAAACAAGCAGAAACTGGAGGTGACAGCTTTAAAGGCCAAACAGAGCATCTCTCAAGGGAGGAAATGTAGCATTTAGTGTGCCCGTGGCTTCTAGACTTCAAGTAGATGCACTGTGGGACAAAACTGGAGCACCAGGAGAACAACAGAACCACACAGAAACCCCTCCAGGTGGATTTGAACTAATAGATCTAACCACTGCACCATTATTTATCCACACGCACCATGTATTCACACTCGGCATGTAAGCGTTTGACCTTGTTCAATAAAATCACATGTGAAATAGCTGATGGTGGGTCAATATTTGACATCTGAGTAAGCAGTATGCCTATTAGAGTAGAATTAAAGCAAGAATTTTATAGCTAATTGTGATACTTTTTTCATAATACTGAAAAAAATGTTATAATGCTTTGCAGATCTTCATTATATTATACAGATCAACTGCAAATACATAAACTCTTGAGTGTTAGCTGATAAAGATCTTATATTCGAGTCTGATCGTGTCACAGTCAGTAGCAAAGTTTGGCAGCAGGGTGCACATCATACAAATGATTTTCTTAATTTGTGGCTTTGTCTTCTGTAATACATAAATTGCACAGCAGTCGTCTTTATTAGGATGTCCAGACTGAGGAAGGGGCAGAAATCACCAGCTGAGATTGAAAACCTAATTAAATTTACATACAGCTTCAAGGCCTCCCTCACTCCGCTTGTGGTACTCCCATTCAAGCCTGTAAACACCACTTTTCAAAAATCATTACTTTGGCACACTAAACACTTTCCACCCGGAGAACAAAGCGAGTCAGGAATACATTAGCAACTAAAATGAGATCATAAGCAGCATTTGCAAGGCGGCTGTGAAATCACAAAGCAAGGATGAAATATCTCAGCCTGTGGAGTATTCTGAGCTGGCAGTTAGCCGCTGTGAATGATTGAACTAATATTTGGAGTTATTAGTTCTGCTACATTTTCTTTGAGAATGAGCGGTGTGGCAGGTCCAGGATGACATAGTTTATGCTGCTGCTGGGATCTCTCATCCAGCAAGTCCTTGAAAAAATACAGAAATGATGAAAATCACTTCAAAACCACTCTCGTGTATTAAAAAGACACTCTTGCTTTTACATTTCAGTCGAGGATCAGCGCAAGGCAAGCAAAGCGCTGAATATAAAGCGTTACTGGTTTCAGTATTGCTGCAGGTTTAGTGTCCTGAATATGACTGCACAGCCGAATCACATCCCCTTAACATTAAAGGGTAAATTAAAAAGAAAATACTGCAATAATGCAATCAAAGCTTCAAGAATGGATAAACTCGGGGTGATGGGATCCATCCATCTTCATCCGCTTTATCCGAGGCCGGGTTGCGGGGGCAGCAGCCTAAGCAAAGAGGCCCAGACCTCCCTCTCCCCAGCCACCTCCTCCAGCTTATCCGGGGGAACACCAAGGCGTTCCCAGGCCAGCCGAGAGATATAATCTCTCCAGTGTGTCCTGGGTCTGCCCCGGGGCCTCCTCCCGGTGGGACATGCCTGGAACACCTCGCCCAGGAGGCATCCTTGTCAGATGCCCGAACCACCTCAGCTGGCTCCTTTCGATGTGGAGCAGCAGCGGCTCTACTCTGAGCCCCTCCCGGATGGCCAAACTTCTCACCCTATCTCTAAGGGAGAGGCCAGCCACCCTTCGGAGGAAGCTCATTTCCGCCGCTTGTATCCGCGATCTCGTTCTTTCGGTCACTACCCACAGCTCGTGGCCATAGGTGAGGGTAGGGACGTAGATCGACCGGTAAATTGAGAACTTCGCTTTTACACTCAGCTCCCTCTTCACCACGACGGACCGGTGCAGCGTCTACATTACTGCAGCTGCAGCACCAATCCGTCTGTCGATCTCCGGCTCCCTTCTCCCATCACTCGCGAACAAGACCCCGAGATACTTGAACTCCTCCACTTGGGGCAGGAACTCATCCCCGACCCGGAGTGGGCACTCCATCCTTTTCCGGCTGAGAACCATGGCCTCAGATTTGGAGGTGCTGATCCTCATTCCCGCTGCTTCACACTCGGGTGATGGGATCCGTTCAGTTTTATTTATTTAGCAACAAATCGCAACAGTGGTTGCCTCAGTGCACTTTATAGAGTAAGGTAAAGACCCTACAATAATACAGAGACAACTACAACCATTAGACAACTCCCTATGAGCAAGCACTTGGTGACAGTGAGAAGGAAAAACTCCCTTTTAACAGGAAGCAACATCTGACAGAACTAGGCTGAGGGAGGGGCAGCCAAATGGGTGTAGGTCCGATGGCAACCTGAAGATCTACCGGTGAACCTTAAAAACCAGAGATTCACTCAAGAAATGTCCACGGCACCCATTTATTTCCTCAGCATCCAGGTAAATTAAATTTGCAACAGGGTGTAAAAGCCCCGTAACCCCCCAACGCTACAATATCTTTGTCTAAAGAGAGAAACATAATCTTCTCTTCTTGTTTCATGGTGTTCTTTAAGACAGTTTTCACATAATCAGCCGCTCTTTTTCACAAACTAATGCAAAATAAACATCTAAATAATGACATGCAATTGATCCGATATACCTCTCGTGTTTTTTCTTTCTTTCTTTGAGATAAGTAAAACTCCTAAAATTACCACAGGAGCTCAAATGATTAGTGGGTAGGAGAGAAACAGCCCTCTCGCTGTTATGGCAGAGTGCCTCCCACAGACTCGCACTGAGGTAGCAGCCGAGGCTTTTAAGCCATTTTGCTATTAGTTTGTAAGTGCCATTAAGAAGCTCTTCTGAGATTTGCTCCCAATTTGGCTGCAAACAAACACAAACACACTTGCTGTGTTGGAAATATGCGAGAACATGTTGCTGTTTCATTGCCAGACAAGGCCCAATGGCTCCCTCGTGGCTGCACACTGCAGGCTCTTCAGCGATGCGCTGACTTGAAAAAGGAGTTCTAATCCCTAAGTAATGACAAACACTAAACAAAGTCCCTTGCATCATTATGCTGCAGCTCTGCAAATACAACGCTGCTTTTTAAAGGCATCTTTTAAATGGCAACATTTGGTAAAGAGTGAGGATACACAGATTCTGGGCCGCTTTGCTTTTTCATGTAGGAGAAAGGAGAAGTGCTGCTGGTTATTCTTGCAGCACGTCTGGAAGAACAAATGTTCTCATTCAGCAGCACCCACAGGGAGCTTTCTTTCAGCATGGCTGTTTTCAGATCAGAAGACGGTGTAGTTGGTGATGTAGACACCAGGTGGCACTCAAAGTCTTCCCTCTCCATGCCCCCACCTACATCCCAAACAATGATGTAATCTTTTTCATACCCTTATATCACATGGCTCAAACAGGCTCTTTGCTCCTCTCCATGTGGATACACTCTGATTTCCAGTGTTTGCGAACACCACTGTTGCCTTGCTGGATGTTTGCAGGTTTCTTTTCTGGTTCGTGATCAGCCTTCGCAAAAGAACTCTACATGACTGCAAAAAGGCATGAGTCAATGCGACCTTATTTGACTGTAAGCAATGCAGTTTGCTTATTTTTGGAAGCTTTTGCCTTGCAATGCGGCAGCAATCATTAAAAGCCTGAAGATTATAATTATAAAAGGATGATATACCAGATATGTGAATGTTATATTTAAACTATTTCCGATAATTATAGAAGAAGTACAATCATTAGCAGTAGTTAAATGTAGTTAAAATGAATCATTTTCAATTAAAATATCAGGAACAATAAACTAAGATGCAATAACAAGATCCTGCTTTATAGTCTAAAGCAGCGGTCCCCAACCCCCGGGCCTCGGACCGGTACCGGTCCGTGAGTCGTTTGGTACCGGGCCGTGAGAGTTGAGGCTCAGGTGTGAAATGTATAGTTTTCAGGGTTTTTATTGGTTTTCAGCGTTATTGTTGTTTTTATCGTTTACTCGGTTTTCCTTGGTCTTTTCACGTGTGTTATGAATAAATTTTCTTTTTTTTGGTACTGGTACTAGTTTTATTTTGTTGTATTTATCCGCGACACCTTAAAGCAGCGGTCTCTAACCTTTTTTGCGCCACGGACCGGTTTATGCCCGACAATATTTTCATGGACCGGCCTTTAAGGTGTCGCGGATAAATACAACAAAATAAAACTGGTACCGGTACCGAAAAAAAGAAAATTTAATCATAACACACAGGAAAAGACCCAGGAAAACAGAGTTAACAATAAAAACGATAAAAAAAATAATGATAAAAACCCTGAAAACCATAAATTATACACCCGAGCCTCAACTCTCGCGGCCCGGTACCAAACGACTCACGGACCGGTATCGGTCCGAGGCCCGGGGGTTGGGGACCTCTGCCTTAAAGGCCGGTCCATGAAAATATTGTCGGACATAAACCGGTCCGTGGCGCAAAAAAGGTTGGAGACCGCTGGTCTAAAGCATCTTTTGTTGGTGCATAATAGTCATGTATTGGTATAAATATCAGCAAAGCAATCAGATATTTGAATACAACTGACCATTAAATAAAAAATGAGTAAAGCTATTTTCACAGATGCACTGCACTTTTTGCGGATTACCCAGCAGTGGAGCATATAAGAATGTAAATGTCTGAAGTACAAGATCTGTGTGAGCAAATGAGAAATAGAGCAGCTATTATTCCAGAGCATTTGATGAGTGGGCGTCATATGTGCTGCCTACGGTGCATTCTCGTGCACGCTCTTACCCTTACCACACAGAATATTTCCACCAGTGCTCTGGAGGATAAAATTGAGATTCCTTAGGCCCAGTCAATGCTGGCAATGCTGCTTAGTGAGAGCAGAGTGGACTGCCAGAAGTCAAAGACTTATGATTTAAAGCTAAATTTATCTTCAATTGTTCTAATTTTGGTGCTGGTGTTTTTCCTTTGGCACTGACTGAAAGCTTGTTTTGGGGCGGGCACTAAAAAGTCCCGTATGGAGTAAAATCCCTCGGTTATCTCCCGTTCATAAGAAACTCACAGTGTCTCTTTAATGAAATCAACTTGGAAGCTGAATTTGCAGCACGGCACTGAGACGAGTTCTCCCAGCTGGCCACATATCCACAGACGCTGCTCTCTCATGGATTTTAAATATGGCTGTGACCTTAACGGTAATAAAAAGCAATTCTCGCAGCACTAATCCTCTCCTCCTGTCTCACTAGCTCTTAACCTTTTCTGCCACTGAATAAGTGAACCGAGCTGCAAAGATGTGACCGTGCTCCCCAGCCCCCCAACCGCTGTTTTAAAAAAAAAGTACGTAATAATATTGGCTCAGCAGCAGATAGTTTACAGCAGGAGCGGAAAACAATATGACGGCTTCACGGAACAGTGGCTGTAAAAGAAATCTGGAAATAAACAAAGGCATGGAAACATCCTGCAAGTACCATAAGTACATAAGTATTCAAGTATCGTAACTACAGAAGTGAAGGAAAGGTTGTTTTCTTGTTGAATTTTCAATTATTGCCATTTATGCCAATTATTAGCCTCGGATTTACCATCATTATATGAAGAGTGGCCCATGGTAATATGATATGAAAGATACAGGATGAGGAACGTGAACAGGAAAGACGGTTATTTCATAAAATCAATTCAATTCAATTCAATTCAATTTTATTTATATAGCGCCAAATCACAACAAATGTCGCCTCAAGGCGCTTCATAGATACAGAGAAAAACCCAACAATCATATGACCCCCTATGAGCAAGCACTTTGGCGACAGTGGGAAGGAAAAACTCCCTTTTAACAGGAAGAAAGTGTTCAGTGTTCAGGAAATTTGGTGTTATTGTATTACCTATCCAATGCGTGGGAATATGTTGTTTTTTGATGTATATTTGATGTGGAAAACCGCTGTTGATGTTTTACAGAGGAAAGATAATCAAGTTGTGCTCAGCTGCTTCGTCATAGGTCAAAGGTCAAGTTTCCTATTTCTGTTTGGTCTGGTGAGATGGGAGGATGCTACGAGGCTCTAAAACAGGGCACCATGCCAGCTGGTAATGGAACATGTGATGTCAGAGCTGCAGCTAATGCACTTCACGTGCTTTTTATCACTATTATGTGTGTGGGTTTATGTGTGCACGGAGAATGTGGCTCTGTAGTATTGTGGTTTACATGTTTGCCTAACAAGTGAAAGGTCCCCAGTTTGTTTCTGGGAGGAGTCCCAAATCCCTTCGGGGTTATGTCAGGAGGGACGATGCGAATATAAAAAATCCCTGCCAAATCAAATATGGGGAGCTACTTATTATAGCGACCCCTTGTGAATAAGGCAGCAGCCAAAACTTGCTTTAGCTGCTGTGTGCATAGAGATAATCTGCTAGTGGATGTGTGTTTGAAAACATGGCTGAAAAGAAAGATTTACTGTTATAAGAAAGTACTAAGTTGAGCTCCAGATATATTTATGCGATGTAGCTGACTCACTGTGTGTGTAGCTAAGTGTGCGTGCACACTTCCAGTAGCAGATGACTGCTTGCCTCTGTTACTGTATATCCTTACCAACAATGGGCCATTGAACCAACAGAGGACGTGTTACTCTGCCTTCTTCCATCTCTTTGTTTCAGTTTTATTGTGTTATAGTAAATATATGTTGGCAAGCTTTTATTGCCCTTCCACTTAATTAATGAGGTTATTGTTCATGTTTACTTCCTTTCATCGGCCTCTATATACCTGTGTGGGGAGTTGAGTATACAGTAAACCCTCCGAACACAAGTTTGGAGCCTGTGTTTCCTTCAGAACTGCTTTAATTCTTCGTGGCATGACTACAACAAGGTGCTGGAAACATTCATTAAAACTTTGGTCCTTGTTGACATGATAGCATCGCACGGTTGCTGCATATTTTTTTTAGCTCCAAATGTCCCAATTTAACTACATCCCATATAGGGATGCACCGATACCGATACTGGTATCGGGGCCGATACTGTAAAATGTGTGTGTACTCATACTCGTAAAAGTTAACCGATACTAAGTTATTTCATTAATCAGAGGGTGGCTTGTCATTTCTGTTGTAGTTTTTTAGATTGGTCACTAGGGGGACATCCCGCGCTAAACAGGCACAGGGTTAGACGAGAGAGACTGGCAGCTCCAGATAAAAAAGAGAAACTGGAGGCTGCTGTAGCTAGGCTAAACAAAATGTCAGCAGTGTGGAACAGCCAACTTTAACTCAGGTTTTGGAAAAGCGATGAAAAATCCACGGGCAGTGTGTGTGTGTGTGGTAGAAGTATCAGGTTTTGTACTCAGTATCGGCAAGTACTCAGATCCAAGTATCGGTATCGTATCGGTTTGAAAAAATTGGTATCGTTGCATCCCTAATCCCAAAGATTGGAATAATTGGAATAATATTGGATTGGTGACTGTGGAGGCCACTTGAGTACAGTGAACTCATTGTCATGTTTAAGAAACCAGTTTGAGATGTCGTGTTAACCTGCAGGAAGCAGCCAAAAGAAGAAGGGTTACACTGTGAGCATAAAGAGATGGGCATGGTCAGCAACAATACTCACGCTGTGGTGTTCAAGTAATCCTCAACTGATGCTAAAGGATCCAAAATGTTCCAAGAAAATCTCCTCCACACCATTACACCAACGCAGTCTCAACCTCAAAAGCAGAACGGATCCAAGTTTTCATGCTGTTTATGCCAAAATCTGACCTAACCATCCAAATGTCATTACAGATTCATCAGACCAGGCAACATTTCTCAGAATCTTCTACTTTCATCCAATTTTTGGTGAGTCTGTGAAAGTCGATGCCTTAGTTTCCTGTTCTTAGCTGACAGGAGTTTTATACCGTGTTGTCATGTGCTGCTATAGCCCCTATTCTTCAAGGTTTGACGTGCTGTGCATAAAAGGTGATTATCTGAGTTGCCTTCTCCAGTGACCTGTAAACCAGAGATGGTTTTCTGGGGAAAATCCAACTAGGTCAGAAGTTTGCGAAATACTCGGACCAGCCCAGCTGGCACCTTCAAAGTCACCTAAATAAAGTTTCCTCCTCATTCTGATGCAGAGTTTGAACTTCAGCAGGTCATCTCGCCCACGTCTACGTTCCTAAATGCTTTGGGTCGCTGCCATTTGATTGTCTGATATTTGTGTTAACGTCAAGTTGAACAAGTGTCCATAAGAAGCAGTCGGCGAGTGTATACAGGGAGAAACAAAGAGGAGAGAAAATGAACACAATAGCAAACTGGCAAATTGCATTTGTGAAATACTTTTTAAATTACAGTTTAGTTGCTTTTGCTTCTTTTTTAAGCCCTGTGCTAATTTAATAATCAACAATAACTGTCAGTGTTAGTTGAGTCAGCGAGCACCTTTCCTGAGAGTTATGCATTCAAACATCACGAACAAAGAAAGCAGATAAAAAATAATTAAACTGTTGTATGAAAAAAATGTATGTGTACATATTTCAGCTCAGTGTGAGAGTCTCTTCTGTGCTTCGGCTAATTTTTCTCCTCTGCTGTCTGATTATGTGTGAGTGAGTTTGTATAAGCCCCCATAGAGGGGAGGGGAGCAGTCAGCCTTGTGTAAACAACGGTAACAGAAAACAACATATAGAAAAAAATAATATTATTCATCTAAATCACTTAAACATCAACACTGAACTTTGGTTTCCAATAATACGCCTGCCACACACAAAGCTCCTTTCCATATAGTGTGATGAAGAATTCCTCACACTTCTAAAATCAAATGATTTTAATTAGCAGAACTTAATAGCCTCATTTAAATAACTGTGTGTTTAAAGTGTAAGAAATCTCCCTCTCTACATCTGTGTCTGTGTATCAATAGCTTTCCCTCTCAGTGAGACTTACCACCCACAAAGGTTAATGAGCTTAAACACAGCTCAGAGTGAGCTCATTAAAAAGACCACAGAGACTGGAGAGGGGAGAAAAGAGGGACGGCAGCGAGGGAGGAAATAGACATAAGTGTAAAGGTGCCACTAGAGGCACAATGGGAATATGTCGATTTGGGGATATGACAAGTGTTTGATTCAAATGTTTTTTGTTTTGTTTTGTTTGTGGGCGCCTAAAATAAGACAAAATGTGATGAAAAATCATTCATAAGTAGGCATGCTGGAACAAAGTAAGAAATGACACATAAGAGGTAGATGCCAGCTCTCGTTTCTCCTCCGACGCTTCTGGCACCTTTGTCAGTGGAGCAGCAGTTGATCCAGGACGTGGGGGAGGAATGAGTTCAGACTCACATGTTAACACTTAACTTTCAAATCTGCTAACTTGAAAGTTAACTAGAGAAAAACACAAACACCTGGCCATTAAACTGAGACTAGTCCCAGAATAGAAGTTTTATTATTATTATAAGTTTCACTTATCTTAACTGCACTATGCACAATCATTCTGTACATACGATAATTTTTAATCCTACAACTGTTTATAACCTGCATAGTTCACATTTCTGTATAACTGTATATCTCAGATTTCTGTATAGTTTTTTATTTCATATTTATATCCTGTTCATAGCCTGTACATACTTATAGTTATAGAATATTCATAACATACTTCATACCGTGTACATTATAACATCCCATAATAGACCCATTTCTGTAATATACTTACATATCTATATTATTGCTAATATATATTGTAAAATATCTATATCACTAAAAGCACTTCTGGATGGATGCAAACTGCATTTCATTGCCCTGTACCTGTGCATGTGCAATGACAATAAAGTTGAATTCTATTCTATTCTATTCTATTCTATTCTATTTACAATGAAAACACATCCAAAAAAACAGGTAATTAAAGTAAGCAAACGCTTTAAATGTGCCTTTGTGAGTTACAGTCAACATGCATGAAGCTAATATGGGTTACAAAGTAACCAGATATTCATAAGTCCACACTGAGCCTATAAAGGAGACAAGTGTCTGCAGCGTATTTTAAATGATCCACTTTGACCAATCACAGTGAGGTTAGGTAAAGCAAATTAGGATCGAATTATTGTTTCACAGTGGGGGGGCTTTTGTCTGATAATCATGAGCTGCTGAACAATCATTAGTGTAACTGATAAAGAGTAGCAAAACATACTCCATCAGCTGATTCCCATTGGCTGAATTTAAGTCCCTAAAAGGCAATTAACCCAGCAACTCACTGATAGAAAATAAATGACCTACATATTTGTGACTATGACCACTCGTCTCTATCAAGATAGAAATGTTTGCAGGGACAAATTTCTATTGACTAAAAGCGCTCGATCATTAGGAGTGTTCGTTTCAAGATCATGCTGAGCTGTAAATGAGATATTCTCTCTGCCTGTTACTTTGTCGGGATGAAATTAATTAATGGGATCATTGCTGCTCTAATTTGAATTCTAATTTGATAGTGTGATTCAAAATGAAAGAGTTCAAAGCGGTAGTCTAAAATGCAGAGGGGAAAAAAGAGGCCTATTTCAGACATACAATCGTTTGTGTTCAGAGGACATAATTCAATATCAAGGGAGCGTTTTGGGGAGGGGTGCTTGAGGGTTACTCACAGGCGAACTACGACAGGCAGCGCTCTTCCACATGGATGAAATAGCAGTGAAGCAGGTGAAGAATGTTGGAGCTGGCGGGTGGATGTCTGCCAGGGTTCAAAAGGTCACAGCGTTTGTGAGGGCCTTACACAGAAGACCAGTAATGTGATGTCAGCTGAGGGGGCTTCGCTGACACAACAGTAACAGAAGTAAACAGCGATGGCATGTGTCAAGCACTTCCAAGCACTGAATGTTCACCGCGGCACGGTGCTTCAGAGCAGCTGGGTGTCTGCTGAGGGACGAACAGAAAACACACAAAGTTCCAGGTTTTTCATCGCAGAAAGAAAAACATGCGTTTTCATGTTTTATCGTTAATTTGTGACATCACTCAAGAACAGTGTTGGTCAAGTTACTTGAAAAAAGTAATCAGTAATTAATTACTGATTACATCCCCAAAAAAGTAATCCCGTTACTTTACTGATTACTTATTTTCAAAAGTAATTAATTACTTAGTTACTTAGTTACTTTTTAAAAACATGATTTACAACCTGAATAGGTGATAAAGCGATAGATCTTTCAGCCCAATTCTACTTTTTCTACATAATCCATCATACAAAATGTAATCAAATGGAAAAGTCTCTTTTTAAAACTTGTTTTGTTAGTTTTAATCTTTTAACTTTATGCATGAAGCAAAATTTTAATTATATGCAACATTCTCTGACTGGAAGAAATTAGTTTAACATTTAAACCTATTTTCTGCACATTCCAGCACATAATAAATAAATAAATATATATATATATATATATATATATTTTTTTTTTTTTTTTGTGTGTGTGTGTTTACACTCACTCTTTCAGATGCAAGTAAAACACAGCAGAAAATAAATAAAGTCAAAGACTAGCGGTCCTTTTGCTCTATTTTCACCTGTAAAGTAGGAGTAGGGTAGGCGGAGGTTTATCCTGGTGCAGGTGTGCCGCGGTCAGTGGAAGGATACCGCAGTTTCTCTGTGAGTTTCCCATTACGTCGTAGCTACTCGGTGCTTGCTCGGAAGTTTAGGGGGTTTTTTTCGCTGTAAAAAGAAGTTTTCTTCCCACGCACAACGGACACTAATGTTTTTGTCACTTTTTATGGAATCAAACTCAAAATAAGGTCAGTACTTCCACGCTTTAAACGCTGCACGCTCATACTCTCTCTGCACTCGATATATGATCCATTGTTGATCTGCACACAGCTGTTGTCACGAATGTCGCACTCGCTTACATCACTGTCATGAGACGTTCTCGCAAGAAAATCACGGTTTTAGTAACGCAGTAACGCAGCGTTCCTACGGGAAAGTAACGGTAATCTAATCTAATGGGCAGTAACGCGCTGCTCATGAATCATAAACATGAGGAAAAAATGCTCTTTTGCAAACTCAAAATAGTTCAACATTTCCCTAAAAATGGAAATTTTACCCAATTTTCGATCCTTTTTTTTTTTTGCCAGGTTTTGAAATTAAAGCACAAACACAAAATAAAAGCAGATAAAAATGCTGTGACAAAATATTCAGCGCGAAAAACAAAAACACTGAGCTGAGCACAACTTTGCTCTCAGTGGACCAACAGCACTTGTAAATGTCAAAGTCAACAAGAGACATTATTAACACTGTCAACTACAGCAGAGAAGAAACTGATCATGGCTGTTATTTATGATGGGACATTGAAGAAGACACATTTTAATGACCTAAAACAAACACTTGAGAGAAGAGCTCCAGAAATCAGATTATGTAAATGTGAAATATCCATCATGATATCATGATATCTGCTTAGCCTTTAGAGGGTCCTGGCTAAGTTTAAGAAACAGGTCACTGATCTGTCACACGGTGTGGAGACAAGAACGTATTCACATTTAAGGTGTTTAATCAGTTAAAATTAGACTTCCTGCTTGGTGAGGTTCACGTGTGCAGATGTGAACAAAGTAACTCACATAGGTGGTGGTCAAATGATCTCCAGAGTGTGAACATGAGCTGACCCATCTATCAGGTGTCCGCTGCAAGTCTGAGCTACATGCCTTCCTGCAACCAGGTATCCTTTGCATTCTGGGATGTGATAGGATATTATAAATGTACAGAGTACACAAAGGGCTAGCAGCTAGGCCAGAACGCAGCACCTTCTTCCTGTATTTAATTTCATTGCTCCTGCGCCAGACACATCTGACCAATAAGGAGGCTAAATGTTCTTACATGGTTCACTTGGAGTTCACTTGAAGTTTTTGCCATGTGAAAAGAAGCCGAACTATGGGAAGAAAGCTAAAAGTTTACAGATTCAGTAACTGATTCAGATTAGAGTAAACAACTATGCACGATCTGATATCCTCGTGTTGGTGTTGTTCCCAGATCATCATACTAAAGGTTGTTCCAGGATCAACATTGCAAGTGACCAATCAGAATGTTGTGATGTCATACTTTTGCGACTTCGGGAAAAACCGGCGTAAAACAAAAAACTGTACTTAAGCTGCGAGAAACCGCCTTTGTCCGCCGATCAACGGACCCTAACCCTGACCCTAACCCTTTAATAAACGCTAAGCAGAATTGATATTGTCCTTGCAACATTGGAATTTCATAAATGCACGAATGGGTTGGTGCACAAAAGAATAACGTCACAATAATGTGATTGGTCACTTGCAATGTTGAACCTGGAACAACATTTTCATGATGATCTGGGAACAACACCAACACGACGATATCAGATCATCCAAACAACTATAGCGGTGAAAACACCCTTAGAGTCACCAAGATAGCTTCGTGTGTGGACTGTGGAAGGAAGCTATAAAGTACTTAGGCAAAACAGACACAGGGGTGACACGCACATCCCATCAAAGTGATAAAAGTCAAAACCTTTCTGATTTTAGGTCAAAGGGAAATTCTTCAGCATTCAAGGCAAGAGGCTGAGCTTTCTTGATTTTATGTGTTGAGCCATCATGTCGAGACCTCTCGAAACAATCGCTCTTTTTCCACTCTTATGTTCCACCTGTCTGCACAGCAGTTCATACAGATATCAGATATCAAAGACATCAGCATGGAAGCATAGATGAGAAGCAACAATGAGCAAGTGGAAAACCTTATGCTGAATTAAATTCTTGTAGAGGTTAAAAAAAAAGAAGAATCACGGATCATTCCAACATGAGCACAAAGGGCTTTTCATGCACTCCATATTCCAGGCATGCTTCAGTGGGTGGAAAACAAGGAGGAATTCAACTAGGTTGCGATCAATATCAGAGCTTTTATATGTTGAGGGTTTTTGGGTGAGGTCTTCACGCTGCGATCGCGGTCGGAAGACGAAAAAAAGAAGCGGCAAGCAGGAGGAGGAGAGATGGGTGGTGCTATGACTGAGACAAAAGCTGCAGCACTTTCCAGCTGTAACACAAACATCAGCAGTTAGTCTGTATTCAGCTCCATGGTGGTCCAAAGAGAGCTATATTTCACGTCTCCTCCGACAAGCTTACGACATCAACAGAGGAGGTATTTCACTCACAGACTGAAGCTGGATGTTGACTTTGCAATAGAGGGAGCCATTAACAACCATCGACATAAGGACCACAGACTCAAGGAATCGCTCCCTGGAAAGCCACACTTTACCCCACTCGCCCGTTTTTCAAGAGCAGACAGAAATCTGTCATCTATAAATTTTTCCTCATAAAGGAGCTGCCGTGCGTGCGTCTGTTTCTCTTTTAGCATTTGCAGCTGCTATGCAAAGCACGGCTTTAACACACAGGATAACATATTCATAGTTCTATTTTACTCTCATGCATAACATAGCACAGATCCTCGGGGCTATGATTAATTATGACACGCTGAACACACATTTACACACACAAGGCTGCATGTTCTGTAAACTGCCAGAAAAGTGCTACCAGCGTTCGTGTGTACTCCAAAGAAACTGTTTTCTGTTGCTACTGTTAGCACCGTGTAAGCTGTGGGGAGAGGGGAGTTCAAAGTTCTCCAGTCTCTCTGGGGATAAAAGAGGCTGTCATGAAAGCATCAAGAGGACCTCATTCATAATAAATGCTGGGAGGAGATGAATCATCAATCCAAGAAAGGTTTTATCTGCAAGCATAACACTGAAAGGATTAACTTTAGCTGTATTTTCCTGGTATTTTTCAAAGCATTGATTGATCTTGTCAGTTCTTTGTAGCAGGCTGCGTGAATAGGGTCAGTATTAGCCCTATATTAACACTAACTCTGCTTAAACGTGGCTTTACGTACTGTTTGTCCTGACTTTACAAGGTACTTAAAGAAAGAAACTTTAAAAACAGAATGTTAAGTGGGGAGAAAACCTTGCTTGGAATAGATAATTGTTCAAAACAAGGAGTTTTTCTTTGTTTGAATCAAAGCTGCACTTTGTGCAACACAAAGTCTTGCAGCCCTGTTGCAGACTTGCATGCACATTAAAACTGCAGTGGCTAGGTTTTGTTTACAATGCAGCTTTACATTTTTACATTTTAACTAGAGATGGACCGATCCGATATTACGTATCGGTATCGGTCCGATACTGACCCAAATTCCTGGATCGGATATCGGCGAGAAATAAAAAATGTAATCCGATCCATTAAATATCAAAAAAGCACCTCACAAAACTTGCTACACGGCGTAACCCGGCTCATAACCGCAGCAGTATGCATCACGTGATAGAGCGGCTGTGTGTATTTGTAGCGTTGCTACCAAACCAGCATTTCATCTCCGAGGAAGTTTTCCCAGAGAGAAGTAAAGCAAGTGTGTAAGTTCATCTCTGAATGTCTGTAAAGCATTCCAGCATTAAGCTTAACAACCGATATATGGAGCGACTGCCTCTCGCTCTCTCTCCTGCTCCTACTTCAAACTTGAAACTGATCAATGATCAGCTGATCGGCTTTTCTGTCGCGAGTCCGTCTCTCTTGCAACCCTATTAGTTAGGTTGCTTAATATTTCTGCTAAGTACTCTTTAAAACACCAGAATAGGGAGGATGGAGCAGGTTTAAGTTTATTAGATTGATCAGTGTTGCTGAACTATGAAATATTTTGGGCACAGTGTATTTTTTACATACAGGTGTAACAGAATAGCTTTAGTGTTGTTATTCATTTAAACTTGAGTATAAACTTATACAAAATGCAGCAAGATATTAAAAAAACGTTTTATTTATTAAAAAACACACTATATCAGATTTATATCGGTATCGGTAGATATCCAAATTTATGATATCGGTATCGGTATCGGACATAAAAAAGTGGTATCGTGCCATCTCTAATTTTAACTGGACAATCTGAAAAAGAAAGTATATGTGTTATCATCTTATTAAAACACCCCTTAACCAGGTAGGGTGAAACATTTGTAGGCAAAAGAGGTTCAATATAATCCAGGCCTCCGCCTTTATGAAAAAAGCCACATTTCTGTGTTGTTTTACTTGAAGATCTTTACACATATAGAGATGGAGGTCAAGTAAGTTGAGTGAAGAGTGAAGGAGTTGCTGTTCTCTTGCCCAGAAATAAGAACTGTGACCTTTTTGCTAGAATAAACCTGTTTTTAATCATTTTTAGAACTGTTTTGAATGAATGTAATGTTATAAGTTTAATATATGTGAGAGCAAGTGAGGTTGAGAAGCTTCCAAGCAGATGTGTTGAGGTGTATTTGCTACCCTCATTATTTAGCTATTATTAACCTCCAACAGGTTATAATAGAAATATGTTATTGTTGGACAGGAAAACCGTTGGGTCCTGTCATTTAGTGGCGTTCTTGATGTTGTGCTGGCTGAAAACCTGCTCTGGGCCCCACAGCTGTGTCTTGTCTGTTGGCAGTGTGACTGTATAGAGTTAATTCAGAGAGTAGGTTTAGCTTATATTGTACGCTGTTGCTGAGCTGACATCATTGCAAGCTCTGAAACGTTACAAGCTTGCCAAAAAAGTCTATGACTCACGCTCATTCTAGTGTAGTGTGCCAGTTTACAGCACAGCCTCAACAACACTGGACTTACACTATATGGGACAATGAAAGCACACATGGAGGAAACTACAAAGGGCGTCTTTTACATATCTGCACATTGAACTTTTAGCTATAACAACAAATGCAGAGACGATTTTGATGGAAGAATGCAAGTAGGATAAGTGAAAACATTTGTTTGGGACTTTAAGATGAAGTATATCGTTTACTTTTATAATTGTGTACTAATACCACCAGAAAATGCATGATCCGCTCGCATGTATGGTGTATAAAGTTTTGAACTCGAGTCAAAATAGATCGATTGGAAAATATACTCACATCTGAAAGAAAGAAAGAAATAACACGGTCTGACCTCCCTGGTCTACAAACACAGGAGAAAAGAAGGCTTCCCAAAATAATCGGCAGCTCACCCCTACTTGCTCCGCACTTCACACACATGCCCGACCTTTTAACCTAATAGCTATTGCTACAGCTGCTCCGTCTGGACCTGAGGCAAGTGCACGGGAAGTCTGCCACACCCCCTGCTCTTCGGTCGCCCTTTTATAGTTCATGTCCACAGCAGGAACCAGTTACATCAGGCCGTTCCTTAGGTCCACCAATCACAGCCGAGCCCCTGCACAGGTGAATTTGCATACACACATTAAGAAACAGATAACCCACCAACACAGGCACGTAACACATGCAACTGTGATCTGAAGGGCACATCAGGGTAATTAGACCCAGTCCAATATTTGGACAATCTAAACAGACCATAATAGAAGGACATCACGGTTAGTAGTGTGATGCACTATCATTTAACAAGCCTTGGGAAAAAAGCATTAATATAATAATAATACAGCTCCAACAACAAATATAAAATAATACCAGAAAGAAATTCTGTTTATATGCTTCAAAGTCTCATTTGCAGAAGCATAATTGTAAGCCTGGTTTTTCCTCCTACTTTCAAACATTAAGCAAGTCTGTAACCATCTGGGCAGACAGAAGAGAGTAATCTCTTCAGCATGATCACACTTGATACTGAATACTAGCAGCTGAGTGTTTGTGAAATCACAATGAACTAAATTTTCAATAAAAGTTAAATTCTTATTTAAACTGCAACTCTGTACCAGTCCTTGACTAATCAGGATCAGTCCTCAGTGTTTTATTCTCCAGGCAGACAGAAACAGAAGCACAGAGACACCCAGTTTAACAGTTAATCAAACACTTGCAAAATAAATAGATTTCCAGCAGAAAAAGGCATCCATTAAAACTGATCTTACCAAAGGAAAGGAGTTTTACCGTGCAGGGGACGACATGATAAACACGCCTATTTTATGCATGCATTAATTATTAAGTAACATAATTCTAATGATTTAAAATGTAATGTCTCAGTTTTTAAAGGTTTCTTCCACTGAGATTATTTTTCTCTCGGCCAATTATTGTCTCTGTCTGAGCAAAAGCTTCAAGTCTCTGAGAAATCTTTGCAGAAATACAACAACGCTCTGAAAAAACATTTTGTGATACAGAATTAATTTTAGAGTTTCAGGCTGTTCAATTTATCTGAGAACGTGTTTGTGTTTGTACTCCCTACTGTATTCACTCCACCATCTGTTTGCTTTATATCAGGCATCCTGTCATCTCTTGGAAATATGGGAAATTGGTTGTATGTCTGCACACCTACACCGACTACATCTGTTTTGTGTAGTGATACAAATGGCATTCTCGAGAAACCAAGCTGCGCACGATAACTGTATGATGTCATTTTCTTTTTTTTTTAACTTCTTTTTACTCTACAAATGATCATGTCATTAAAGGGAGTACTCTTACTCTAGGTGAGAAAACGACACGTCATTGTCAGTGTGGGGATCGCTCTCTGGACCGAAATACATAAATTAGCATACAGTAGTTCAGTACTCTGATGATATTTTGACAAATTAAGATGTAAACAGAAATCTGAATGACATTTTTATAAAGTCCCACATATTCTCACTAGAAAATAATTTGTACAAATGGGTTGAAAGTGTTTCAACTGAATGTCAAGCCTCACAGCTTCTTCTTCCAGCTCTAATTTGCTACATAAGTAGGCCTAATCGGCTACTGTGCTTCAGTGCCAAGTGAGATGATTGAGTGTCTGCAATGATTTGCTCACATCTTGTATTTGGAAATCAAAAGGTGCGACGGCTTTTTAAATGACAACAGTGAAAATGCATCTGGTGATGCAAAGAGACTAGTCACTATTTTTACAAACAATAATCAGTTTCAAATTACAAATTTTAATGAATGCAGCTGATTTTTTTCTCTTTTGTTGTGTGCTTTGCACCAGGCTACAGGAAAAACAAGGGCTACTTTTTTCACCATCTAAAGACATGGAGTGGTTACAGATGGATTTGTGTTGTGTGTGGTCAGCTGCATGTGGCCGTCTGGAGGCTGGATGAATGCTGTTGTCATTGCTGTTGCTGTGGCTGCTGCTCGAAAATGAGCCTCTGGCACTGAGATGCTGTCAGTCTGGCAGACAGACAGGCCATCGCCCTGGTCACTGCTGCCTCATGCCATCTGGGTCTCAACACTGAGAAGGGAGGACAGGGGGGTAAAGTCATGCACACACAAGCCTACTAACTAGCTTACTCTGTGACTGATTGGCTTGGTTTCTTGGTTTTCTGTTTCAACGCTGGACAGAACATATAAACATGCGTGGATGCTTTTAAAACTAGACTGGGTCGTTGACTGTAAAATCACAAATGTGCTGTGTGAAGGGTTACTTGTGAGATCAACAAAACGTAGCATCTGCTGCTGTGCTAGCATTTGTGGATACATGGGTAATTCATCAGCTGTGGTTCATTTTGGCCACAAACGCTTTAGAAAATGTAGCAAAGATGTAGGGAAATGTGTTGATCTATTTCAGTTCTCTATGTTCTCCATCTCCAGATAGCAACTATAATTAAATAATGTTAAAATATATATACCTTTTGATACAGATAAATTCTCGTTTACATGACACGCTTTTTATTTGTAACAAAACAGATCCTTGAATATATTTACTTTCAGGATTGGAAAAATTATATTTTTCAATTGTTTAGATAAAAAAAATCCCTAATCATTAAAGATTAAACAGTAAGATGACAACTGAAAACATAACAGCACAACGTTCAAAACTACAAAACATATTTTGAGATTTTTATAATGTGTTATTTTTCACAACTTTGTTGAAAAATATCAATTTTTTATTAATTTCTTCTTCTTTAAGCAGAAAGCAAATGACAGAAAGCTACATCGTGTTTGCAATACGTGCTGGAACCTAGAAGCTTTTTCTTAAGTTGGAATTCTTATTTAAAACAAAACTAAGCAGTTTACCTTAAGAGGGGTAATCAATAGGGATGCACCGATACCGATACTGGTATCGGCCTCGATACCACATTTTCTAAAGTACTCGTACTTGTTAAAAGTCCCCCGATACCGGGGACCGATACTGCGCTCTGAGAAATGTCTATGTTTGACCGGCGTTTAAGGGGTTAATCACAGGCGCCGAGTGCCCGCCCCCAGGCTGCAG
The DNA here is from genome assembly GCF_056152115.1 of Neolamprologus brichardi. Taxonomy (NCBI): domain Eukaryota; kingdom Metazoa; phylum Chordata; class Actinopteri; order Cichliformes; family Cichlidae; genus Neolamprologus; species Neolamprologus brichardi. The sequence goes on along the minus strand of NC_142115.1, from coordinate 3,334,285 downwards.
CTCAGAGCAAGGAGAAGGTGAGGCGAGACATGTCAGCTGTGTGGAACTATTTCAAAGTGAATGAAGATGACAAAACAAAGGCTGACTGCAAATTGTGCTCAACGAAATTGTCCAGAGGAGGCTCCAAAGGTAGCGCATTTAACACAAGTAATTTAATCAAGCACCTAAAATCCCAACATGACAACAGTTTACCCACGCTTCTAAACCAACACAACCCACACTGCAGCAAACTCTTGCAAGACAAGAGAAAATGTCCAGAGACAATCCACGTGCTGTGAAAATAACACAGGCAATTATCGAGTACCATTGAGTGACCAGCCACTCTCGGAGGCAGAAAATGTGGGATTCCTGCATCTCCTCCATGTTCTGGAGCCCAGATATGATGTCCCAAGCCACCGCTACAGGACTGACACGGAGCTGCCTAAACTACACAAAAAACATATCCACAGCCTACTGCAAGCCTCCTCTGCATTTAGTTTCACCACGGATATTTGGACAAGCAGTGTTAGCCCCGTGTCGCTAATTAGCCTAACCTCCCAGTGGATAGACGAGAGTTTCACGCCGCAACGAGCCATATTACATGACAATACTCGTACTCGTACTTGTTTTCCAAAAAAGTGGTATCGGTGCATCCCTAGTAATCAACGATTAGATTTAGACAGCCTGAAATTATATCTCAGTTTAATTTTAAAGTTCACTTCTCTAATTCCGAGCTTTATAAATGTCAGTTGTAGTGTGTTAAGGTACTTTTTTATCAAGTTTGAGGCTTTTACGTTCCAAATGAAAGAAAACAAGTTGTCTAAAGTTTTAAAATGAATGCCAATGAAAATTTGAAACTTGGTTTTTATAAATACAGAATAATTAAGTCATGCTAAATCAAACTTTTAACAATCAATTTTGAAGTTTAATGTTTGACTGTTACAAACAGTGGTTTGCATTTATTTGGGTAGTACACCTTCAGTTAAATATCGCTATATTTAGGCATAATCAATGAACTTTCACCAAACATATACGAGGGGTGTGTCTTAATCACAGTTAATAAAGAAAAATGTGTTAGTTAACAAAAAATGTCAATAAAGACAATGATGGAAGTAACTATTATGGAAATTACCTCGTCACGCATTAGCCAACTCATGTTTGTTTGCACTTAGCATATAAAATGTTCTATTTATTCATACATGTAAAGTCAAAGAAAATATGTGTTTGAAATATGACCTGTTTGGAAATTACAGCCAAAAAGGCCACTTTTAATATCAAAAATTATGATTGAACGATTATTTAAATGTTTTGTAACAAAAACTAAACATGACAAAAATGTGTTTCTGTCTTTATTGTGTATCTAACCAATAAGATAATTTCAAGTAATACCATGAAATAATCTATAAATGTACTGAAAACATAACTGCACAATTCTCAAAACAACAAAATATACAGTGTGATTGTTATTTTGTGTTATTTCCCATGAATGTTATCTAAAAGTATGTGTTGTGATGGACATTTGTTTTGATCTAATCATTGTGCTCTGCTGTCAGTCATCTCCAAGAAGCGTTTCCCGTGTATATGTGAATTAAATGCCTTTCATGATTTATCATCCAAGAGCATCTACCCTATAAATGGAGAGTAAATACCTGCCACGATCTATAATCAGTCATGTGCAGCTTCGACTGTGATCTACTATCACTCATTCACAACAGACATTGTGATCTATTATAAGTCATGCAAAGCAAGCATCTACATATAAACACAGAGTAAACATTTTTGTCAGACACCATCACTCACTCACACTCACATGTATTATAACCTACTATCAGTAACTTGCAGAAAACATCTGCAATAAATATTTGCCTGTTGTAATCATTGAGGCTATTTCTTCATTTGTTTTTGAACAAATGAATGTAAGTATGGAGAAGGACATAGATACACACACGCCACAGCTGAACAAACTCAGAGCTGACTGTGCAGCTGTTTGCCTTTATTTCACTGGAAGCTTAGAGTTACACATCTCACAGTTAATCAACTCAGAGTTTATAGTTAGGGGATTATTAATCTTACTTTCTGGAAGAGGACCCTTCTTTCATGTAAACAGTTTATTTTAACCCTGCGTTGTCACATCTCTTAACTTCACTGAGCTGCACACCAATGTTTATTTTGACAGCAAAGTTTGATTTAGTGTTAGTCATAGTCTTGACGAAAACGTCATTTAGTTTATAGTTAACTAAATCTAACATTAATTCTTATTTGTCTACTGTTCTGTTGCTCCCAGGCACATATGTTATGTTGCTTTTCCATTAGAAACGGGGAGCACGGGAGGTAGATGGACACAGTCGAATGTGTCCATCTAACCTTAAAGCACGAGGGGGTTACTTCTGATAGGATCACTTACAAACTCGTCCGGCCTCGCTACACAAGTTAATTAGTCGTGATTGGGGTATTTTGTCCTAGTGCATTGGTTATTATTTAGTTATTGTCTTGCTTTCATCAGAAAAAAAAGGTAGTTGACAAAAGCTATGACAAAAATTAACAGTCAACACCACTGCTCTGCTCTTTAGAATGTTACAATAAGCCACTGTATTTGATCTGATATTTTCTAATCTGTTTTTCCACCATTTAGAAACTCGGTTTTGGCTTTGTTTGTTTTTTTAAATGGTACTGTCAGCTAAATGCTCATGTGATCTTGCCCACCTGTCCATCTATGCTAACATGCTAGACTGTAGCAGGTACAGTAGCTGTGTCCCAAAACGTAGGGTGCATCCTTGTGAGGACCCGGCCTTCGTGGTTCGCGTGGGCCGTGTCCACAAGACCGAGAAGGCCAGAAGTGCGAGGCTGTGAAATGGGACGGTCTAGCCTTCAGATTTGCGTCGCAGCTGTCTCGGTGGAGTTTAACAAACTCAGCCGTCTGTACGGTGGCCTTGAGAGGCCAAACGGACTGCAACTTCAGAAAACACTTGCAAAAAGAAAAATGCTGCAAAAAGAAAAACACCTGCAAAAAGAAAAACGTTGCAAAAAGAAAAACGCTGCAAAAAGAAAAACACCAGCAAAAAGAAAAACGCTGCAAAAGCACACAAGACACAACGGAAATGTTTCTGGGGAGACAATAACCAGACGGACCAGTTGCATGAACCAAAACATGCTAACAAGTGCACTGGGACTGGGAGACACTTCAAAGAAGTGGAAGCGGGGCAGCCAAAGAGTAAACTTTCAAAAGTAAGTTCTGAATATTATGTCACATATTTATGTGCAAATGTTTAATAATGAGGAACATTAAAACATTACTGTTGGCCACATATCGGCAAAGTTATGTGACATTAGTGATGTTTGTACTTTCAGCGTTTACTTTGTTTTAAAGCCTTTACTTTAAAATATACGCCGTTCGATAGTCGACCTTAATCTTACAGAGAATGTGATGATTTTGTGGATAATTAAAGTCAGTCATATATCCACAAACACAACAAGCTGAAAGTCAGTGATGCTGCTCGGTTTGCAGTCCTGAATATCACGGCACAAGCAGGATTCACTGCACTGTTAATGTTAGCTCTGTTATATTGCTGCCTCTGCTCGGTGGTGTCGAGCCAAACGGACTCATCACACATTTGATTTCCATGTGTGACAACTGCAAGTGTCCAGAGTGAGGACAGACAGTGAAGAGAATACTCAGACTGGTCCCTGTTTGTGAAGGACTGCTAGAAAAGTTTAACATAACTAATTGTCTGCCCTGAATCAGTCTTATTAGGTAATGTTCAAATCACTTTATCATCCCAGTGTTTCCAGTGTGGGAGAAAGTACTCAGGACCTTCAAGTTACACACTATGAAAGGCAGCAACAAGTTTAATGTTCAGAAACCTAAAGTATGTATCAGCAGCAGAATGGAGCTAAAAATAAATGTTTGTTTCAGTTCTATGAAGCTTTGAGTATTTTGGATTAGTAGCACTGCTGTGTTTGTTGCATCATATCGCTGTAATTGTTTATATGCTTTATATATTCTGAGGTAAGTTGATCTATAGTGTTACATCATATTCTATAAGGATGTTATGTGTTTGTAGACTTTCTGCCCAGTTTGACCCATTTAGCAGAAGTCAGCCTGTTTAAGGCTCTGATATCTATTCTGTATGACTTAAAGCAGTTATGACATGGTCTGATTTTCTCACCCAATAAAGGAATATTTCATATATCAGTCTACTCTTCATTCTATCAGAAACAGTTATCACAGCTTGTACATTTGCTTTTTACACATATGTGTAAGCATTGAGCCAAATTTAGTAATGCCAACATATTAAACGAACAATATTTGTCTCTTATATATAATACATCTATATATACACTGTCACAGATACTTGTCTTTGAGTGAAGATTTAAGGTGATAGGACATATAAATAAATGCAACTTGAATCTTTACTGAAGCTCAGTGTTTGACACAGAGTTCAAACTCCCTGCTGTAATGACTAATAATGATTAATATAATAACTATAATATTGGCCATATTATATTTACATTACCAAAGTGAGATGACTGTCTCATGAGCAACATTAGCTAATTGTTATTTACTAACTAATCTTAAATAACTGTTCAGTACAGAAATGAAGCCCAAAAATCATGTTTTACAGTCCTGTGGTCTCAGCCTCAGATACTTATCAAATCACACAAAGCTCATGTAGAAACAAATGTACAAAATATGTTCTCCTTCATTTCTGTCAAACAAAGCTGTATGAAACATTTCCAGCTGTTAGTATCATGGTTGCTAGGCAACCTAGCGCGACGGAGGCTAGACCGTCACATTTCACAAGCCTACAAGCCTCGCTCTTCTGGCCTCAGCGGTCTTTGAGTACGCGGCCCTTGAGGACCGTTAAGGCTGCGTACTTTAAGGCTGCAGACCCTGAATTGGGATACAGCCATACATACATGTTTTGGTTCGTGCAACTGGTCCGTCGGGTTATTGTCTCCCCAGAAACATTTCTGTTGTGCCTTGTGTGCTTTTGCAGCGTTTTTCTTTTTGCAGCGTTTTTCTTTTTTGCAGCGTTTTTCGTTTTGCAGCATTTTTCTTTTTGCAGCGTTTTTCTTTTTGCAGGTGTTTTTCTTTTTGCAGCGTTTTTCTTTTTGCAGCATTTTTCTTTTTTGCAGCGTTTTTCTTTTTTGCAGCGTTTTTCTTTTTGCAGCATTTTTCTTTTTGCAGCGTTTTTCTTTTTTGCAGCGTTTTTCTTTTTGCAGCGTTTTTCGTTTTGCAGCGTTTTTCTTTTGGCAGCGTTTTTCTTTTTGCAGGCGTTTTTCTTTTTGCAGCATTTTTCTTTTTGCAGCGTTTTTCTTTTTTGTAGCGTTTTTCTTTTTGCAGGCGTTTTTCTTTTTGCAGCATTTTTCTTTTTGCAGCGTTTTTCTTTTTTGTAGCGTTTTTCTTTTTGCAGCGTTTTTCGTTTTGCAGCGTTTTTCTTTTGGCAGCGTTTTTCTTTTTGCAGGCGTTTTTCTTTTTGCAGGTGTTTTTCATTTTTCTTTTTGTAAGTGTTTTCTGTAGTTGCAGTCCGTTTGGCCTCTCAGGGCCACCGTACGTCTGCTCCTTGCTATCTAAAATCTAACAGGACACTGACGTAAATTCTCGACTGTCTCAAACTTCTGTTTAATCAGTTTTCTTTTTGACGTTTATTCAGCTGTGTAAAAATCCCAGAGGAACCCACCTGATGGATAAATAAAGCTTTATTTAATCTAATTTAAGCTAATAACTTTGATGTTAGCCAAACCAATTTACTCCAGAAAAAATAAAACACAGAAAAAAGCCAAACAATAACATTTTTAAGTTATCTGAGTGACTTATATATCATGTTTAACCTGAGTAGCGAAAGACAGCGGGATTCTGAAAACAATGAAGCCGGGAGTCCGCTACTCTCGCCGGCTCGAGTGACCATTGAACCCCCCGGCTAGCTATCGAGCAGGTGGGTAACAGACGTCTCCGAAAACGTCGGAGAACTTTTGCAAATGTGCGATGTCTTGATAAACCAAGCAGATATTTGAAGTTTACACAGCTACTTTCTCTCCTGAAAATATGTTAAAAGTTTATTTTGTGACCCAGAAAGATTAATAAGAGTAATATTAAAACCGCCATTGTTGGAAACTGGAATTGGCATGGCCGCGCTATGAATTCTGGGATATGGTGGGCCACGAAGCACACACCAGACCCATCCTTCAAATTCGGGGAAATAAAGGACGCATTTGTTCTATCTGGATTTTTTTAAAAGTAAGAATTGGGATGAAACAGCTTCAAGGAAAACAGCATGTCACTACTGCTAAAATAATCAACGCTAGTAGCACAGTAGTTAAGCTCACATAATGTTGTTTTTGAAGCTCATTTAAAACGCATTATTTCACATGCAGAAACTGAAAAGTTTCTTTGATGTTTTCTATTCTGAAAGTTGGAAAATATAAGTTCACATCATGTAATCAGTAAAGGACATAGTAACAATTACAATAGCACCACCCTGTAATCTTTGATCCAGCTTTATACTTAAGAAAATGACTGATTTAAGCAATGGTTTTACATGATGCTGACTCCAAAGCAGAAGGATGTGTGCCTGTGTTGGAAAATCAAGATCACACACTGCCCGTGATGGTCTTTTTTTTTCTCAATTTGTAGTTACAGGCTTTAAAAAGTCAATAAAAAGTTTTTTAGACTTCAAAGAACCTGTAAGTGAGTGGGACACAGTTTGCTCCCAGCTATAGAAGCAGAATAGGGGTGGGTTAGGCGGAAAGTGAGAAAGGTAAACTGCAAACACTGAAATGGCTTAGAGTAGACTAGACAGGTCATGTACGGTCAATATAAATTCATGCTATAGCTAATATGGAAATATATTGATTTAAATACCTAACAAGCTAGTATACCACAGAGTCCTGTGCTGATCAGTGTGTGAGCCAAACTAACACTCTCTGCAGCACTACAGATATAAATGGGTCAGGAACACTGTATTTTTTTGTAATTTTTTAGATATTACCTTTAATTTTATGCTGGGAAAATAAAAGATGCAAATGAACAAGAACAAATGAAACTGTTATTGGTGCCATAGTAGCGTGTGGGATGGGAAGTGAAGAAGTGGCAGTCGTGAGGGTCAGGACATGTTAGAAAAAGAAAAAGAGAAAACTGTTGAGAGAAATTAATATGCTCCTAACCAATCTAACCAATTAGTATTCCAAAAATTAAAGGACAGCAGAGTCATGCCTTTGTTTTCCAACAAGCCCACTTGTTATATTTTTGTTTGTTTCTCGACAAATGCAACTGAGTGATACATTTGCAATAATGAAAACATTTGACGCCCTCGTGATTAAACCTAACTATGCACAACAGATCTGATAAAAGCGAAGGTTTGGTCTGAGCTGTGTACACTCTACTGTGTGCTCTAGGAAGTGAAAGATTTAAACTGTAGAATTAGAGCAGTAGGGGCCAATACAGTAAGCCATTTCCTATTGACTAATAAGGCTTTAAACAACTCCATCTGCGATAATCTACTGAGTTTCCCCTAATGCGAACCATATGGAGCATAAATCCTGGCTGGGATGCTCTGCATTTTTTTGGGACTGCTTATTTGCTGACAACATACCACACCATTGACAATACAGTCCACACAGCGACCCCACATCCACACTTCTCAGATCATTATCCATACGATCATGTAAACAGACTCGTCCGTGTAGAAATGTTGCTATCTGACCTCAGATCTGTCGTTAAATGGGGCTCTCCCTCTAAAGCCGAACACTCCTGCTTAATTATGCATGTGGGCTGAGCGATCAGTCTCCCTGTATGGTACTGTACACTCTATCCTGCTGCTTCCTTCAGCTTGCAAGCTGATTATAGAGCTTTGGCAGTCCAAGCACTTTGAATTATTTAAATCTCTGTTAAGCCTGGCGTACATACGTATATCAATGGGAGAAATGGATTAACCGCTGACATGTTTTTCCTTTGGCTTTGCCCCCTGCCACCTCCTCTTGCCCATCCCTTCTAACCTGACAAACACACCAGGCAAATCATAACACAATGCCTTTCAAGCAAATGGCAATTTTTCTAATTCCCTTTTGAAGCTCGTTTCGCAGTAGATGTTGCTTTTAGCTGTATAGGGGTTGAGATTATGCTTCGGGATTAAGGATTGCTTTTTTTTGTGCCGAGCACTCAGTCGGTAAAAAGGTCCGGTGAGAGTCGTGGAGAGGGCTTTTGTGCACCTAGAAGGGCCCACCCTGGAGAACAGCTGCTTGCCCAAGGGAGGCCTTCGTGTGGGTGGGCTGTGTAGGGCTGATGGATCCCCTCCTCAAACAAACCCCAGAAAGAAAGCAAACAATCAATATCCTGCTGTCTGCCCTCAGTGTCAATAAATAAAAAACACAGTAGCGTAAAGAGATGAATAAATAAAAAAGGGGTATTCTTTTTTTTTGCATTAGAGACGGCATCGTACACAAAACCAAGCAGACGCAGCATTTAGAGGTACTAAAATAGTCTCCGTGTCTCTGCAGGAGTCTGTAAATTTATGTTTGCAGCTAACGCATTCATACTTGGGCAGAACATGAGCAGTGTTTATTCAATGAAGAGCAAGCTGGCTTGGATTTGTATAAATGTCTCAATTAAGCCCAGTGAAAATCAATGCCGTAACATTTCCCCACCACTCCTTCTGTCTGCAGGTTTGCCACAGTTGACAGCTACAGCAAAGGTGTCAAGATCTGGTGTTAAATTTGTTAATCGGCCTTTTTTTCCCCCCCCCCTGTCAACTGACATGAAATTACAGCTGGGGATAATAGAACAGAAGAGCTGTCTGTCAGGTGGGAGAGGGGGGGAGAAAGAGAGGCCAGGGGGGAGTGATGTGCCCATCAGGTTATATGAGTGACAGCATGAGAAGAGCTCTTCAATCCACTCTCAGACTGCCGCAGAAATGAATTCACATTTCCTCCATTGCACCATTACTGCCAGGACAGCAAAAGCTTTCTGTGCTTTTTATGCAGTCAAGGGGAAGCAGGAGTGGGCCATTCCATGTTTCTCTTATCTTTAAGTTTTTCCTACCGCTCACAATACTCAGTTGTATGGCTATAACTGAGATATATAGATATATAGATATATATATAACTGATATATATTGTTACAATTTCATTGTAACAATTTTCATTGTTCAATGTTACAATTTCATTGTAACAAGAGATACATTGTATCTCTTGTTACAATGAAAATTGTAACATTGAACAATGAAAATTGTTACAATGAAATTCTGGCAGTTGTTGCATTCACATGTTCTCAATTCTGATTCCCAACCAAGAGACCAAGGATCCAGCTTTCACCTGTTATATGACTGGAAATCTGTCGCTGTCAAAAGCAAATGTGGAAGCACACATTTATCATCTGATGGGATTTTAAAGCATTCTGGTGGGCGGGCCTTTCATACAAGAAATGTAAGATTTGTTTTTTGCTGACACCCACCTGCTAACATTAAGAAGCAAACACAGTGTGAATGCGCACAAGTTTGGTTTCTGTCTTCTCCGAGTCCCACTTCCAACACATGAAAATGAAGTCATTTCTCTGCCAGCGTTGGCTCACTACCCAAAGCCACTGACACTTTTCTGTCCTTTTCCCGCCAGAAAGCTCTGACAAGTGACAGGTGATCTATGGCTGCTTGAAGTCTGGGATCTAAATCTGAAACGAGCTTAGCCGCGCGTCGCAAAATGAGAATTGATAATCGAATGATGCTGAATGAGGGAGCCTGTCAGTACATTGTAAGGGAGCTGACAGATTTAGTTAGGGGAGAAGGAAAGCATGGCAGATGAATTTTGGCAGCATAAAGAATTGCTCAGCGCACAGAGAGACGCTGATCCCCCTACAGCTATTTTTGATTTTCTTTGAGTGTTTACATTTTGGTGGTGCTGTCGATGGGTAACTGAAAGACTACTATGCATATTGTAGTCATATAATCACAGCACGTATAAAGGTAGGTTAGGGTTTTTTTAGGCTTGTCTGGTTAATTACCAAAAATAATCATGAGAATGACAATAATTAAAAAACAAGACGACAGGGAAACAAGAAAGTGCACTGTATTATCTGATAGCATATAAATAAGCTAGTCGCCTCAACAAGAATGATTCTATGTGCACTGTGATTTTAACAAAACACTGCAACCTGCAATGAAAACCCTAAAGGGCAATTTACCAAATGATTATGGTGAACAGTACCCTCCAAGAAGAAACATGCGTCCTTACAGGACAATTCAAAAACAGTCTGTGGCTTAAAGTCCACCAAGTTTATGTAAAAGTTTAAAGACAGTGTAATAGAGCATCTTTGAAACAATAAAAACAACCAAAACAACAGTCTACATTCAAATAAAACCTTAAAAACGGTCAGCTTAGGTGTGCATTAAATTTGAAAAAAGGGATACATGGCAAAAGTCAATAATATCAGCCAGCAGAAATACTTCCAAGAGGAAAAACACTCTAACAGTAGCATAATACCATCATGGGAATAACCTTTCTAGATGAACATGCCAGTTTAAGTTAGTATGGAGTTGTGTGTGTGTGGATAGAGTTTATTGCCTCTGCGCTGTGGCTCAAATAAGAAAGGAGTGAAAAAAAAAAACCCATAACAAATCAGTAATTTATTACAGGAAAGTTAAACATAATGGGGGTTTATCTGCAGCACGGCTCTTTAGTGTGCAGTATATAAATCAATCTGGATCCCGTGGCTCGTTCGAGAAAACCTTTTATACTTGGAATAAAATACAACTCCTCACACATCTACCAGCGCTGACTAGAAGGGAGCAGGACCCATCACGATTCATGGTCAACACTATAAGATTTAAAGTTACAGTTTGTAAGATCTCACCACTAGAGACAGCAACTCCTGACGTCAGATGCATAATCCTATCTACGGTGGCCGCTGTAGGACAAACAACTCTGGGGACCATCCATCTGCAGTGAGTGTAGGCTGCTATTAATGTGCCAGGTGTCCTCTTCTATTTACTCTGGAGGAGGCTGTAAAGCTTTGTGAAATAGTTCGACATGAGTCAGCGATGCTCACTTCTGTCTGATGATAGTGATACTGAGGTGAGTTGTTGAGGAAATCTTGAACCTTTCTGTCAGTAAGTGCTTTTAGCTGCTGTTAGCTGGGTTACTGAAGGTTTCTTTGAAGTGGATCTAACACTGCTGGACTTTAACACTCTAGAGTAAAGTGTGTGATAAACTCCAGGATAAAGAAGCCTGTTAATGCACATTTTTGTGTGTTAGAGCCCTGACTTCAGTTCAGGAGATGAGGCATGAGGAGAGGAGGAAGAGGATGACTCTTCATCCAGATGCCAACAGCACTGGCTGGTTCCATCATGTTTTTGCTTCTTTGGTGAAGGGGACCTCTTCACATCACAGGAACATCTATGGGTTATCTTCTCCCCTGCCTTTAGTGTACAATGTAAGTGGCTGGTCTCTCACCACCAGTGTTGGGAAGGTTACTTTTAAAATGTATTCCATTACAGATTACAGAATACATGCCCCAAAATGTATTCTGTAACGTATTCCGTTACATTACTCAATGAGAGTAACGTATTCTGAATACTTTGGATTACTTAATATATTATCATGCTGTTTACAACTACATGAATGTACTATTGCTGTGATTTATTACTGTTACTGAAGGTCCGCGGCTCCAAACCGTAGTAAAGGGACCTCTGGCTAATACGGTGGGTTCTGTGTCGGCTCGTAGCTGAAAACTAGCTTTACTTTGTTGTCTGGGTCAACTTTGCTAGCAGAGACAGAGAGAGGCGTTGAAAGGCTGCTCCAACAGAACTTATTGTTTTTGGAGGAAAACACGAACACGGTGTACAGTCGAGTCTTAATAGCTTACTTACAGCTGGGCTCGTCAGGCTCTCTTCTTGGCTGCAGTGGTTATTATTATATTTACATGCTTCCAGCTCCCGTTTCTGCTCGATGACAGCTTGTACTTTTCCTTTTTCTCCCTCCCTCGCTCACAGACACATAACGGGTATGGCAGTCCATTCTCCCTGCAGCACGGACTACACTGCCCATGATGCTACATTCTTTAGAGCTATACCTGTAGCATTCTGCCTATTAGCTTAGCACAGCAACAACAAAAAGGCCTCTCTCACCCAGGAAACACGCAGAGAGAGAGCGTCACCCTGTAACCATGGCAACCGTAACGCTGCCGCCTGGAACAACAGAACGTAGCTGTCAAACAAAACCCAAACAGTCCTGACCCGCCACAATATGAAACAGGGAAGTACCGCCGTGTAATCCATTTATTTCAACAAAGTAACTGTATTCTAAATACCACCTTTTTAAACGGTAACTGTAACGGAATACAGTTACTCATATTTTGTATTTTAAATACGTAACGGCGGTACATGTATTCCGTTACTCCCCAACACTGCTCACCACATACATAAAACGCAATTAAGTGGAACAGCGACTGTATCCAAGATGGCAACATTGTGGCTTCCATAAGGTGGCACCAGCTTCTTTGTAATTTAAACGGATTAATTCTCAGTTTATAAGAGTGCATCAATCCGCTGGACAAACAGTAATCAGAGTATTTTTATTAGTATCAGTGTTCGTTTTTTCTGTTAAATAAACTGGCTGCACGCACCAAGTGGTTTGTTTGTAGATCGCTATGTCAGGAACTGCAGTTACATAATGACAATAAATAAAGACATAAGAAATCAAATATTGTGTGACAAATATCACACATTGTTTCACATAAAGGTTTTAAAACTGTGATACAAAAAATTGCTGCTTGTTCAGAAGTTAATTAATTAGTAGCATCTTGTATTTCATAGGAAGGAATAATTAATGCTTGAGGGCTTTCACATTATCCAGTTTTTTTAATCTGCACATTAAGCTAATTTCCCTCTGATGACCTAAAACTGCAGAACTGCTAAACATTAATGCCACATTAGACCACTAACATTTGATTTTCCCTTTATAGTAACAGTCGGTATTTTGATGGCCTCCCCTTCGTACTGACGAGACCCACATCTGCCTCACGTTGCATTACAACACTCAGAAGACACTCATGACTCATCACACTCGGTGGATGTTACAACTTCCAGGGTGATAAGATCTGGCAGCTCTTAGTGTTACAGATATTTTTTGTTTTTCTTGCCTCACGTCTCACAGTGCCTTTCAGTTTCACACTAGCACTGCTGTAGGAAGTTTTGCAGCAGTCAGGGAACAAATTAGAACTCACACACATAAAAACCTTGTAAAATCTCTCAAACTGGACTGGAATGGAAAGTCTCTGATAGTTAGAGACATCCGGCCAATCAATATCACATCACTGGATCCCAAAATGTTTTATACTTTTTCGCCCAGCTCTCCAAAACTGAGGTCAGAATTCCCAGTGAAAACTGTATTCCACAGTTTACAGAGTAATAGTACAATACTTCACTTCTCAGCAAAGCAGGAATCACGGCCCTCTTTTAGCTGTTTTAAAGATTATAATTTGTAGCAACAGGCAACTTGATGTTCCAGCTGCAGTTTGTGTAGTTCAAAAGTGGAACTGAAAACAGTTGCTCATTTTCACAGTATCACAGTTATGTACAATTACATTCATATTCTTTAGTATATCTCAACTGGTACTAGAAATTATGATCACATCACACCAGTTTTAGCCAACTTACACTGGCTCGCTGTTGAATATTGTCTAAACAATTTGGCTCCCAGCTATCTATCTGAACTCCTCCATTTGTATAATCCTAATAGAGCACTAAGATCTTCCAACCAGATGCTCCTGACGCAACCGAGGTCTCGTCTCGTCCAGAGGTGATCGGGCCTTTGCTATCGTATCACCCAGACTCTGGAATAACCTTCCTCCTTATATTCATTCCTCCGACTCCATCCAATCTTTTAAATTGCGTCTTCAAACGTATTATTTTAGTCTGGCTTTTGATTCAGACTAGCTGGTTATTTCGTGGCTAGTTATGCTGTTTATTCAGATTGTTTCTTGCCCTCCTTTTAACTGTTTTTATTCTAACTGTCTTATGCTATTGCTCCGACCCACTGTGAAGCACTTTGCTCAACTTTGTTGTATTATTATGTGCCATTAAAATACATTTTGATTTGATTTGATTTGATATGGCTTTAGAGGGTTTAATGTCATTTAAAATACATTTTTGTTAAGATTTTTTAAATATTAAAAATAAAGCACATCTGTGTCCACCATTCCATATTTTAAATTTTCCCAAGTTTCTTAGTTTCTTCAATTTAAATCTATGAAGGCCATGTGAAATTTAATCTGTGAAAAGCTAAAAATGAGAAAAAATGTTTCTGGTAATGTATTCCTTCTCCCTGATCTTCCCGATGTGGCCTCTTCATGGATCCCATTGGTCTGGCTCTGACTGCCTTCCCTGTCTTTGTCACTTAGACTACACTTCTCCAGTACTAATGACTTTCCAATGTCATTGCTGCAGATCCTAGTGGTGTGGATCAGTGAGTCAATGTCTCTGGCATACAGCTTGATGTCATCCATGTAGAGGAGGTGGCTGACGATTGCTCCGTTCCACACTTGGTATCCGTTGCCAGTCTTGTTAATTATCTGGCTGAGAAGAGCAGTGGGGACAGAGCAACTCCTCGGTAAAACTCACACTTAATGGCAACTTGTGCTATTGGCTCGAAGTTGGCTACCAGTGCTGTTTGCGACACACACACACACACAAAGTCTTACTTAATGACTTGGCACCAGCAATACATGTTATGAAAAGTGATTAAGAATTAAGCACAAAGCGTGGTAGAGTGCTGCACTCGTTCCTACCCAGTGAGTGATTCAATGATCAAGTTTAAAAACAATATAAATGGACTAGAATTTGACTAAAACTAAATCCAACACATTTTCATCAAAACCTAAAACACTAAATGAGCGTCACCTGCCAAAACTTTAGCTGGTTAAGTTTTCTATGTATCTTCATCTATGTATCACGGCTGAAACTTAGAGGAGACCGAGCGTTCTCTGTTGCCGATGCTTTGGAATAACCTTCCTCTCCATATTAGACAGGCTACATCAGTGCCAGTTTTTAAGTCTTTATTAAAAACCTATTTTTATTTTTTTTGTATTGCTATGTCTGGTTTTATTACTATGTGCATATTAGTATTGTACAGCACTTTGGTCTACCAGGTGTGTTTTTAAAGTGCTATATAAATAAATAAATGATGATGATGATGATGATGTATTTCTAATGTTTATTCACTGTAAATGGCAGATTTAACTGATCCTAGAACATTAGCTGGGTCAGCATTTTGAACAACATTGCATTCCTGCTTGTAGCTGAAGTCAGCAAACCGGGCAGTGGGCCAAGCAGTATCCTTCAACCTCCCTAGCTTATCTTTTCTAATGTTCTGTTTTCAGCCTGTGAGCGCAGTTAAACTAAGCACTATGTCACTCTTCTTTAACAAACAGACAATTGTTATAGACTGCTAAAACTTGCTGTATCAAAGATTCTCAAGGTTGGTGCAAAAATGTGTGATTGCACAAATGATCCTTGATATAAACGGTTTAAATGTAGCTGCTTAACTCTTTGATCTTAGAGGCCAAAGAGTGACGCAGCAAAACCATAACTTAGCTCCCATAAACTGACCTGTGGGGGTGCATTTGCTACTCTTGCTTTATTGCTTAGGTGTCCATGCTAATGCCGATAAGTCCATAGATTCATATCATAGATAGAATCTTAGCATGAAGTATTGGCTGAAATCGTATTTAAGTGCAGATCAGAGCCATTATCTTTCCCATTATTTCCCTTCCCTGAAGTACCTGCCCTTATCAAGCGACTGGATACGGTCCTGTCCTCCTCTGCAGTGAGGTTTAACGGCAACCCTGTGAACACCCGATCAATCCACGAGGGCTAGGAGGCTATGCCTGCTAATGGCTAATGAAAGGTGTAATTACAGCAGGTCATCGAAGGCATTCAGACACAGAGGAGAACGACAGTGACGAGTTCATTTAGATCATTAGAGCTGAAATGTGTCTGCCTCGTTAGACTGCAAGTCACCCACATTATCCTGATGATCTCCCTTTGTTTCTATTAGACAGGGTGGATGGTATTTGATGGTGTAGTAGATTGTGGAATTATGGGGTGGAGAAAGGTGAGCTGATTTAATTTAGCAGAACTCACACAGAATAAATCTGAACAAATTTAGGAGCAATGATGAAATTTTACTGGCAGCATTTGTCAAAAGATTCGACATTACTATCATTTTTCTTTTGCCGTACAGATTGATAATAAGTGTTTAACTCTAATTAATGCTTTTTCACACATAAGCTTGTGTTATGCATGCAACATGGCATTCAAACTCTCACATAATTGCTCCTGTTTGACACTTCATCTAATTTCTCCAACAAGGGTTGCATTTTCCAGCAATTTCAAATGCTCCTAATAGCAGGAACACCTTGCCTCTGAAGGCCCCTGGAAATAGACCCGCAGCTGTATTTTTAGACGGCTATTAATACCTCCAGCTAATTCATTTCAGCTCTCCAGGCACCTAGCATGGTCTCTCAATTATGGATGAGGGGAAAGTCATTGGATTCTCGGTGCTGAGAGGAAGCTGAGGAAGTGACAGGACACTCTGCGGACACATGACAAACAGGCAGACGGCTGAAGGACGTGGGAGAGGATAAGCGAAGATGAAAGCCTAGTTATTGTTATGGGGGAAAAGATGTTTTAAATTAGTATGTGTACAGATGGTGTAAGAGAGATGTGGAAATTATAGACTGTTCACTGCTACTTCTTAAGAGGGCTGTAATAGAACATGTGTTAATTGAAGGCAGCTTTGAAGACTGATGATTATCAGTGGTAATGATGGTAACACCACCTGAGTTCATTAAAACTGAAAACATCAAACTTAAATTAATGCCAGTCTTCCCTTTAGTTTAGATAATATTACAGATTCTAAACACCTAATACCTATAAATGCCTAAAACACCTGCCAAGAAGGAAAGGCCTGTGTAATTTCACAGAACTGTACAAAGTAACGTCTCCTTTCTCTCCTTTTATCTTTTTATCCCAAAATACTTATGCTCTAATATTAAAACAGAATTTAAGATAGGGACCAGTTATGCCACCAAATCTGTGGCACATATATATTAGGGGTGCAACGATACACAAAATTCACGGTTCGGTTCGATACTTTGGTGTCACGGTTCGATATTTTTTCAATACAAAAAAAATGTTCACGCTTTTTTAATTTGTCATTTATTAAAATTATAAATATATATTTTAACTAAAAAGTACAGTTTTTAAATTTAATGTTGCTGAAACAACAAAGGGATAAAATAATAAATCTATCTGATTGAGAAATCACTCATCTTTGGAAAAGAGAGTTTATTACAGAGAAATGTCTCTTTCCAAAGTAAAAGCTATACTATAAGCTTCTTCTGGGCTATATTCTCAGCAGCATATTAAACATATCAGGTCCCCATAAGGAGAATCATGTGCTAACGGCTGTCTAAATGACTCTGGTAAAGTTTGTAGCATGCGTGCTTGTTGTTTTTGTCTGCTTCCACTTATCTTTGCACGAGGATGATGTCGGAGTAAATGTGCAGTCATATTTGTTGTGTTCCCACTAGTGCTGTCAGCGTTAATCTGAAATGACGTTAACGCCACAACACGGCAAATCTCCGTTAACAAGCTACCGCGGATCGCCACGTGCGTGGGGCTGGACGGCAACACGTTAACGAGCTAACTGCGGTAACGCACTAGTTCACACCCATGTAATTGAGCATTGCTGGCACATCCGACATACTGTTTTACTTTAGTCCATGACGCGCTTACCTTCAGGGTCATACTTCACATGAAAACCAAAATAGTTCCAAAGGCCAGATCTGAATGAGGGTGGGGGAGGTTCAATTTGCCATGTTGCAACGAGCTTAGCTTCTGTCTTGCTAGCTTGCCCTGCGCTCAGTGAATCTGCGTTCGACTACTCCGCCTAGGCTGCACTGTCGAGCGCAGATCCACTGAGCGCTCAACACAGACAGCATCGTCAGAAGGAAAGTTGATAAAATAAATTAAAAATTTGTATTGTTCATACATATGCATACAGAACCGAAAGCACTGTATCGAACAGTTCAATATCAATACGAGTATTGTTGCACCCCTAATATATATATATATCTTGGTTCCAGAGGTATCTAAGAGGTATATTAGACTACAAAGGTTTGTAAGCATATGTTTCCATTAGATCATAAAGGAACATTTTCATCCCTCTTAAGCATTATTTATAGTACTTTACAGAATTGCTTGCATTTACAGTTGTGATCATCATGAGTGAAGCTGAGGTGTTTGTGTTGGACTTGAAGTTAATGATTTTTGAACAGCTACTTTTACTGAAATGCAGGAAGGCCAAGGGACACAACTCTAAGTCAATAAACTCTATTGACAGAACTATGAAACTATGCCTGCATTGGCACAATACTGGTCATTCCATTCCCTAATCAATACTGTTTGTTTTTACACCACATAGTACTACCAAGCAGACCTATTACGGTAATTGAGATCTGCATCTCTATATCGCTATAATATAAAGTTACATTTCTGAGAAAGTGCATGTACTTTAAATCAATAAGAGGTACTCAGCAAAAAGTTTAAGAAAGCCTGCGCTGTAATACCTTTGACAGATTGTGATTATGTTTGCAAGTAAGCTAATATTTACCTTTTCAGTTTAACTGAAAAGGACGGATACAGTAGCTAATTGTATCTTTAACTAATTAAGTGATTAACAAAAGATTTACAAAAGGAAATTTGTAATGAATTGTGAATGACTATCTAAAGGCACACACTGCCTTTTGAAGTCCATGACAGTTTGTACAGAGATTTTCAGGCATCACCAGCCACTTTATTAAGCACACCTTGTAGTTTTGGGTTCAGAGCTGACTTAATTCTTCATGGCAAAGCTTTAGCAAGTGCTGGAAACATTCCTAAGGGATTTTGGTTCATATTGATCAAATGCATGATCATGCAGTTTGCTGCAGATTTGTCAACTGTACACCCACGATGCAAATCTCCCGTTCTCCCAAGGGTGGTTTACTGGATTTCATGGATCTGATGGCTGCAGAGCCCATTTGAGTAAAATGAAACCACTGTCATGTAAAAAAACAAACAAACAAAAAACAGTTTTAGATGATCTGAGCTTTGTAACATGATTTGTTGTACTGTTGGAAGCATCTGTCAGAAGAAAGGTACGTTGGCAAGAAGTGTAGGCAGGGTGGCATGTACCTCTTCAGTAAAAAAAAGATTCCTAAAATAAATACAGAAATAAATAAATACAGAAAACAAAAACAGAAAATGAACTTAAATTGTTGTACAGAACTGACTTAAGCAATCACATTTAGGTGGGGGACAAAAAAAATGATACCAAGATCCACCCCTGGTACTGTTCTCTATAATTCATAGAGTTGACTGTGGAGGTAAATCCCAGCAGATCAGCGGTTTCTAAAATACTCAGACTAATCCATGTGGAACTAACAACCATGCCTCCTTCAAAGTCACGGAAATCACCTTTCTTTCCTGTTCGGATGCTCAATTTTAAACTTGAGCAAGTTGCCTTGACCATGTCTACATGCCTCATGACTTGCTGCTGTGTGATTGGCTGCTTATATATATCTGCATTAACCACCAACTGAATAGGAGTAGCCAAAAAAGGTGGCAGTGAGCGTATATACATAAAATCAGTTACATTAACAGATTTTTTTTTTTTTTTTAAAAATTGTATTAAACACGATATTTTGTTATGCAAGTGTTTTCTCACAGCAACGCGAGCAGCGTTCGGTCTGTTTTTGTGAATATGTAAGCCTCCAGACAGAAACAGCGATTGTTTTGCATTTTGCATTTTTGCAATAACTTTGAACCAAATCAAAAGGGAATTATATTTACTTTATATTTACGTATATCTTGTCTTAAAAAAAGAAAAGAAAAGAATAGAGTGTCGGAAGCTAACTGCAGAAAAACACCGTCTCTCTCTCTCATGAGAAAAATTGTATTTATGTTGTTTTTAAGACAAAATCCCTTCCTGGACCATTTCTCTGCTGGGCTCCTCCTGGTTCGCCACCAACATATTCATTACTCTTGTGAGCGACGGGGAGAGCATACGGGTAAATTGGGTTTAGCTCCTGACCTTTGGGGTTTGATTAATGGGCCCTCTGTTCTGCAGCTCTAACAGGGGTCTAAAGAGCTGCTGAGTGTTGAAGGGGTGAGGTGACAGGCTAAGAAACCAAGCCAAGGACCCATACATCCTCCATCTGGTTATTCATCTCAAACTGAAAGGGCTGGACCTAGTCAAGGCTTACTGACCCAAACTGAAGGATTGCCTTTACCTTTAAAATACGTCAAACCAGGCAACCAGGCTTCGTGTTTTTATACACCTGTCTCAGCTTGTAATGTATGTTTCAACTTTACCATTTACTTTTTCTTTTTCAAGTGACAATTCAAATTGCAGATGTCAACCCCCGTGTCAACAACAGTTTTCCTGCAGACCATTTTTACATCACATATTGTGTTCGGTCTATTTATTTTTCCTCAAGGTGTTCAGTGACACACACACACACAGGCATCAGAGCTTGCCTAGCACAAAAATGTGATTAGCAACGGTACAATTTCCAAATCGAATCCAGCTGACAGCATTAAACAGAAAAAGGCAGTGGGCCTCCTTAAATAACCCTCCTTGCCTTCAGATTACATCTGCCACACACAAGGAATCAGAGACCAAGAGCCAGATAATCACGTTTGCTTCCTCTGCCCTCCTATTATGACAAATTAAAGAGGTCTGGAAGCCATATTTTTCCGAGCAGCTTGTTATTAGCTAAAAGACTGACAAACTGATTAGTATTGATCACAACCAAACCCTTACAGCAGACAGCCTTTTCTGTGGCATTCTACAAGGACCTGAAGGAAAGGTCATGAGATATTCAGAGCAGACTAAAGGATTTTGTGTCTTTTGGTCAAAGTGATGGACTAAAAAAGGCAGTAAAAAGTGGGAATTTTAATGTTTTTAAAAACTATATTTAGTTTTTGCGAATTCTATAGCCAGGGAACAAATAAAAGAAGACGGGTAAATAGAACAAACGCTGATGCTTCTACACAGATCCACTCATTGCAATGCATGAGGTCCATTTAATGTGGATGTTACCTCAAGATGGCAAGAAGAAAAGATCCAAGAAACACTGAGTGATCATTGAAGGCAGCCTCAGTCCCAAAGGCTGCTCAGTGCTGGTGCTTGAACAGAAATCGTGACTTAAGTGACAATAGAGCGACTTCAGTAAGTAGACTCGGAAACTGCAGTAGACAGCTCACATTTTATGGCACTGATATCAACGACTGAGAATATCATTCAGGAAGTGAGCAAACTGGGCCCAAGAACAGTCCTTTGACAGTTACACAGAGAAGGAATATTATAGCAGAACCCCTCATTTTAAAGAAAAAGATTAATACATTTGAGAGTACAGTGGTGCACCTAACCACTTGTCTACACAGATGTGGTAAATGTGATTTGGTCAGTGAGTCCTCCATCATTATATTCTGGTAAGTGGAGGTGTGACAAAGGGGGGAGGGCTTGACCCCTACAGTGAAGCGATCTGTGCCTCTGGTCAGTCCGGGTAGAGGAAGAAGCCAGTGCAAATCAGTATGCAAGATAATATAAGATAAGATTTCAACACATTTGAACATGTCTCCCTTCCTTCCTCCCTCCTCGCTATTTTTTGACTGATTACACCCAAGTGATGTCCAGAGGCACACTGGCGTGGCTCAAGGCAAGTCCAGCGGCGTCGTGGGAAATTGTGTCAACTGTTCAATACTGTTCCTGCACAAAAAAGGAATGAATGAAACTGTATTGTATTAGTGCAAAATGTTTGATTAACAAATTAAAAGGCCCTGACTTGTGATGATGAGGGCAACACCCATGCAGAGGGGAAGCTTGTTTTGTTGCTTCCACTAGACTGTGGATGTCGACAGCTTTCAGTAGAATCGTGCAGAGCTGCTGGAAAATCAAATCTCTCTTCTTAGAGAAACTTGGCGTAAAGTAAAAGGGCAAACGATCTGAACTAGCAGCAGCAAGAGTGTTTTTTTTTTTTTGATTGTGTGAAAGTGTTTGATAAGTGAAAGGCTGGAAGTGAAATCAGGGAAGCTTACTGGAAAGCACAAAAACTGCCTTCATCTGACAGTAAAATCAAAATAATAGTTGACAATCTTCCAGATGACATAAAGGCTATTTTCTGCAGATTTGATTGAAGGTCTGCCTGGTCCAATTCTTTGCAAACAAACGTTTGAAAGCCACTGTGTTAGGTCATCATCATGTACATCACCTGTCAAACAAAGACTTTTACTCCCAAGAGAAACAATGTTGCTACTTAATGTCTGGTTTTAGTGCCTGATGCTCTATGACATATCCTGTCCATCCACACACACACGCACACACACATGTACATTTTGACATTACAGATGTCAAAATGAAATTATACTAATGAGAAGCTGCCATCTATCATGTTGTACAACTCTGATTTGGACGCTGTCACATATGTGTTAGCGCCTGTAGGGATCATTTATGGCAGCTTTTCAGGATCCTGTTAGAAGAAAAGGCTGAAGAAAGACTCCAGCTGACTGTGCCAGTGATTTTGTCTTGTTGGAATGTATATTGTACTTTAATATTAGCATTTATATTTCCATTTTATTTCACAGGGAAATATTATCACACTATTTATGTGATGCAGTAGCTTCAGCCACTGCAGTTTTTACATATATTTAGTGGATAAATTGCCCGGCAGCATAGGAAACAGTAACACTGCAGATTATAATTAATTTTATATCAACAATAACAGCAGTAATAGTTAAAACACTGATTATTTAGTTGTATAGAAGGTATTTTTTCAAGAAATACCTAAAGAATCATTGCAACCCTGATAATTTTAGTAACGTAGCATTGCCGAGCTTCACGTGGGTTTTAGTGGGTTAACGAACTCTAAGACCTGGTTTAACAGTGTTCTTGAGGGAAAATGACTTCACATAAATAACTTAATGGTATGAAGAGTGAGAGCTTGAGATCAGGTGACCCGTGCTGCTACTTTGTCCCTGAGGTTGTTCCTCCACAGAATCACAGATGTTGATGGGCTTTCATATTACCGTGGGTTTTTCACAAAGCATCATCAGCTTAAAAAAGAAATGAAGTTGACGACTATGTTCACCCAACAGACCATAGATACCAGATGAACTGGACCACTTAACAGTTCATGTGGATGCAGTTATTTGGCATTTTGTACAGATGTAACAACCTGTTCGACGGGTATTTGCTCAGTCTCGGTTAGTGGAGTTTTAGTATTTTATTTGTATGTTACTTGCACTGATGAGCAGGTCTCTGTGACATTATGTTCGTCACAATGTCTCCTTCTACAACTGTTTACCTGACGCTTTTTATTTTGAGTGCTTTTTATTATATTTTTCATTGTTTCTACCCTATCTGAGTTATTGTGTTGAAGTATGGGGGAATACATATGTGACTAATATGAAACCATTATATTTATTACAGAAGAGAGCCATTCGAATTATGCATAATGTTAAATATAGAGAACACACTAATAATTTGTTTATAAAATCAAAATTATTAAAACTAGAAGACATAGTCAAATTACAGACTTTAACTATTATGTTTAGGGCAAAAAATAAAACACTACCTCTTAAGTTACAAAGTTTATTTGTATTGTGTTCAGAAAATGGGGACGGCAGAAGGAAGTTTTATTTTAAGCACCGGTTTGCTCGAACCACACAAAGGCAAATGTGTCCAACAGTCACAGGCATAAGAAACTGGAATTCTCTCAGTGATCATCTTAAGTGTTGTACAAATGTTTCTCAATTTAAAATCTGCTATAAGAATAAAATGATAAACCAATATGAAGAAGTTGAAAATAATAGAATTTAATTGTGGAAAAATGATCCTTTTAGTTT
Source organism: Neolamprologus brichardi (assembly GCF_056152115.1). NCBI lineage: Eukaryota > Metazoa > Chordata > Actinopteri > Cichliformes > Cichlidae > Neolamprologus > Neolamprologus brichardi. Next base: position 3,310,370 of record NC_142115.1, on the reverse strand, counting down.
GATATTTAGTGATATTGCTCATTGTTGAGTATATTGTTCTGTTTGCTTTGTTTTGTTTTGTTTTGTTATGTGCAGAAAATTGTCAAAGTGTAATTTTGGTGCCTACTTGTATTATCACAGATAGGGGGCAGGTGTCAATAAGAATTTATTCTTCTTCCTGCTCCTTTTCATGCATGGAAACAGTGCTACTTTAATTGAAAGGAAGGTTGTGTATGGGAAATTAATTACGGCTGTACCATGTGTGAAACAAAAAAAAATGAAATTTAATTAAAATAAAATAAATTCACTTTGGTGTGTTAATTTCATGTCCACAGTCATGTGCGTGCTTGCCTAGTTTTTTGTATTTCTATTAATTTCATCTTTCTCTAAGATGCCTGTAGATTAGAACTTTGTATATTTATTAAGACAATTCTGGTGTAAATTTTAAAAGGCTGTGAAAGGACCTTACAAAATTACACAACAGTGCTGCAATAACTATGCAGCTATATGTGGCTTTTTTTGACATATGACATACTGTTTATTGACAAGAAAGGTGAAAAAGAGAGTACAGGCAGAGGGGAGGAGGCATCAGGAGTGATTTGTGACAGAAGGATAGCAGCAAGAGTGAAACAGAAAGTTTACAAGATACTCCTGGGATCTGCTATGAGGTATAGTTTAGAGACATTGGCGCTAACAGAAAGACAGCAAAGATCCTTGGAGTGGATACAAGAGAAGAGCACTGAATATGGAGGAGGGAAGGTTTATGGAGGTATTAAAGGGCATGTAGAGGGATGTAGAAGGATGGTGTAAGATGTAGACCAATGATTTTCTGGGACAATCAGAGCGGTCAAAAGAAGAAGAAGGAGAGGACGATGTCACGAGGCCCTAAGGCCAGTACGTGGACGTAGACCCAGATGCGGATACGGTCACAGGAAACAATGGTAAGGTTTCCCACAAGCTTTATTTGGTGACACAAAGTGAAACGTAAGCACAGGGAAATAATGTTAGAGCGGCTCCCAGACGTGCGGGCTAAGTGAACAGAGGGAGAGGTTGGTTAGCAATAGCTCAGAGAGTGGAGATGTGGAGACAGATTGAGTTTATGTCTTTCTTGACAGGTGGAGTGGTAACTGCACCGGGGGGGGAGTAAGCACGGCCAGGTGAGCGTCCAGCAAAGAGTGTAAGGAGATTGAGTTCGACCTGATTGATCTGGAGATCCTAAGCCAGCGCAGGCAGGAGGGCAGGCAGGCGGTGAAGAATGAGTCCAAGAGCAAAGGGAGGCGAGGGATGTCCGAAAGGTGGTGACCGGCGTCCAAGGGGAGCTGTAGGGAGAGCGGCGGTGGATCCAAAGACTATAAGGGCACAAGCTGAGTAAGATAAATTAAACATAGAATCAAGCACAAGGAGAGCCTGTTAGTAGCATGAGTTAGCTGACAAACTGGACACTGGTCTTAAATACTGCCCATAGATTAGCCAGGATCTGAGTATACCAGGTGTACTGATGAATGCTCTATGGAGAGGAGGAAACAGGGACACCATGGAAAAATACAGATGACTCAGTCGGACTATGACAGAAGAAGAAGTTTGAAGACATGTAGCAGATACAGTACATGTTTATATCCAGGCATTATTGTGGTGAGTGCTGCTGGTGGGATTATCCCGCTAAGCTGAACTCTTAAGGAGGAAGAATCATCCCAAAAGCTGCAGCTCATATTGTCCGGAGGGGATTCGCTCAGTACATCCTAGTATCACATTCAGCAGTTAACAGCAAAAATAGCAGCGCTGGCTCGTTGAAGCTTTTTTCATTGCGCCGATGATGAGGTTTGCTGGGCAGGTTAAAAAAACAAGGGCAGTATTTTGAACCTGTTTTTTTTTTCTCCTCTTCCAGGTTGTCATGGTAACAGCAGGGCTTTTCAGGACGCTGCGTCTCACCAGAAAAGCATCTCCGGGGCTCGACGTAATACAAGAGGCCCGAGCGGATATAGAGATACGCTCAGACATAACCGGAGGAAAGTAGAGGCCCGCAGAGCCGAGCGAGGCTAAACGATATATGATTGGGCATTTTCTGCCATCGTTACCATTTACAACACTCGCTTTGAGTTTTATGAGTGTGCAGTCATAAACCGTGCTGTAATGTTTGTTCAAGAAGGTCACGGGGAGAGGAAAACGCAGTACAGTAAATAATAATAAACACAAAAACAAATGCTCAATTAACAAAATGATTATGATACATTTACAGTTGTGGAAAATGCAAAGGAAGTGTTGGACTATGAGCAAAAATATTGTTTATGCATTCAATTTAATTTCAACTAATGCTTTGTTGAAACTTTCCTTTTTGCTAAAGCATATAGTTAGGGCTGGACCAGGTGACCCTGAATCCTCCCTTAGTTATGCTGCAATAGATGTAGGCTGCCGGGGGATTCCCATGATGCATTGAGTTTTTCCTTTCCAGTCACCTTTCTCGCTCTCTATGTATTAACAGACCTCTCTGTGTTGAATCATATCTGTTATTAACCTCTGTCTCTCTTCCACAGCATGTCTTTATCCTGTCTTCCTTCTCTCCCCCCAACCAATCACAGCAGATGGCCCCGCCCCTCCCTGAGCCTGGTTCTGCCGGAGGTTTCTTCCTGTTAAAAGGGAGTTTTTCCTTCCCACTGTCGCCAAAGTGCTGCTCATAGGGGGTCATATGATTGTTGGGTTTTTCTCTGTATCTATGAAGCGCCTTGAGGCGACTTTTGTTGTGATTTGGCGCTATATAAATAAAACTGAATTGAATTGAATTGAAAATTAACACAGCTGGCCACTACAGTATTAATTTGTGACTCCTCCAAAAAAGTGATCCTTATAATATTATAGCATTGCAGTGATATCCAGCCCAGTATTGAAGCTGCGCAGTTTGTCATATCCTGTTGAATTGGCTGCTTCTCATTATTTCACTAATTTGCTGCCAAATTCTTATTGGCTCCAAGTCAAATACTACTGAACATTTTCCTGCATTCACAAACTGTCCTACACACCCAGACAAACGCAGTGACTAATAGAGTATCCTCTTTCTTTTTAGACAGATTAGATTTGTTTAGTCATGATTATAGCCGGGCCTCGCACAGTGATTATCTACTCCATCAAAGGTCTCCGCTTCTCATCAGATCTCAAACTAACTTAAACCACACCTAAATACTTTGTTTGGTCTTGCTTTGCATTTCCTTTAGTGGAAATTCACCAGAACACCAACAGAGAAAGAAAAAAAGAGACTATCAGGCTTTTTGGTAAGCACTTTAAGGTTTATCATAAGTGATCATCATCATTATCCATGTTGGTACACTGTAAGTCTTTCTATAGACTTTAATGCAGAGGGATAAAGTGATAAGACATTCTACAAATTGCTGTTAAACCCTTGGAGGAGATTATCCTTGTAAATCTGTCACCAATCAGCATTCTAGCCTTGTTCTCGCAGCACGTCACAATAGAAAACACAAGTAATCCTAAATCAGAGAGGAAGAGTCTGTTAATCCCTGTTGTCACAATATATGCTGAGAAATGATAAAGAGCAGAAGTGGTTTCAGTTCTCCCTCACATTACTATGATGTAACGTCTAAAGGCATTTGCTAATGGGATACTTCAAAGTGAAATAGAGTAAATAGAAGAGTATTAAATTAGGCCTCAAGAAACTGCACTGTATGCAGAAAACATGCACATGCAGGCGGAGCAACACGGTGACAGTAAAACTCTAAAATTGAGTTTGTTTTCCTTCTTTTTACACAATTGCATTAACTTGACAATTTCAAGACTCTGCTGACACACCACGCGATTGTGTCACATAGAGCTGGGAGCTACTGGAGAGGACGCTACAATGGAAAACCATTCAGTGGACGCGCTGATTTTACTGGGATGTGGGGACACTTCCCAATTGTCAGCCGAACGACTGACATTTAAATCAAACTCATATGACCGTTATGGCAGTGTTGGGGAGTAATGGAATACATGTACCGCCGTTACGTATTTAAAATACAAAATATGAGTAACTGTATTCCGTTACAGTTACCGTTTAAAAAGGTGGTATTTAGAATACAGTTACTTTGTTGAAATAAATGGATTACACGGCGGTACTTCCCTGTTTCATATTGTGGCGGGTCAGGACTGTTTGGGTTTTGTTTGACAGCTACGTTCTGTTGTTCCAGGCGGCAGCGTTACGGTTGCCATGGTTACAGGGTGACGCTCTCTCTCTGCGTGTTTCCTGGGTGAGAGAGCGCCTGTTGTTGTTGTGCTAAGCTAATAGGCAGAATGCTACAGGTATAGCTCTAAAGAATGTAGCATCATGGGCAGTGTAGTCCGTGCTGCAGGGAGAATGGACTGCCATACCCGTTATGTGTCTGTGAGCGAGGGAGGGAGAAAAAGGAAAAGTACGAGCTGTCATCGAGCAGAAACGGGAGCTGGAAGCATGTAAATATAATAATAACCACTGCAGCCAAGAAGAGAGCCTGACGAGCCCAGCTGTAAGTAAGCTATTAAGACTCGACTGTACACCGTGTTCGTGTTTTCCTCCAAAACAATAAGTTCTGTTGGAGCAGCCTTTCAACGCCTCTCTCTGTCTCTGCTAGCAAAGTTGACCCAGACAACAAAGTAAAGCTAGTTTTCGGCTACGAGCCCGACACAGAACCCACCGTATTAGCCAGAGGTCCCTTTACTACGGTTCGGAGCCGCGGACCTTCAGTAACAGTAATAAATCACAGCAATAGTACATTCATGTAGTTGTAAACAGCATGATAATATATTAAGTAATCCAAAGTATTCAGAATACGTTACTCTCATTGAGTAACGTAACGGAATACGTTACAGAATACATTTTGGGGCATGTATTCTGTAATCTGTAATGGAATACATTTTAAAAGTAACCTTCCCAACACTGGTTATACGTCAACAAAGATTTTACACTCCCAGAGTCGGCCACTTACTCGGAACAATTGAAACGCTTCACGCCACCGTCAGTTCAAACTGCCCAGTTAATGGAGAGAATTGCAGGTAAAGACTTTACTACAAATTTTAGTAGGAAATGGGTGAATTTGGCTTTAAAATTCCACCCACTGGTTTTATACAAGAGATAATAAAAAAAGAAAAAAAAATAGTAAAAAGCATGACATGGTGAAGCACAGGCAAATCGTTTATTGCAGCGTACAGAAAGACCACTATAAATGGTGGGGAAAGAGGAAATAGGAGGATGTTTGCAATTTCACAGAGGTCAGCGGCATGACTGTGGAGAGTGGGGGGAAACCTCTGCAGGGCAGGAAAAAGGAGGCTGACACACATTGTAATAGCATCAGCCAGTGTGTGTATACACCCAAGGGGGTCTGTGCGTTTGAAAATTAATTTCCTCTTCTTTTGAAATTAGACTGCCGTGTACATTTTAACCTAATTACCTCAAACACCTAATAAAGGATGGAATTTAACTATTAAGTCTATCCAGGCAGACTCATGGCTCGGCTTGACATCCAAAAGAGACTCTTTACAGAAGACTGCTGATGTCAGTTAAACTCAATCCAACTTTTATTAACTGTGCTTTGCCAGATGCATAAAATATGATCTGGGACACAATTTGTGAAGGTCTTTCGAAATATACTGCTCAGAAAAATGAACGCTTAACTTAGACCAGATCTTAATGAATGAAATATTCAAGGTGAAAATATTCACCATAATTTGTTGGGTATAAAATGATATAAAAACAGTCAGTGAAAATCAAAATGATCAACCTTTCGAGGTCCCGCTCTGATCTGTAAAGAGAATAAGGTGCCAGTGCAAGAAGTCCTTGGGTGAATGCCAGGGCCGGGCTGTAAACACAGGTCCCGCTAAAGGAAACGGATTCTGTTTCTGATGATTTGGTCAGAAACACACGCTGCCGGAGGTCCTTTTGTTGGGCTCTGGCACTGCTCCTGTTATTACTCCTCACATAAAGGAGTAGATACAGTCCCTGTTACGGGGTTAATGTGCTTCTTTGGTCCTGTCCTGCTCTCCTCATGTCCATTCTGTGGTATCTCCTCCACGCTCTTTTAGCTGCGCGAGGAGGAAGAGCAAACCTTGCGACTGCACACATGAACATCTCATCCCGAAGAGCTGAACTACCCGTGCAACCTGAATAGGCTGCAGGCATTTCATGCTAACACTAGTAAAAAGGGTATTAGCAAAGAAGCAAAACTATGGAAAAAGTCGGCAGGGATAAGGACAGTCCGGTGGTCTGTGGCCACCAGAGATGGGCAGTAACGCGTTACTGTAATCCGATTACTTTTTTCAAGTAACGAGTAAAGTAAGGGATTACTGTTGCAAAAACAGTAATTAGATTACCGTTACTTTCCCGTAGGAACGCTGCGTTACTAAAACCGTGATTTTTTGCGAGAATGTCTCATGACAGTGACGTAAGCGAGTGCGACGTTCGTGACAACAGCTGTGTGCAGATCAACAATGGATCATATATCGAGTGCAGAGAGAGTATGAGCGTGCAGCGTTTAAAGCGTGGAAGTACTGACCTTACTTTGAGTTTGATTCCATAAAAGTGACAAAAACATTAGTGTCCGTTGTGCGTGGGAAGAAAACTTCTTTTTACAGCGAAAAAACCCCTAAACTTCCAAACAAGCACCGAGTAGCTACGACGTAATGGGAAACTCACAGAGAAACTCGCGGATTCTTCCACTGACCGCTGCACACCTGCACCAGGGTAAACCGCCGCCTACCCCACTCCTGCTTTACAGGTGAAAATAGAGCAACAGGACCGCTATTCTTTGACTTTATTTATTTTCTGCTGTGTTTTACTTGCATCTATTTGAAAGACTGAGTGTAAACACAAAATAATATTTTATTTTATGAGCTGGAATGTGCAGAAAATAGGTTTAAATGTTAAACTAATTTCTTCCAGTCAGAGAATGTTGCATAGAATTAAATTTTTGCTTGATGCATAAAGTTAAAAGATTAAAACTAATAAAACAAGTTTTAAAAAGAGACTTTTCCATTTGATTACATTTTGTATGATGGATTATGCAGAAAAAGTAGAATTGGGATGAAAGATCTATCACTTTATCACCTATTCAGGTTGTAAATCGTGTTTTTAAAAAGTAACTAAGTAACTAAGTAATTAATTACTTTTGAAAATAAGTAATCGGTAAAGTAACGGGAGTACTTTTTGGGGGAGGTAATCAGTAATTAGTTACTGATTACTTTTTTCAAGTAACTTGACCAACACTGGTGGCCACTATTTGCAAACATGAGGAAGGGTTATAAACTGAAATGAATTTTTTTCCTTCACAGTGTAAAATACTCAAACTTAATAAATAAACAGACAAACTCATGGTTCTAACATTGTGGAAATCTGTTAGAAAACAGAAACTGAATTACATTCTTCCAAAAATAAGAGCAGAGCAATGACACTCGTGTTTGTGCAGTGAAGTACAGCCTGAAGCTTGTTACCTTTCAGATGGAGAAATTATAGGAACACTAATTGCAGCATTGTGCATCTATGCTATTGTTCTTCTTCTGTGACTTTTCTACTTTTTACTTTTCCATGAAGGTAATTAAAAGTATCATATGTATCATATATCATATATATATGCTGGTGTGGTTTTCTGCTGGCCCTGAGTACAGACACGTGTCTCTCACCCTTATTCATCATACAGTTTTGGTAGACGAACTGTGTATGTGACACACAGTTCACACAGCATGTACACGGCACAGTATTATGGTTGTTGGATGATTGTGCATGTTTGTGTACCCAAAACTTCACAAATTTGTCTTCCAAAGTTTCCATTTCATATTAGCTCTGGAAACATCCCCCTATGCTTTTTATGTCTGCATCAGTGAGGTCAGTTTTCACTCCAGGAACACAAAAGTACAAATCTATCTTACTCAAATTTAGCTCTGTGACTGTTTGAGGGATGTTTTGTAGTTTAGCCACATAGTGACAAATATTGACAGTAGTACAGGAGGAATCCTGAGATAATTGATCTAAACACTGAGGACATGACTTAGGAATCCTTTAAAAAAGATTCCATTAATATTCGCTATAAATATGATGTCATTTTAACAGTATTTGGATAGATGTAATTACTGGGCTGACAAATTAACCAAGAGATTAACCTTGAGTCTGTGACCATTGAGACAAATGGCAGGGCATGAGAAAAACAGCCATTCCCATTTAATGTGGAGACCCCAAGACTAAATACAGTGGGGCAAAAAAGTATTTAGTCAGCCACCGATTGTGCAAGTTCCCCCACTTAAAATGATGACAGAGGTCAGTAATTTGCACCAGAGGTACACTTCAACTGTGAGAGACAGAATGTGAAAAAAAAATCCATGAATTCACATGGTAGGATTTGTAAAGAATTTATTCGTAAATCAGGGTGGAAAATAAGTATTTGGTCAATAACAAAAATACAACTCAATACTTTGTAACATAACCTTTGTTGGCAATAACAGAGGTCAAACGTTTACTATAGGTCTTTACCAGGTTTGCACACACAGTAGCTGGTATTTTGGCCCATTCCTCCATGCAGATCTTCTCAAGAGCAGTGATGTTTTGGGGCTGTCGCCGAGCAACACGGACTTTCAACTCCCGCCACAGATTTTCTATGGGGTTGAGGTCTGGAGACTGGCTAGGCCACTCCAGGACTTTCAAATGCTTCTTACGGAGCCACTCCTTTGTTGCCCGGGCGGTGTGTTTTGGATCATTGTCATGTTGGAAGACCCAGCCTCGTTTCATCTTCAAAGTTCTCACTGATGGAAGGAGGTTTTGGCTCAAAATCTCACGATACTTGGCCCCATTCATTCTGTCCTTAACACGGATCAGTCGTCCTGTCCCCTTGGCAGAAAAACAGCCCCATAGCATGATGTTTCCACCCCCATGCTTCACAGTAGGTATGGTGTTCTTGGGATGCAACTCAGTATTCTTCTTCCTCCAAACACGACGAGTTGAGTTTATACCAAAAAGTTCTACTTTGGTTTCATCTGACCACATGACATTCTCCCAATCCTCTGCTGTATCATCCATGTGCTCTCTGGCAAACTTCAGACGGGCCTGGACATGCACTGGCTTCAGCAGCGGAACACGTCTGGCACTGCGGGATTTGATTCCCTGCCGTTGTAGTGTGTTACTGATGGTGACCTTTGTTACTTTGGTCCCAGCTCTCTGCAGGTCATTCACCAGGTCCCCCCGTGTGGTTCTGGGATCTTTGCTCACCGTTCTCATGATCATTTTGACCCCACGGGATGAGATCTTGCGTGGAGCCCCAGATCGAGGGAGATTATCAGTGGTCTTGTATGTCTTCCATTTTCTGATGATTGCTCCCACAGTTGATTTTTTCACACCAAGCTGCTTGCCTATTGTAGATTCACTCTTCCCAGTCTGGTGCAGGTCTACAATTCTTTTCCTGGTGTCCTTCGAAAGCTCTTTGGTCTTGGCCATGGCGGAGTTTGGAGTCTGACTGGTTGAGGCTGTGGACAGGTGTCTTTTATACAGATGATGAGGTCAAACAGGTGCCATTCATACAGGTAACGAGTGGGGGACAGAAAAGCTTCTTACAGAAGACGTTACAGGTCTGTGAGAGCCAGGGATTTTCCTTGTTTGAGGTGACCAAATACTTATTTTCCACCCTGATTTACGAATAAATTCTTTACAAATCCTACCATGTGAATTCATGGATTTTTTTTTCACATTCTGTCTCTCACAGTTGAAGTGTACCTCTGGTGCAAATTACTGACCTCTGTCATCATTTTAAGTGGGGGAACTTGCACAATCGGTGGCTGACTAAATACTTTTTTGCCCCACTGTACCTCTGACAGTCCTTCAAATACTTCTGATCGTTTCTAGATAGTTTTCCAAGAGACCGCCCTCAATAACTTCTGATATACACCCAGTGATTTTGTTCTATAAGCAGGCTGGAAATAAGAAATCTCTTAGTTCAGTAAAAGTTCGAGGATTACTCCTAGTAGGCTTTCAAGGGGTAAAGGGTTAAACCATTAAGCTCTTAAACCAGGTGAAACCATTCTTAATACTGGGGTCATCAGGAACAGAGTAAAACTGCATGCATGTTGCAAATTAATATTTTTTACTTTCTTTAGTTAGTCTTGTGTTTTTTAAAGTGCGCTACAGACACTGGGGGGGATGACAATGGAGGGACGAGCGCTGTTGACAGTGTTCACACATAAATACATATAATATGAGGCATGCAGACAGTGTGATTAGCAGGTGCTCGTGCAAGCCAGAGAAGAGCGGCCTCACTAAGGAATGGATAAACAAGTGAACATCCCCAGACACTTTCCAAGGTCACCCAGAAAACTCTGTGTGTTCACAGCTATAAACCCAGACCAGCTGCTTCTGCTCGAGCCATATCAGGACCAAACATTTCCTACAATGCAAGTTCAGTGTGTGTGTCCATATGTCAGCAGCTATTATCTCAGTGGGGCGTTTGTAACATGCAGTATATTTATAGGACGCACTGTAAAAACCCTTAGTGCATACTTACAAATTATTAATGAACGCTGGCTCGACGTCTGCAAGTTTTGTTTAAATTCTCGTGAATGCAGACTTAGCGTGGCACTGGATGTGTGTGCGTGAAAGACACACTTCCCACCTCACAGCTGCCTTCCATGATTGTTTCTTTCAACCTCCGGTGAAATCTGGTAAATGTCTTTGTCGGGAACTGAAGTGTTTCTGAATAACTGAACAGGAATAGTCGACGGTGAATGAGCCACCTGTCGTCTTCTGCTTCGGCATTTCATTGCAGACCAATTTTCTCCCCCAAAATCTTAATTTTGGCTCAATTAAACTTTACTTCATTGTTTTTCACAATAACTCATCATTTCCATATGGTCCAGGGGCTGACACAGACTCTCTGGGAAAGATGGCATCAAGCGGAGAGGCTTCGTGGCCTCCGGCAACGAGACAGGACAGTTATGCTGGCGCGGATGGAAATGTTATAACAGAAGCTGATGAGACGCCGTCGCCACACAGAGCTGTTCAGCAGTGAAATGCATCCCTGTGGACATGTACGACATCAAGACAGTCATCTGGGGGCTAATTTTCCTTATTTATCATTAGCACAACAGTTGCTGATCTGAAAGTGTCTGTTTGTCCTCTGGGAATTAGCGGTTGCAACAGAAGTAACGCAAAAACATCAGCATCAATTAAACCCAGTCTCCTCGCTGATCTGGAGGCTCATCTTAATCTCCAGCAGTGAAATAGGGCAGGTGATCCAATCTGTCTGTGAGAGCTGGCTGCGTTAGCACACATGCCTTAATGTCCACCTGCATTGCACTCTCAGCACAGACACAATCGCGCTACGTCTGGTTTAATACAAAACGGCACATCGACCCAAATGGCCGTGTTTTTGTTTCCCCGCGGCACTGTTTGATGTTAATGTCCCTCTGAATTATTTATCTGTGTGTTCTCTTTGCCTTCTCCTCATGCTCTCTGAAGGAATAAATCAAAAGAGCGAGGCACACACAGAGAACAGACAGGAGGATTTATCACGGGGAGTATTGTTTACCGCGCTGACCTCCAGGCCCTGTTCTATACACATATCTGGGCTTTGCAATCAAACAAGCGTCCCTTCACATGGGGCTGAAACAGACACATATACACTGGGCTGTTTTCTTTGTGATTAAATACAAGATGTAGCCATGTTTCACTTTGGTGCTTCTTTCCCATTGCATGAGCATTCAGATTACACAATGTATGATTTAAATGGTTTGTGATTGACAGAGGCTAATATAGCTTTGTCCTTTCTATGACACCCTTACATTTGCATGCACGCATGCTTTCTCATGTTGTCTTCATTTTCCATTACTAAAGGAAAAATGTTACGAGAGAGGCACAGATGAACATCCCACAGGCTTCACCAGGCTTGCTCTTGTTTTAAAGACAAAGAAGGAAGAGAAATATAAAAAAAACGCTCTTCAGGCCTTTTGCAGTGCAAAATCTTCTTTGTTCTTTTTGTCTCTCCAGCTAAAAATGGTTAAGAATTGCTTGACTTGACTGATCTGCTTCTGCCAATATAACTGAATGACATCAAGAACTGAATATAACAATGTACTTTTCCAGCCCTGTTTTCCTGCTGGTCCCAGACTGCATAAATCCATCCTGACACAAAGTGCTGCTTGTTTTTGTAAAACACAAGCTAGTTGCTATTTCTCATTAACGTTCATAGCTATCGCTGACAGCTCCCTTGTGTCAGCCAAATTTTTCCCCATATTTGGCAGGTTGTAATTTCATGCTCTGGCACAACTGATACAATTTAATTTTGTTTACAATTGAAATTGTTTTGGGAACAAAAATCCTCCTGATGAGTACAAGCAGGACTCAGTAATGAACCATGTTTAAGAGGCTTTAGAAGATGAATAAGCTCTTGTAGATTTAATTAGCAGGTAGAAACAATTGGAATAGCGGAGGCAACGAGAGGACTAACCTTCTCTTGAAGTTCTCACGAGCAGGATGAGCATGGCTTCACTGGCTTACTTGTGGGTAATTTAACAACTAGTCTGAAATAAGCAGTGGCAAACACAAAATCAGTAAATCTAAATGATGCTTACATCGTTTTAAAACAAGAATCTCAAAAACAGAGTGAAAGGAGCATTTCACAAGAAAAGTGTCAACAGTCTTGCTTTTTGACCCAAAGTGTCAATAAAAAATTGTTTTTATTAGTCTTTTGCATATTTGTCACACTTAAAAGTTTCAGATAATCAAATAAAGTAAGTAAATACAAAATGCAGTTTTTATATTACGATTTCATTTTTCAAGGGGAAACGTTATCCAAACGTACATGGCCCTGTGTGAAAAACTGGTACTGGTGTTTTGTAAGTTTTAGTTTTATTCTTTGATTATTGTTATTTCTCAGTGTGTGTGTGTGTATTTGTCACTGGCTGTGTCCCAATTCAGGGTCTGCACGCTTGAAGTACGCATTTTAAGTGTGATTACGTCACCGCCACGCGACGACGGCTGTCCCAATTCGAAGTGTACTTCAAATGCATACTCCAAATGCGCCGTCGATTACTCCAAATATCAAGCGTGGTCCGGTGCACGCTTCTTGGTCCCATATATCCCACAATTCATAGCGCGGCGGTGGGTGTGGATAATTTTGCCGCAAAATACGGCAGAAGGGAGCGGCCAAGAGTGAACTGTCAAAAGTAAGTACTGAACATGACGTCACTTAATTATGTGCAAATGTTTAATAACGAAGAACATTAAACAATTACTGTTGGCCACATGTGGCAAAGTTGTGTGACATTAGTGATGTTTGTACTTTCAGTGTTAACTTCTTGTTGAAGTTCGCCTTGAGGCGACATTTGTTGTGATTTGGCGCTATATAAATAAAATTGAATTGAATTGAATTGAACTTGGTTGTAAGCCTCAGATACTCAACTAATCAAAGTGATGTCAAGACAAAAATGAATGACCAACAAAACATTTTTTCTCCTTAATTTCTGTCAAACAAAGCTGTATGTAACGTTTCTCACGGTTAGTATCATAGTTGCTAGGCAACCTGAACAGCGTGACGAAGGCTAGACCGTCCCATTTCACACGCCTCTCACTTCCGCACTTCTCGTATTTATAGTACGCACCGTGCGCGTACTTCAAGCGTGCAGACCCTGAATTGGGACACAGCCCCAGTGTTCAGTTTCACTTCCCCATGACGTTGTTATGTTCATTCAATTCAGCTGTTTCCCCGTGTGTTTCCATTTCCCCTGATCACCTCCTGCGTGTATTTAAGTCCTCTGTCTTTCCTTTGTTCATTGTCAGGTCGTCTGTTTTCCTTCCACGTCGCGTCATTTTATTCATAGTCATCATTGTTGTTTCGTAGTTATCACCGTTTTCATAGTCAGTTTTAGTCTTTTAGTTTAGTTCTTGTCACTGTTCGTGTTGTTTTGCACGTTTCATCATCAGCCCTAATAGAGGCTTGTTTTCGGTTTAAAACTGTAGTTCCTCGCTCCAGTGTCTGCTTTTGGGTCCGTTACTAAACACACTGGTGTACCCTGCTGTGACAAAAACTACTTGCCCACCCTTGTTAAATCATGGATTTACTGAAATTTGCTACATTTTTGGGAAAGCTAAGTTCAATTTCACTAGGCACATCCAGGGCTGATTATTGCCAGACATGCTGAATCAAGAAATCACAAAACCTGTCTGACAAAGTGAAGGCTGAAAGATCTCAAAAAGCAACTTCTGCTATGATCTGAAGAAGAAAAGGAGAGAAACTCAGTTGTTGACATCTATCAGTCAGCATCAGGAAAGGGTTTAAAAGCCATTTCTAAGGTTTATAAAAATTCCCTCCACAGCGATATAAATGTTCAAAACAAGCTCTACTACTAAATTGTTTCGCTTTCACTTGTGCTTTGGTTTGATTTAAGCAGGATAAAACAAGATTATCACCTACAATTAAAATAAATGCTTTAATAACTTCAAACAAACATCACAAAGCTTCATTTTTTCAACAGTATTTACCGGTGCCAACAGCAGAGCACACTTTACATGCAATTTACACAAGTAGTTACTGTTACTTCTATCCGGTCGTTAAGTGAGGACGTGACGAATCCTACTTCCGGGCCTAAAAAAGTCTGCGTTTAATATGGCTTTTGTGTTGTTAACATGTTTAATGTTTTGTATTTTCTTCTATTTAATCTCAAAAAGCTCCTAAAACAGTCAGTGATCACTGTTGACCTCCCTCGGCTTTTATTACCGCTAATCATTTATTTAAGCTCAGTTTTTAAAACCTTAGGATGTAACTACAGCCCAGCCCATGCAGCAGCATATGAATGACTAACCTCGTATTGTGGATGGATTATCTCAGTTGTTCTCCTGGCTGAAGTTTGGTCCTTTTACAGCATCCTGCCATGTGATTACATTTGTTCCTGACCAGCGAGAACAAAAAGTTAGCTTGTTTATATTATGCTAGCATAGCTGTGTCGCTAGCAGTCACGTAGCACATCATTATATACCAGCTAGCCAAACTTCAGTAACCCTACAAATGTCACTGCTGTTTAGTTTTCTGTCTTCATTTATGTTGGAAGTGATAACAGAGCTGTACGTTTTAATTTGTTTCCAAAACCCCGCAGTCAGGACATGCTATATTGTATTTAGATAGAAGCTAGCGAGCTAACTTCCTGCTAACTTCTAACTCTGTTAAATGTCATAAATTTGCTGATTTTGTACACAAGTAATATTTAAACAGTTATTTCAGCACCATCTTTACTCATAAAAACTCATAAGCGCTGATAAATTTGAATTCAGACTTGAGCAAATTATCTAACTGCTGCTACCCAGGACGTAACCTAGAAGCTGTCCAGTATAGACTTTAAATGTCAAGGAATATAAAATACAAAGAAAATAACATATAAGGTTTAAATTCCTATATTGTCACCAGCTAACTTTTTCACATCTTCTCCATCTCTGATAGTGATGGGTCGTTCGCGAACGAAATGGCTCTTAGAGCCGACTCTTTGAAGTGAACGACGCGAGCCTGATCCTTATTGGGAGCCGTGAGGTTTTTTTTTTCTTTCTCTCACCCTCTCTCTCGCCCTTTTTTCTGCTAAACTCGCGCGCGGCCTGTACCGGCAGAGGGGGGAGGGGCGTTAATTACACTCGCAGTAGCACAGGATCAGAGCCAGAGAGAAAGAGAGCGAGGGACAACAACGTCACATTAGAAAGGTATAGCAATCATCCACTATTTTCAGTTGCAGATGATAAAGGATTCAGAAATCATGCAGGCCCATATGACAGAGAATGTGCATCTTCTTTTTGTTTTAATATTTTAATTTATATTTAATTGTGTTGTGGTTTGCAGTGTTTTGTGTTGTTTCACGTTAAATTTGTTTAAAAGGAAAAAGCTGAAAATTTAAATAGTTAAAAGTTTGAAATGTAAATAGTTGTTCTTTGTATTATATGATTTATTTATTACATTTTATGTGGAGTGAATAAATAAAGTATATTTATGGTGGACCTTAGAGACAAAGCACGTACAAACTCCAAAACACGTAAAAACTCCAAAATGCGTAAAAACTCAGACGCACCTACAAACCCCGAAGCATGTACAAACTCCAAAACACGTAAAAACTCAGAAGCACGTACAAACTCAGAATCA